>NC_051063.1:35880709-36200709 GCF_004664715.2 Peromyscus leucopus
AGATGGACGTGTTTCACTTTGCAGAATTTGGAAAACTGAAATATGTACACCACACTATCGATACTTATTCAGGATTTCAATGGGCAACTGCTTTGAGTTCTGAAAAAGCTGATTCTGTAATCACTCATTTGCTAGAAGTTATGGCCATCATGGGTATACCTGCACAAATCAAAACTGACAATGCTCCATCATATGTCTCTGTTAAAATGAAACAGTTTTTTGCTTATTACAATATAAAGCATATTACAGGCATACCACATAATCCTACAGGTCAAGCAGTTATAGAAAGATCAAACAGAACTCTAAAGGATATGCTAAATAAACAGAAATTGGTAACAAAACCCCCAGAAATAGACTGCATAATGCTCTTCTAACTTTGAATTTTCTGAATGCCAATGAGAAAGGAACAACAGCTGCAGAGAGACATTGGATAATAGAAAAAACTACAGAATTAAATCAGCCTATATACTTTAAGGATGTGCTGACCTCAGAATGGAAACCAGGGTATGTATTACATTGGGGACGAGGTTTTGCTTTTGTTTCTACAGGAGAAGATAAGCTGTGGGTACCATCAAAATTGATAAAGGTTCGATTTGAACAAGAGAGACCTCTTAATTGAGGAGGTGATAGTTCATCAACCAGCATGAACATCCAATTTAAACTAACTTGTATCAATAACACATGCCTTTTCATTTAATCAGATAATAACTTGTCAAAAGGAAACATCCCCAAAATTAGTCTTGGGGAAAGGTTTTTGTTTTTGTCTTGTAGGAGAATGAAGGTTAAGGAATCTGAAGAACACTGGACAAATGAGACAACTGAAGAAAAGGGACAAATCATCTATCCCAAGAAACAGAATGAAACGGTGTATGGGTATATATTATCTAAAAAATTTTATGTCTTCCTAAATGTTTGTTTCTGCTTTTCTCTAAAGATTTAACACTATTGGTTTTCTAATAGTCCCAGTTCAATTAAAATTTAAAGCTGACTTTGGAGTTGGAGAATGGCTCTCTCCTTCTTTAAACTCAAGCATGTTGTTAAAAGGAAAATGCAAACTCCCTGTATCATGCCAGAATAAGAGCCATCTTCTGCTATGGTACAGGACAAAAGCAAAATTAATTAAGGGACTATTCTATTACTAATCTCAACTCTTTGATTCTATTCTGATTCTTTAAACTTTTCTCAAAGTATAAATTTTATATCAAAATTTACAAGATTAATATATATATATATATACATTTTAAACTTTGTTAAGATATGAATGGTCACATAGAGTACTAACTAATTCTAGAAAAAAGGCTAGCTGCATGTATATGTTTTTGTGTTCGAGTCTCTTATCAGTTTTCTGCAGGAAATCACGGCCAGGCCTAACATCAACTGAAGTCTCCAGAAAGAAGATGGGGCCCCACAACAACAACAATTCCACGTGGACAATAATAATATCATTAAGCTGACAAACATCATCCACAGATCAGCTTTGAACTACAAGGTGCTCAGAGCAATTTTGAGATGACTAGCTGAGATGATCCAGTCTCAAAGACTACTTGAATAAGGACTTGAGATAAACCCTGAACTTTGGCATTATACACAGACTGGATAATGAAGGATATAGTTACCTCTCCTAGAATTTGACAATTAACCTAAAATTTTTCTTTCAGGATAAAGAAAACTTCACCCATACCCAGCAGGAAGCAATTTTAAGAATACGACGCCCACATTCTCAAAGAGGTGGTGTGGGGCGGGTGGTTTTTTGGTCTTTTTAATGGGTTTTGGGTCTGGGATAATTTTCAGTATTTAGGGGGGTTGGTTACAAGTTATTGTCAAGGGTTAGGAAAAAGGCTAAGCAAAGGAGATTAGATTTAAGGTTCTTGTTTAAAAAAAAAAGAGAAAGAAAGAAAAGAAAAAGACAATTACTAGTTTTAAATACTTTACATTGGATTGAATTGTTTTATATTGTATACAAATTTGAAACTGATATTGTTAGAAAATGCTATATGTATATTTCTAATTGCATTTATACCATTCATTTAACAATGTAATGCAAATTTCTGATCCTTGAATGTTATTATTATCAACTATTAGGATATAAAGAAATGAAAGCTAGTAGTTAGACATTATCATAGAACTTGTAGTCATATTAGATATGTTTTAAAAATTGAGCAGAGATGTTTTAGACAGGTCATCTTCAAACCCTTCAGAGATCTACAGAATATGGCATTTAAAATGTTTTAATAACTTAGAAAATTTTTCTTTTTTGAGACATGTCGGCTCCTGGCAGTACCAATCTACTTCAGAGAAAATATGGGCATTGAAGAAACTGCATATGGAGTCAACTTTCATTGTGGCAAAAGTTAGCCACTGGACAACAAAGTATCCTCGAATCAACAGGACGAAATGGACAGACAGATCACGAAACAAGGGTCTACTGATTCTTGCCAAAACAAGTGTGGTTATGGCTTTATCAAAAGGCATCTTCTGAGGCCAGGACAATATGGCCCCATCCCTGAAGTGGCCTTCGCATCCGGAAAAGGTACAGTGCCCTTTTCTTCGAAGGCAGCTTAACAGGCAGAGGGCCGATGGATTCTGTTGTACAATGGAACAGCAGCTGAAAGCTCATGCCTCTCAAAAGTAGACTGGCATTTAATAGAGGGATGTGGAGAAGAAGGGGATGCTGAGATGAAGCCATATATACACAGCCAAGAAGAATGGACAGCTGAAATTAAAAAACTGTCAACAATTTCCAGAATTTAAAATCCTGAATCATGACAGGACACTAGTAGAATTCAGGTGTTTCTGGTACGTGGACTGCTCTCACCCAATGTGAGGTTGAACTGTTGACCTTGTATACATCCTACATCACAAATGAGTCTGTCAGATACACTAAGCCTATAGGCTGAAGATGATGCCCCAACACTGCGGAGAAACCTCAGGTGACTGCCCAGGCAGCTGGCTGTTTCTGTCAACTCACAAATTTTTTGGAAGTTGCTTGCATGCACTTCCTGTTTTTATTTATTTATTTTTTGTTAGCTAATATTATTCCCTTCTTGGGTCTCTGAGGGAGTTGAAGATTAGTTAGTTATGGTTGAAGATTAGTTAGTTATAGTTGAAAATTAATTAGGATAGAAAGTGCATTAGATACATCTTGGATTTACCAAAATAGGATAGATAATGGAATTATTTTCTCTGATTTGTCAAATACCTGTTTAGGTATTTATTACTTGTATATATTGTATATAGTTATTGTACTTTTGTATATAGTTTTTCTTTTGTTAGTTATAACCTTTTGCTTTCTTTTTCTTTTTATTAAAATAGAAAAGGGGAAATGTGGTGGTAATCTAATTGTACTGAAATATTATTTTGATTGTATGTTAATAAATAAAGTTGTCTGGGGTCAGAGCTATTAGAGCCATAGCAGGAGTGTGGCGGTGGTGGCACACGCCTTTAATCCCATAGATATCTGTGTGTTCAGGGTCAGAGCTATTAGAGCCATAGCAAGAGTGTGGTGGTGGCACACGCCTTTAATCCCATAAGATCTCTGTGTGTTCAGGGATACAGTCAGCATTGGAGACATATGCCTTTAAGACCTAGGGGGCTGTACATTCAGACAGTGACGAGGCAGTCATGTGTTTGGGTTTACAACCAATGAGAAGGCAGAACAACATACTATAAAAAAACGAACCGACAGGAAGTAGGTCTCTTTTCGCGAAGCTGGGACAGCAGGAGGAAGGGTGAGATTTTAGCTCTGAGCTCTGACCTCTCGGCTTTCTCTTTTACATTGTTTCTGTGTTTCTTATTTAATAAGACGGTTGGATACATCAATAATGGGGCTAATTTATTCCTTTCTGATATGGACTGTTTTTCCTTTGTTAATTAAATTTTTGTGCATTTAAAAAATTTATTAGGGAAGAGTACACACATGCCACAGTGATATGTCTCTCTCTCTCTCTCTCTCTCTGTGTGTGTGTGTGTGTGTGTGTGTGTGTGTGTGTGTGTGTAGTATGTCAGGGAATAACAGGAGTCAGTTCTTCCCTTCTACCATGTGGGTGCAAAGATCAGAGCACAGACCCTGATAACTGTTGGCCTCTTTGCTTACTAGTCCATCTTGCCCGTTATTTTATAAAATGTTTCCTTTGTGATCTATCTAGTTATGAGTTCTATTACTAAGCTGAATGAAAGCAACAAAAATGAGCAGTCATGTTTTCTTCCCCATAGTAAACAAACAAAGTAAATAAATATAAATAAGTAATAAAATTGGACTAATGCTGTGAGATGTCTTTCTGTATGTTGTGAATATGTGTTGCTCTCATTGTTTAATAAAAAGCTGATAGGTTGGTAGCTGGGCAGGAAGTCAGGCAACAAAGCCAAACTGAGAATAATGGGAAAGAGAAGGGCAGAATCAGCAGATACCAGCCAGCCACTGAGGAAGCAAAATGTGTAGAAAATGATGTAACAAGCCATGAACCACATGGCAAAGCATACATAAGAAATATGGGTTAATTTAAATATAAGATCTAGCTAGTAACAAGCCTGAGATAATGGCCAAGCATTTATAAATAATATTAAGCCTCTGAATGGTTATTCAGGAACTTGCAGGTGGAAGAAAACCATCCAGTTATAGATTAAGAACCTGTATAGACATTTTACCAGAGGAGATACATGTATTGCCAATGGATAATTGGAAATACATTAAGAATAACTGATTGCTATAGAAATATAGTGATTACTACATTAAAGAAAATGGGAAAATTACTTCACAGTGATTTGGGACAGTCACTATCAAGTTGACAGTGTTCTAAGTGGGGCATTCTGTGGGGAAATGGGAGTTTTTAGGTATTCCTGCTGGGGAGGTAAGCTGGTAATGTACCATCCCTTACCTGGAGCTATGCACTCCCAGGTCCATTGTGGAGGCCTGGACTCACAGCAATTACTCAATTTGTATATATATATATATATCCCTATACAGTGATGATAATATTTCATTTATAAATTAAGTGTATTATCAGATCAGTTACAACAAAATTGTAAAAATTAATAACACTAAATAAATATTGTGTGAATATACTCTTTTTTCTTCCCTCTCTCTTTCTTTTCTTCCTTTGTCACTCTCTTAAAATAGCTATTGCCATATATTCATTCTACATGGAGTGACGTGACAAAGTATTTAGGACGATTGCTTCATTGTTTTTCCTTTGGCTCATCTTAATGGCCACCATCATGACTTTTGTACTTTAAAGTCATGATTTAAAAGATAAAGTTTAATACAGTACTCATATATGAATTTCTCACAAAATAAATTTAAAATAAAAATATGTATTACTTGAACACATATTGCCATTCCATAACAGTTGATCTACAACTAAGAAGGCCACTAAGTAGGTAGGAATTGGATACATGACACAGTTATACTGAGAAAAAGAGAGGAGGATATTACTCATGGGGTGAGTTCATATTACACAAGATGGTACACAAGTTAAAGTTGTGATTTTTTTTCTAAAGTGCTCTATTTAATATTCATGAGCCATAGTTAAATTGGATGACTCAGAGACCTAGGGTAGAACCAAACTTGACTTTCAAATAAATAAATAAATTAATTAATTAATCAATTAAATGATTCCTGACGATATTTTGCCATACTCATAGATTTGTGCCCAGCCCACTCATCATCAGAGAGGGTTCTTCCTGCCTCTGATAGGAGCAGATGCGGATACCCTCAGCCAAACATTAGGCAGAGCTGCAGGAACCCCATGAAAGAGGGCAGGAAGGATTGTAGGACACAGAGGTGTCAAGGACACCAAGAGAATATGGCCCACAGGATCAACTCAGCAGGACTCATATTGGCTCACAGAGACTGATACAGCAATCATGGAGCTTGCATGGGTCTGAGCTAGGTCCTCTGGTGGTGGTTGTTTAGTTTGGGGATTTTGTCAACTCATAATATTAGGGCTGTCTCTGACTCTTTTGCCTGCTCTTATGACCCTTTTTTTCTCCTACTGGGCTTCCTTATCCGACCTTGATATGAGGGTTGGTGCCTGGTCTTATTAATTCTTGTTATGCTGTGTTCAGTTGATATCCTTGGGGGACCTGCTTTTTTCAGCAGGAATATGGAGGAGCAGTGGATCTGAGGGAAGGGAGAAGTGGGGTCACTAGGAGGTGTGGAGGGAGAGGAAGCTGCCGTCAGGATATATTGTTAGAGAGGAAAATAAATAAAAAGAAAAAAAACAAAAGTTCCAATTGCTGCACACATCCTTCTGCTCTTTTTCTAGCTAATACATGCTAAACTAATAAAATATCAAATTTATATTAAAAATAGAATTGCCACACCTCTAGCTAGCTACTATAGACATGTTTAATCAACATGTAATATTATATTAAAGAATTATCTCTACTATGTTCACATAGTCTTATATCTTAAAGCCAAAACATACAAACAACCTAAGCATGCATGGATGGTATAATGGCTATCAACACATACCTCACAAATACATAGGTGCATAGACACTAATATGTTAAATTGAATACCATTCTGTAATAAAACACAGGAAAACATATCATTTCCATCATCGTTAATGAGCCTGGAGAACAATGTACTATAACATTGAGAACAGCATATATACTCAGAGAGATTGTACAATTGCATTCACATGTGGAATCTGAAAATGTTCAATTCATATCAGGAGAGACTAGAAAAGCGGTGATTGTAGACTAAGACAGATACTGGGAGACATTTAATAACAGTTATAGATCTTTAATTATGTGACAAGTATGTAAGGTACAACATGGGAGGTGATGAATGAGTTAATTTGATATTGAAAATTATCCATAATGGACATATAATCAAATCATCAAATTGTAAACCTTTACTATATAGAATATTTTCTTAATTCATAATGAAAAGATAAATACAAAAAATAAAAATGCATCACCTCCTAATAATAAATGAGGAATCAAATATTGTGTTTCTTCATATAAAGCACAGCATTCTTCCAATTTTCTCTCTGACTTATCATCATTATAGTCTGTACTAGTTTTTAGACACATTTCCTTAGTTTTAAATAAGTTTACAGGAAGGGATATTTTATCAAACCCACTCTAATTGCTTCCTAAAATAATTCAATGACCTCATTCCACTTGTATTGTTAGAGGAGTTAATTAGACTTGCACAGTCACCAGCTAAATATATTGGTTTATGCAAACAGTAAATCCAATTTCCTCCATAAACATACCTCTGCAGGATGAGTACAGACGAAAAAATAGGGGATTGTGAATGCAACATCAAAATAGCAATTACATCTAATTGCTTCACCTAATTTAAAGAAGAAAGATACCTTTATTTAAATAAATATAGTGGTACATAAACGATAAAAGCTATTATATATATGTATGATAACGATAAAATATGTAACAATACTTATATGTAAATATAATTATACATACAAATTTCTCTATATATATCCATATATTCATAGACATGCAGACTCATATACTACTAATTTGTGCTAAAGTCATCAGAAATATACTTCACTCCAGCCTATGCTTCACATACATTGACTTAAAATGTTTTCGTCTAAGAGAATCTTCATCTGATATCTGCTGCTCCAACAGAGTACAAATAAAGTAAATTATACACTCTAGACATTTGCTTTACTCATTATTTTGGAGTCAGGAAATTCCACAACCAGGGACTGCATGCAGTGAGGGTGTTCTTGCTGCATCATGGCTCAAGGTGTCTCCTGATAAAAGGACACAAAAATGAATCAATGAATAGCATTGCTTTCATTACAAGCCCCTATTAAAATAACTATGGAACAGAATTAACACATTCATGAAAGCAGATACTTAAATACCTTTTCATGTAAGGTATGCACAGCAGTGATGGAGACCTTGCATAACAAAATATTAAGTATCATGTCAAGAAGAGAAAGAAAAGTGGAGGGGATTAAAAAAGAAATCTTACATCTGAACACTGCAGCTTTTGAGAGTAAACTTCTAGAATATTAACTCTGGGGGAGGGGCACATAGCAAATCCAAATCCAAACCACAGTAAGTAGTAAGAAGAATGTGTGGATTGCTGCTTTCTGCTGATCTATTATTAATCTATATAGATTTCCTACTAAAGTAAAATACACAATATTGTGATCTCTCTATTTTAATATCTAACACAGGTCACTTGGTGCTATGATTTAGATTCTGAACAATCTATCAAACACTCCCACATTAAAGGCTATATTCTCAGATGAGACTATTGGGATGTGGTGGAAATATTTTAGGAGGGTGAATTCAGTGGAAGACAGTATGTCATTGGGAGTTTGCCCTTGAAGGGTATATTAGCACCAGGGATGTCTTTGTTCTACTTCCTTCCCTGTTCTTCCAGACATCATGAACTGCACAGCCTTTACTGCTATGATTTCTCCAAAACAAAGAGTTTCTTCCCATCTGTTAAGGCCACTTCCCCTGTGAACCAGTTACCATAGGTCATTCTTCCTTTAAGCTGGCTTCTTAGGCATGGGATGCTAGGCTCACAGTACCTAGATGAGCAAGAACCTGAGTCTTTTATGGCCTTATCCTGGGTAACCACGCATTCATTTTAGATCTTGAAAAAGTTACAATGTGTTTGTCAGAGGCAGGCGATTATGCTTGATTCATCTCTCAGAATGTATGCATTAAATGAGAAGTTACTTTTGAACTGTGAAGTACTATCCACAGAAAAGAAATCATTGTGAGGTCAGGTTAAATGTAATTAATACAATGAAATAAAAGAAATCATTATTTTTACTTTAGAGAAAAAGCTATTTTCAAGCAGTCTGAAACTTTGTTTACATCTTATCAATGAATATGCTAATGACCAATCTTGAAGTGTTCACAAAGCAGGGTGCTTCCTGTAGGAGATAGATTTTGCTATATCATTTTGTTAATAGGACTCCAGTTACTCTGCTTTTTAAATATGCTCCCTAAATTTGTATTTTCTCCAATTAAAAATGATTGTCAGTTTAATTATTCCAAAGTAGCAAGCTAGCATCTAATCATTTTCACAGCCTGACTTGACAAGAGTCACCTCCAGAAAGCTGTGCTGAGGAACAGACTTCTCTGCTTCCTTGACCACCCCTGTCCCCCACCAAAAAAAAAAAAAAAAAAAAAAATGCCTCTTCTGAGAGCTTCCTGAGTTCCCTGTTTCTCTAAGATGTAACTTTAAGAAGAAAGTTGAAGAGAGAGAATAATGGTGTTTTGCTTTATTAATTTACAATCACTTAAGGTTGGGAAAAAAGATTTGACACTGATACTGTCCACAGTCTTGTGTCTAATCCACCTTTAGAAAATTGCCCATCACCTACTTAAGTGAGTGAGTCTACACAAAGAGAAAGCTTGATGGCTAGTTTTATGGTCACCTTCACTGAATCAAGGAAGGTCTAGATAACTTGTGTGGTGGCTAACCTTGGTTGTCAACTTGACCGGATTTGGAATCAGCTTGACCTCAATTTGCTGGGCACTCCCATGAAGAATTTTCTTGAGCTGACAATTTGAAGCAGGAAGACACACCCTAAATTTTAGTGGCGCCATTTGGTAGCAGCACAGACAAAGGAAGAGGGCAACTTTTACTTTTTACTTATTTGTCCTCATTCTTGTTGGCAAATTCATCTGGCCTTGTGCTTTGGTATCCTTCCATCAATACAAGAACCAGCTTCTGTGGGCTTACAGTGTGAGACAGAAGACCAATAGCTCTCTGGGAGTCCTAGGCCTTCAGCACCAGATTGCACGGCTGAGACATCCAACCTTGTAGACTACCAGATTCTTGGACTTTTCAGTGTGAAATAGCCATAGCCATTGTTAGAATACAGTGAGACCATACTCGTGTGTGTGTGTGTGTGTGTGTGTGTGTGTGTGTGTGTGTGTGTGTGTATGAGTTATATCAGTTCTGTCCCTTTAGAGAACTCTGCATAATACAACTTGGGAAACACTCCTTTTTGAGGCAGAATGGAGCTAATGCAAGGAACCTGCCACTGTAGAGACTCTTATATCTGAACTCCAGCTACCAACGTGTTCCCAGGGTCCACTGTTCTTTTGGATAATTCCATTTCTGAGTAAATAAGCTCATTTTTTTTAAATTTGTTATCAACATTACTTTTAACCAGAAACTGTCCTGACACATTTTTCAATTTAGCCATAATGAGTTTATCAAAAACATTTAGGTCTTGCTCTAATCTATATAATCCCCTTTAATACCTGTGTGAATTAGACAATGAATTTCACAGGGGCCAGATGTAATCTAAAGGCTCTCCCCTTCCTTCCTTCCTTCCTTCCTTCCTTCCTTCCTTCCTTCCTTCCTTCCTTCCTTCCTCCTCCCTCCCTCCCTCCCTCCCTCCCTCTCTCTCTCCTTCCCTCTTTCCCTTCCTCCCTCCCTCTCTCTGTATATGTATGCGTGCATGCTTGCGTGTGTGCGTGTGTGTGTGTGTGTGTGTGTGTGTGTGTGTGTGTGTGTTACAATCTAGATTCCAGTCCCTGGCCAAAGCTAAGTGCTCAATGGTAAGCAAGAACAAAGTAGAAATTGTAATCTTTGCTGTCATTTAAATTTGATCTGTTTTCACCATGTCACATTCTGTGCTGTACCTACATAAAGTTTCCTTGAATGTTAACAAAAGAAATATTTTGGTGATGACCCACATAAAAGTGCATGCACCATAGACCTTCAAGTAAGGGAAAGTGCTGTGGATATTGCTCTATATAAATAAAACACTGATGGCCGGTGACCAGGCAGGAAGTAGGTTGCCAGGCAGGAAGTAGGTGGGACAAGGAGAGAGGAAAATTCTGGGAAGCGGAAGGCTGAGGGGGGAGACACTGCAGCCACTGCCAGGACAGTCAACATGTGAAGACTCTGGTAAGCCACTAGCCACGTGGCAAGGTATAGATTAATAAAAATGGGTTAATTTAAGATAAAAGAACAGTTAGTAAGAAACCTGCCATGGCCATGCAGTTTATAAGTGATATAAGCGTCTGAGTGATTATTTTATACGTGGATTGTGGGACTGCGGGGTTTGGTGGAAGCTGGAGAGAAGCCCTCCAGCAACAGGAAAGGGGCAGAACTTTATAGGAAGGTAAGATCTTTGTCTTTGGTCTTGGCATTTGAATTATCTGAATACAAAACTTTTAAGTGGATTACTGGCTCATTACACTTTTTTTTTTTTTTTTTTTTTTTTTTTACATTTCTGTTGGGCTGGAACACAAAATAATGTTACCAGGAAAGATGTTAATTGATATGTAGAAATTGTATTATGAAGTAACTGAAGCCATAATGCAGCCACTCACAGCAGAAAAAGCCAGGCTCCCGCAGGCAAGCCTTCCTTTATTCCTCCTATAGAGGGTGCTGTACCCTTAACCAGGTCAGAGTTTCTGAAACAACAATACTATGACTGAAACTCTAAGTTGTCCCCAATTTCTCCCAAAGCAAGAACTGATTTCTTCGTGTTATTATGAATCCAGACAATTAAGGATGTTAGACACTGATAAATCAGGATCTTTGCAGCTGATCTTTAGTGAAGGATGAGGGTTAGGTTATCCATTAAGAGAAGGAATGATTTAACTCTCAAATACCTGCATTGTCCAGTTTCCCATAAGGCTTGAGAATGATTTAAGGAGTTGTGCATTAATGGAGTCATAATATTTTTTAAGAATATCATGATACCCAGCAGCACAGTATTCACAATGTTAAAAAACAAAAACAAAACCAAAAAAAAACTATGAAGTTCTCTAAAGAAGGGTATAACTGAGTCAGGGCTTACTTCCTTGAGAAAAGGGAGAAGGCTCATCAGTGCCAGAGTTTATATTCCTAGAAGCCAAGTAAAAGCATGATGATCTGCAGGAGAGATGGAGGTAGGGAATCCCAGAACAGTCACGGTAGTGAGACTGGCCGAGTTTAGCTAGAGACCCAAACCTCAATACATAAGGCAGAAAGGAATCAAGCAGGACATTTCACATCAACCTTGGACTTCTGTGTGAACTGAAACACACACAGGACCCCCCCCATATGTGTGAGCACACATGTGCACATACCACACCGACATATAGCATAAATATACAAAATCAGATTAGCAAGAAAACTTCAATGCCTACGTATTCAGATAGTTTCTTTTTACTTTTACCTGTTCTCTCTTGCCTTCCTATCTGTTTTTCTAGTCTTGTCCTCAAAATACACATGTGTGTGTAAATGTCCGTGCATGTAGCATATCCCCACTTACACATAAAGGTTAAAGGTGACATTAACTGCTTCCTACATGGAGGTTGTGATTTTCTAGTGATGACAACTTATATTCTCCCTTAGTCTCATCTTAGACTCGATTCCCCCTTCTTGGTACTGAGAGATTGAGGAAGAAGTACCTAGCACTAAGAATTTACTCTTGCTGTTATCAGTATCAGCCTTTGGAGGTCCACTGGAAAATATTTTGTGCTGACTTGATATCTTGAATCTAAGAGGTTTGTCATTCTTTTTTCTCCTTAAACTGAGTGTTGTGATCAATCTCTGGCTTAGCAAAGGCCCAAGATTCTGCATAGGTTCTCTAATCAATGGTTTCTTTTCATTTTACTGAGATTTACTGCAAGCAGATTCTGTTGAAATCTGCTTAATGTTTTAGGTAAGTCATGTATGGACCTGTGCTAGATTTACACTTATGTTGAAAGTGGTTCTCTTACTCTCTGACCTGGCTTACTGTAAAACTAATGCGATGACTAGGGAAGTAAGTATTATAGCAGTCCCTCAGGACTTTCATAGTGTCATTAATTCAGTTTATTTATTAATATTCCTATCTCTGTGTGTTCTCAGTTCTTGGTGACTAGGCCTAGGACAGCATCAATGAACTGCAAAGCTCGGGGAAATGAAAGCAAATCTGTGCTGCTGCTGGGACATCTTCTCATGCACTAATCAAATAAGGCCCCTGAGTAAATGCTATTACCTTGAAAATATTATATTGGAATATAGATTTTGAAAAATGAGGCTGTTATAAGAATATGAGCAGTAAAATGAACTTTGGGTAATACAGGGAAATTAGAGAAGAGATCAAACAACCCAGGGATTGGGGAGCCTATATTGGTAACTGTCAAGAGACAGGGCTATCCATCTTAGTATATTATGCAGAAGTGTAAATATTGAAACATTCTTGAAGGCAGGGAAGCAGAATTACAACCAAGGGTTCTCACTTGCATGTATACTATGCTGATCAGATAAAGGAAGAAGTGTTTAAGGATAAACTCAAGGGCAATTTTCTCTGCTTAAGTTTTTTGTATTGAACAAATTTCCTTGTAACATGACAATACTAGAAAATAATACGTTTTGCATATGTACAGTCTAGTGGGAAAGTTTGAGACCATATACATGCTTGATCTGAGCTTATGGACTTTCTATCTTTCAGAAGTTAAGATATATGAAACTTCGGCCCATCATTGAGAGTTTATTTGGGGTTCACTCCTGCAGAGGGGACGAGGTGGTTCAGAGACAGATGGCTAAAGCTTCAGTAAATTCTCACTGACTGATAATTGTAGCTCCCTCTCCTGAAGCCTTAAACTCTAGAATATAGTTAGAATGACATATCAACAACAATTCCTAGATTGGAATGAAGACAGATGAGACATATTGCTCAGAAAAGGAGTGTCAACAGCAATGAGAAAAACCTGGTGATGAGGTTTCTGTTCCTTAGAAACAAGACAGCTCATTTAACCATGTCTGTGTGGTCCTCTGCACTTTGTTGTGGTGATATAGTGTGTACCCTAATAAAAACTGCCTGAAGATCAGAAAACAGAACTGATATAGATACGATAGGACAAAAGGGTAGATTAATGAATCTACTTTTAAAGAGCAACTTGTTTAAAATGTTTTACATTGCTATGGATTTTAGTTTATTGATACAAGTTTAAATTTAATTTTGTTATACTGTATCTATATTTCTATTATCATTTGAGGTATTATGTTTATGTAACTCATTTAGATTGTAATGGATAATTAAGAAATACAGATTAATAGTCATCTATGATAATCATACTTGTAGCCATGATAGTCAAGTTTTCTAGGTATACATAGATATATTTCAGATAGATATGTAATCTTCAAACACTTCAAAGAACTACAGAGTATGGCATTTAAAATGTTTTAAAAATTTAGACTTTCTGGACAGTGAGACATGTCTGCTCCTGGCAGCACCGATTTACTTCAGAGAGGAGGATGGGCTTTGAAGGCATTCCATATGGAGTTTATCTTCTTCTTGACAAAAATAGCCATTTGGGCAAGAAACCATTCTTGCCTGGACTGCTTGAAAAAAATGTATTGACTGGACTTGAGGGACCCATAGAAAGGTGACCAATGAACTTTGCTTGACAAAATGGTCCTTCAGGTTCCTGCTTCACAGAGGAAACTGCCAGACATTCTACAGGACACAGAGAAAAGTGACTGAGAGACACTAGGCCTGTGGGCTGAAGACAGAGGTCCCAACTTTACAAAAGAACTTTGGATGATTGTCCAGGCTGCCAACTGTCTCTGTCTACTCTCACAAGACTCTTGAAAGTTGCTTGCGTCCTTCTCCCATTTCTCAGGTAATATTATATCCTTCTGAGTCTTTGATGTAGTTGAAGACTAGTTATAATTTTCCTTAGTTATAATAAGAGATAAGTTAGATATGAAACCTTAGACTCTCAAATATAGGATAGATAGGATATCTTCTTTAATTTTGCCAAATACAAATAGACTAGATATTATAAATAGATTAGATATTGTAACTGTAATTCTTGCTTGATAATTTTTTGTTATATGTAATTTTACTATGTGAAAGTTAAAACTTTCCTTTAAAAAAAAAAAAAGAAAAAGAAAAGGGGAAGTGCTGTGGATATTGCTCTGTATAAATAAAATGCTGATTGGCCATTAGCCAGGCAGGAAGTATAGGCAGGACAAGCAAAGAAGAGAATTCTGGGAACAGGAAGGCTGTGTCAGGAGATGCTGCTAGTCTCCACCATGAGTACCAACATGTAAGATACTGGTAAGCCATGAGCCATGTAGCAAGGTATAGATTTATAGAAATGGGTTAATTTAAGATGTAAGAACTAGATAGCTAGAAGCCTGAGCCATTAGGCCAAACAGTTTAAATAATATAAGAATCTGTGTGTTTATTTTATAAATGGGCTGCAGGACTGACCGCTGGGGCTTGGCTGGAGCTGGAGAGAAGCTCTCCAGCTACAAACCACTAGATTAAACATAGAAGCCAGGTAGTGGTGGCATACACCTTTAATCCCAGCACACAGGAGGCAGAGATCCACCAGGATCTCTGTGAGTTCAAAGTCACCCTGGACTACATTGGATTGACTCATTCTAGGAAAGAAACAGAGCCAGGCAGTGGTGGCACATACCTTTAATCCCAGTAATTGCAAGTCAGATGCCTTTAATCCCAGCATTAGGATAGCTGAGACAGGAAGTGATATGGTGAATGGAAAAAGGTATATAATGTGTGAGGAGATAGGAATTAAAGCCTTTTCAGCTGAGGGAGCTCATTCAGCTAGAGGCCTATTGGCTGAGGCTCTTTCAGGCTGGGGAGTTGGTGAGGGAAGAGGTGGTGGCTGTGGCTTGCTCTGCTTCTCTGACCTTTCAGCATTCATCCCAACATTAGGCTATGAGTTCTTTTTTCTCTTTTCCTTTTTCTGTTTTTTTTTTTTTTTTTTTTCGAGACAGGGTTTCTCTGTGTAGCTTTGCACCTGTCCTGGAACTCACTCTGTAGCCCAGTCTGGCCTCGAACTCACAGAGATCTGCCTGCTTCTGCCTCCCAAGTGCTGGAAATAAAGGCGTGCACCACCACCGCCCGGCTAGGCTATGAGTTTTTTATTACTAAGACCTTTTAACATTCGTGTTACATTTTGTTACTATTAGAATTGAACTGAAGTAATTTGCATTTGTCATTAACATAAGAAAACAAAATCTTGGCACAAACCAAGCTATTGTGACAAAGAAATTGTAGAATACACATGAAGATGCTCATTAAATCTCATGGTGATATTGTTGGAGACTATCCTATGGGTATATAAGAGAAGAAAAATGCTTGTGCCTGAGTGTATATATTTCTTGGACTTCTAAAGATGTCTACAACCTTTTTTATATTAACAGCACCAAAGTGATACCATTGTTTTCTTCTTTCTTTGCACTGGGAAATTTAAACCATCTTCAAATAGTTTGATTAAAGGAGAGGTGATCAAGTTAATTATTAAACTGGGCATCTCTAATCTCCAAAGTATTTTTAAACTAATACCTTGACTCACATCTGTGGGAGGGAAGGACGTTTAATTACTTGACAAATTAAAGATCAAAGACACCAGTCTGCTGAAATGTGGGATTGCTTTCTCATCTATTGTGAACTCGTTTAAAAGAAATTCAAATTAACTATGGAAAAATTGCCTAAGCAAATTCCTAAGGTAAAACAGTAAGAGCATGAAGTGGAAATGGGACAATACTTGACATTACATAGTGGCACTAGTAACTTTGGTTACAGAAGACTCCCTTCCTGGGGGGAAAAAAACAAAACAACAACAACAAACAAACAAACAAAATACTACAAAACTTTGGGTTTGACTTACAGAAGTTTGATTGCCAAATGGGCTCTTTATTTCTTTGCTCAAAGATGAGGAAGATCTATGTCACTTTTTCAGTGTTCTGTGCATTTAAGAAACATTCTGTTCATTGCCCGCTGTGTAAGCATGTACCAGCTCAATCATAGTTCTGCTTTTTCCACTTCATTCTTTATTTCTGTTTTAACCCATTTTTCATTCAGTAGGGAGTGGTTCAGTTTCCATGAGTTTGTAAGCTTTCTGCTGTTGATATCTAGCTTTAATTTGTGGTAGTCTGATAGGATGCAGGGAGTTGCTTCAGTTTTCTTGTTTCTATTGAGACATGCTTTATGTCCCAGTATGTGGTCCATTTTGGAGAAAGTTCCCTGAGGTGCAGGGAATAAGGTGTATTCTTTTGTGTTTGCATGAAATGTTCTATAAATATCTGTTAGGTCCCTTTGGTATAAAATGTTTGTTAGCTTCAGTATTTCTCTGTTTAGTTTTTGTCTGGATGACCTTTCTTTTGGGGAGAGTGGAATACTGAAGATTCCCACTCTCAGTATGTGAGGGTCAATATGTATTTAAATTGTAGTAGTGTTTATTTTATACATGTGTGTGTCCTTGTGTTTGGGGACTAGATGTTAAGAAGTAAAATGTTCTGTTCGTAGATTTTTTTCCTTTGATGAGTATGTAGTGTGCTTCCCTCTCTCCTCTGAATAGTTTTTATTTGAAGTGTGTTTTGTTAGATACTAAAAGAGCTACTCAAGCTTGTCTTAGGTACATTTGTAAATGATAGCCAAGATTTTAAAAAAAAAAATTCAGAGAGTTTATACATAGAAGAAGGGACTAGGGGGAACACATAGATCTCTATGGGAGTGGGAAATAGAAGAGATTTTTATTGGTGGACTGAGGCCAAGGTAGCAGAGGATGGGAACAAAAGGATCACATGGTAAGGAGAGAGTTGGGGTTGAGGGAGAGAGAATGAGGAAAAGACAGCTAGAACTGAAGGACATTTGAGGGGCTTTATGGAAACATAGTGCAGTGGAAACTTCCTGTAAGATATTAAGGCAGTTTTAATTATGTCTCCAAATAATGAGGAAGATGAAACCCAAAACGGCCATCTCTCATCACCAAAGGAATCTTCCGGTACCGGGACTGGGTTTCTTCTAATTAAGTTGTTGGCAGAAAAGGTCCCATTAAAAATCCCCAAACAACCTATAGTGTTGCCAAGAAAATAGATTGTTCTCCACAAACTGACAGTAAGACCCAGTTGCTGAGACAACACCCACAAAATTCATAAAACATGGAAAAGTTGATCTAGTGCCTATGTTTGAGTGTCTTTGATATGGGAAAGTACTCTGTAAGCTACCAAAAGAGAAATGTGAAAACACCAACCTAACCACAAAATCTTTAATTTACAATCTGTCTTGTGTGCAATATATGTTAGGGCAATCGTGGCACAAAGCTTGTGGGAGTAACCAACCAATGTCTGATTTGACTTAAGGCCTATTCTATGAGATGGAACCCATACATGACTCTGCTAGGATGACTAAGAACCAGAGACAAGATAGCCCAGAGACCTAGAGTAAAACCAAATACTACTGGTCTAAAGTAAAAAGTAACAACAACAACAACAACAAAAACAAAACAAAACAAAAACAAAAACCAATGATAGTCTGCTATACTCATAGATCTGTGCCTTATTCAGCCATCATCAGAGAAAATTCCTCCTGCAGCTGATGGGAATAAATATAAAGACCCGCAGTCAGACATTGTGTGGAGAAGTAGAGAGACCGTGGAATACACAGCTTTAAATAGATGCATTCTTCAAACCCCTCCTGTCAGAGCTCAGGGAACCCTGCAGAAGAAGAGGCAGAAAAAGTGTAAGAGCCGGAGAGTATAAAGGATACTAGGAGAACAAGGCCTTTTAAAACAACTAAGCAAAGTCCATATGAGCTCAAAGAAACAGGGTCTGCACCAGGTCATCTTCATCTATATTATAGCTTGCAGTTTAGTGCTTTTATGGGACTCTTGAATGGATGAACAAGGAGGGATTTTCTTGAGTTCTTGAGGTTCTTTTTCTTTTCTTTTCTTTTCTTTTTTGCTTTGTCTTGTCCAATTTAGCTATGGTGTTTTTGTTTTATCTTGTTATGTTTTATTTTGTTATGTTTTGTTGTTATCTCTTAGAATCCTGTTCTTTTCAAATGAGAGACAACATTAACAAGGAAATGGGGAGGAACTTGGAGGAGTAGAGGGAGAGAACATTGTAATTAGATTATATTGTATGAGAAAATAATCTATTTATAATAAAAGAAAAAGGAGAGAGATCCTGAATTCAGTTGATTAGATCCTGAAAAGCAAACAGAAAACAACTGAGGAGAAACTAAAATTCTCAAAATTTCCAGTTCAATTAATTGCATTTCACCATTGCACTTTATTTGGTACTAATAATTGTGTTCTGGTTACATGAAATGTTAATATTAAAGGAAGTTGGGTAAAGTGTGCAGGAAATTAATGGAACATTTGTACATTTTTTGTAACTATAAAGTGATATCAAAGTTAGAAAAGGCATATTATTAAGCAATTGATCTTCATAAAATATTGTGAGAAATATTTTCCTTTTTGTTTTTTATGTCAACCATGTTAATTGACTAGGTCATGTGTAACCAAGGAAAGTAAAAATTGTTAGGAACAACAGACTCTAAATTGGAAATTGAAGACAGCCCTATTTCAGAAAACAGTGTGCATGACTTGCTAACTGACCTGCTAACTGACCTGCTAACTGAGTCTGGCTAAATAACACTCACTTATGTGTAACTTGTAAATTAAGTAAATAACACTCTCTTGTCTGAGCAATATTTCAGATACAGACAATTTGTTGTACAGCAGCTCTTGAAATAGATATGTAGTTGGCTGGATTTTTTTTATATCAATTATCTTCTCTAGAGTCCTTGACTATCTCTCTGAAAGGGATAGTTAGATTCTGGAATATTCCCTTCTTGCAAGCCAAAGTGATTCTTCATTTCTAAAAACATTCATGAAACTGCTTTCCCTGAAGTGAAGAACAATTCAGAGACCACTAAACGGGAACAAGTGACAGCTCTTCCTGTTTTGTTTTCTACTGAAGTCTTTACTCACCCCATTCGGCAGGAAGCATATTTTCTGAATAACTTGATTATTAGAAGATGTTAACACTCTTTATATATTAATGACATTTTTCTGATAATTATTTTTCAGTGGTTTCCTCTATGTTAGGTATTGTTCTAGCTGCTGCCTGGCACACAGAGCAGCAAGCCACAAGAGACCCTGTGTCTAACAAGGAGGGAGGTAAGGAATGGCATCTAAACCTGTCCTTTGACCTTCATATGCATGCCATGGCACATAAGCACAGCTACATACACACTAATGAACATTTGCATACAGAAATATAAATGCATATCATATATTCTAGATAATAAAAAAATGAAATAAAAGAAACCATGACTATCCTGCTGGTATTTCCCATTATCTCAATCTATACTGATATCTTTTCAAAATCTATTTCATCTCTTCTTCCTCTTTTCTCATCAATATCATGATGACAGCATAGTTGTGCATTAGAACACAAGTCATCAATGGCTTTCATAGCCTTTTTGTGTTCATCTACAAAGTTTGTCTTTATGAACTAATAAAAATGAGTGAGAGTAGATTCATGAAAGATGAGAAAGAAAAATGAAAAAATTTGTTGATGATCTCAGGAAGAAGATGGATGCTGATTAGGAAAGGAATTTGTACACAAAAAAAATATATGTTAGGACAAAGAGGAGTAATACTGAGACAACAATCTCCAGTCTGAGGCAAGATTTCTGAGTGTCATGGGATAGATTAGCCTGGGGGGGCGGTGTTCAGCTGAGTCTCCAGGTTGCTCCTTGAGAATACATAATCTGTCATAGATAAATGTGTCTGTCCTACATGGCTTATATGGTTCTCAGCACTACTGTTTTCCATGTAGTTATCTGGATGGTCTGTTAAAGGCCCCTTACAGTGCTCAATTTCTTTCATAATCCAAAGTACCAATGTCTTTCACATTCTTCAAAAAACCAGCATGGTCATGCCTGTTACAGCAATAGCTCATATATATATATGTATATATGTGTGTGTGTGTGTGTGTGTCTGGTGTGTGTGTGTGTGTGTGTTTATGTGTGTGTGTGTATCTCCAAGTCACCCTGCCTCCAGAGATACATGTCATCCAACATAGCCACACTTCCTAATCTTTCCCATACAATTCCACCAACTGCAACCAAGTACTTAAAAAAAAATAGTCCTATTGACCATTGTAGTCAGAAGTTTCTTGGTCCTGCCTGGCCCCATGGTCTTTATGAATCTTTCCCACCAGCTCTCCCACAGTCATTTATAAAATAATTTACTCTTAGGCTTAATATTAATTATAAGCTCTTTGGCCTATGGCTCAGGTTTCTTACTTGCTAGCTCTTACAACTTAATTCAACCCGTTCCTATTAATCTATATTTTGCATGGGCCATTACTGGACTACTGACATGTCACTCCTTGGCCAGCTGGCTTGAGTCTCTCCTGACCCCATCAATCTTCATCCCTGTCTTCAGTTTGAATGTACCACTTAACTTTATTCTGCCTTGCCATTGGCCAGATAGCTTTATTTATCAACCACTGAGAGCAACACATATTCACAACATACAGAAAGACATCCCATAACACTTACCCTTTTCTATCTAATCAAAAAGGAAGGTGTTAAGTTTAGCATAGTAAAATTATATATAACAAAACAGTTGTCAAGCAAGAATTACAGTTACAATATCTCATCTATTTGTATTTGGTAAAATTAAAGAAAATATTTTATCATCTATCCTATATTTCTGAGTCTAAAGTTTCATACCTAATTTATCTTTTATCATAACTAAGGAAAGCTAAAATTATAACTATCTAGTCTTCAACTACATCAAAGACAACAGAAGGATGTAATGTTATCTAAGTAAACAGAAAGTGCTTTGTAAGCAACTTCCAAAATTCTAGAAATGACAGAGACATCTGGCTGCCTGGACAGTCACCCAAAGTTCCTCTGCAACATTGGGGCATCCATCGTTAGCCTACAGGTCTAGAGTCTCTGACAGATTTTTTTGTGTGTGTGAAGCCAGAAATTTGAAGGATTGTCTTGCCTATTGGCAAAGTTCATCAGTCGCTTTCCTCTGTGTCCTGCAGAATGTCTGGCAGTATCTTCTGTGAAGCAAGATCCTGAAGGACCATCTTTCCCTGTGTTCGCAAAGTTCAGTGGCCATTTTCTTATGGGTTCTGTATGTCCAGTTTATATAACATATTGTGAAGCAGTCCAGGCAAGAGCAGTTTCTTGCCCAAATGGCCAGTTTTGCCAAGAAGAAGATAAACTCCATTTGGAGTGTCTTTGATGCCATCTTCCTCTTTGAAGTAAATTGGTGCTGCCAGGAGCAGATATGTCTCATTATCCAGAAAACTCTAAGTTATTAAAACATTTTTAAATTCCATATTTTGTAGATCTTTGAAGTGTTTGAAGATTACCTACCTAATTGAAATACATCTTTGTATACCTAAAAAACTTAATTAAGATGACTATAAGTTTAATTATCATAGATGACAATCTGTGTATCTTAATTATATATTACACTGTTGAATGAGTTGCATAAACATAATACCTTAAACAAGAGTAGAAATATATATACCGTATATCAAAATTAACTTTAAATTTGTATCAATAAACTAAAATCTATAGCAATGTAAAACATTTCAAACAAGTTGTTAATCTTTTAAAGTAGATCCAATAATCTACCATTTCATCCTATCATATCTATATCATACATTTCCATATCATATTCCCCCCTTTTTAAGAAGATATTGACTATGACCAATAACAATTTATAACCTACCTCCTAACCAAAGACAAACATACATAATCCATTTTTTGGGAATGTGGGCCTTCTAGGCTACTTTCTGCTGATTGGGAGCACTGTTAATATTATGGGAACCCAAAGAAAATTTAGGATTATGGTCAAGTCCTAACTGGAGTAATCTGTGAGGCTGGATTATTTTACCCACCAGCCTTGAACCTGTTCTGGAGGAAGAACTCAGAGGAAACTACAACAGAGGCATTTTGAGGTGCTGAATCATCTGGGTCATTTGTTTTCATTGGTGTCTGGTCCCCTCATCCTGAAAATACATAAAATTTAAAGGTAACATACATATCTGCATTAATAAAAGTACAGACTATGCATTGTATACAAGTCAGCCAAAAATAATTTCTTTTTTTTTTTCTGAGACAGGGTTTCTCCATGTAGTTTTGGTGCCTATCCTGGATCTCATTTTGTAGACCAGGCTGGCCTCAAACTCACAGAGAACTGCCTGGTTCTGCCTCCGAGTGCTGGGATTAAAGGTGTGTGCCACCACCACCTGGCAGAATAATTTCTTATGTGTTTGAGCAGATAAAATATACATCATGTGTCCTGCTGTTCTTTCAGCTTTATGTTTTCATGTCTGTAGTCAGGAATTCAGGGGTCTTCCTTGCTCAAATCCTAACTTTTTAATTTTGAATAAATCCATAGCATCTCATTTCCTGTGAAAACAAAAACATAACTTCTCCCACAAAAGGCATACTTTTAGACTTAAATTTTGAAGTCAAGATACTTTTAAAAAATATGTAGGTTGGTTTGCTCCAGCAGCTTTTATAATCAAATGTCTCATAAAAGTCAAAAATTTTAAAGACAACACAATAATATATATAAACCAGACTTTCTGTGCATTTCCATCTTCACTTGGCTCATTTTCTTTATATTACTTCACTCCCATTTCTAAAGAATTTATTTTACTCTTTTAAAACTTTGTATTTCTTTTTTATGACTGTCTATACCTTCTTTTTACTCTCCCAAGCCTCTATGTACACGCACTCTAACTTGTTTAGAGTTTTTTCCATCTGAATCTGTTCTTACTGTGTATCTGTATCATTTTCTGACCATAGCTTTAAACTACAGCATGGCTAGGACTGAAGCTGTAGCCCTGGCGGCTGCTGGCTCCACCCTGTTCATCTTTTCAACATGGCTGAGATAGTTTACCACCAGCTTTGGGAGCCATACTCACTGCCAAATGTAGTCAGAAGTTTCTCAGTCCTGCCGATCCCTGCAATCTGGACAAATCTCTCCCGCCATGCTACCATAGTCATTTATAAAATAATTACTTTGAGGCTTAATATTAAATATAAACTGTTTGGCCTATGGCTCAGGCTTCTTGCTAGCTAGCTCTCATAACTTAATTCAACCCATTCCTTTTAATCTATGTTTTGCCATGTGGCCATGCCATTGACAGTCTGCTGCCATGTTGCCCCTTGGGCAGCTGGCTTGCATTTCTCCTGACTCCACCTTTCTTCATCCCTGCCTTCAGTTTGAATGCACTGCCTAACCTTATTCTGCCTTGCTGTTGGCCATACAGCTTTATTTATTAACCAATGAGAGTAACTGTAAGATGAATTGCTAAATGGTCCTATTAATAAAAAACCCAGAGCCAGATATTGGGGTGAAAACTGAGAGATCAGAGGAATAGGGCAAGCCACAGCCAACCTTATCTTCCCTCAGCTTCCAGAGAGACCTTCTTCCTGTAAACTCATGCCTATATGCGTTTCTGTCCCTGCCCTCTTACTTCCTCTCTCTGACCAGCTACATCACTTCCTCTTTCTGCCCAGCTCTGTCACTTCTGTTCTGTCTGTACATATCTTTAGACATCTATGGTTAACTACTGTTGGAATCTAAAGGCATGTGACACCATGTCTGGCTCTGTTCCCAGTATGGCCTTGAACTCACAAAGATCTGGTCAAATCTCTGCTTCCTGGATGCTAAAATTAAAGGCATATGCTACCAATGCCTGACTTCTATGTTTAACATAGTGGCTGGCTTTTTCCTCTGATCTCCAAGTAAGCTTTAATTGAGCATAAATAAAACATCACCACAAAGCAACACATATTCACAGTATATAGGAAGATATCCCACAGCAGACCAAGTCCTTTGCCTTACAGAAGTTTCTCAGTTTCAGGAGGTCCCATTTATTAATTGTTGCTCTCAATGTCTATGATACTGGTGTTATATTTAGGTAGTGGTCTCCTGTGCTAATGTATTCAAGGCAACTTCCCAGTTTCTGTTCTATCAGATTCAGTGTAATGGGATTTATATTGAGGTCTTTGATCCATTTGGACTTGAGTTTTGTTCATGGTGGTAGATATGGATCTATTTTCATTCTTCTACATGTCGAAATCCAGTTGTACCAGCACCATTTGTTGAAGATGCTTTCTTTTTTTTCATTGTGCAGTTTTGGCTTCTTTGTCAAAAATGAGATATTCTTAGGTATGTTTAATATCAGGTTCTTCAATTTGATTCCATTGATCCACATGTCTGTTTTTATACTAATACCAAACTTTTTATTACTGTTGCTCTATAGTAGAGCTTGAAGTCAGAGATGGTGATGCCTCCAGAAGTTTGCCATCTACCAGATGGGAAAAGATCTTCACCAACCCCATATCTGAGAGAAGGCTGATCTCCAAAAGTTATGAACAGCTCAAGAAATTAGACATCAAAATCCCAAATAATTCAATTAAAAAATAGGGTACAGATCTAAACAGAATTCTCAACAGAAGAATCTTAAATGGGCAAAAGACATTTATGGAATTGCTCAACATTAGCCATCAGAAAAATACAAACTGACATGACTCTGAGATACCATCTTACACCTGTCAGAATGACTAAAATCAAATACTCCGATGACAGCTTATGTTGTAGAGGATGTGGAGTAAGGCAAACACTCCCCCACTGTTGGTGGGAGTGCAAACTTGTACAGACACTTTGTAAATCAGTATGGCAGTTTCTTAGAAATTGGGAATCAATCTACCTCAAGACCCAGCAATACCACTTTTGGGCATATAACCAAAAGATGCTCAATCATACGACAAAGACACTTGCTCAACTATGTTCATAACAGCATATTTGTAATAGCCAGAATCTAGAAACAACCTAGATGCCCTTCAACCAAAGAATGGGTAAAGAAAATGTGGTACATTTACACAGTAGAGTATTATTTATTAGTAAAATACAATGACATCATGAAATTTGTAGGCAAATGGATGGAACTAGAAAAAATTCTCCTGTAAGAGGTAACCCAGACCCAGAAAAACAAACACAGTATGTACTCACTCACATATGGATATTAGACGCAAAGCAAAGGGTAACCAATCCACAAACCCAGAGAAACTAGGTTAAAAGGAGGACAGTAAAAGGGACACACATGGAGGGCCCCAGAAAAGGGAAGTAGGTAAGATGTACTGGGTAAACTGGGAGAGGGGGCAGAAAGGAGGGCATGGGGGGCAGGGAACATGAAGGATCAAGATGACCAAGTTGGGGGAAGGACAGAGAGGGAGAGCAACAAAAGAGATATCTTTATAGAGGGAGGCATTATGGGCAAGGGAGAAACTTGGTACTAGGGAAATTTCCAGGATTCCAGAAGGATGGCCCCAGCTAAGACTCCTAGTACAAGTGGAGAGGGTGCCATTGAACTAGTCTTCCCCAGATTGATGACTACCCTAATTGTCCTCATAGAACATAAATCTAGTAACTGATGGAAACAGTGCAGTGATCCACAGCCAAGCCCTGGGCTGAGTCCTAGAGAGCAGTTGAAGAGAGGGAGGAGGGATCCTATGAGCAAGGAGTGGGGTGGTCAAGATCACGAGGGAGAAAACCAGAGACAGCAGACTCATGAGAATAGAAGCTCATGGACTCTGGAGTGACAGGCATGGGACACGCAGGACTGAACTAGGCCCTCTGAATGTTGGTGACAGTTGTGAGGACTGATCTGTTTGTGGGGCCCCTGATAGTGGGACCAAGACTTATCCCAGGTATATGAAAAGGTGTTTTTGGAGCCCATTTCCTATGGTGAGATACTTTGCTCAGCTTTGACGCAGGGGAGAGGGGCTAGGCCTTGCCTCAACTTAGTATGCTAGACTTTGTTGGCTACCCAACGGAAGCCTTAACTCCTTTTAGGAGTAGATGGGGGTTGGGATGGTGGGGAAGTAGGAAGGCAAAAAATGGGGAGTGAGGGGTGTAGACGGATTTCTAAAGAGTCTTATTAAATAAGAAACACAGAGCCAAATGCAGGGGTAAAAGACAGAGATCAGAGAAATAGTGATAGCCACCTAACCTTAGCTCACCACGCCGACATAGCTTCCCAAGAGAACCAGCTTCTTCCTGTCTAACCTGTACCTTTATTGCCTTGCTGTTCTGCCTTCTCATTGGCTCTTAGTCCAGCCACCTCACTTCCTCATCACTGCCTATCTGTACAGACCTCCAAGTCTCTATGGTTGGCACTGAGATTAAAGGCATGTACCACCATGCTTGGCTGTATCCTTGAACACACAGAGACTCTGCCTGCCATGTGATTGGATTAAGGGCATGTGCTACCAACCCCTGACTTTTGTTTATGGATGGCTATATGACCTCTGATCTCCAGGCAGACTTTATTTACATACAAATAAAATATTACCACAGAGGGGGAACTGGGATGGTATGTAAAATGAAAAAAAAATTAAAGAAAAGAAATAGTTCATGGGGCCCATTCTCATTCAAACTACCACAATTCTTGAACGAATTATTTTGATTTGTGATTCTTTTCTGCAAACACTGGACAAATATATGTGTGTGTGTGTGTGTGTGAAAATCAATTTTGCAAAATGCCAACAGATAGAAAATTTAAAAAGCAACAATAAATATATACTGTGCCTTGTAAGATATTCAACAATGAGTTTTATATAAGATGGAAATTTTTTGGGGGGTGAAGTCTGTGTTACCATTAGGCAAAAGATTACTGACATAGTTAATAATAATGAGACATAAGCCCCCAGCAGGGTAAAACAAAAATTCATTTTGTATTACAAAGATGTGTGTACAAGAAACTTGTTTATGTCAGTTTGTTTGATTTTTGTATCCTGGAGAAATTTCAAGGATGTAGAAAGCAAAAGAAAATCTCTACATAATCATGTGGAGGTCAACATCTCCACCCTAAGATTCTGAAAGATATTGAATCTTTATTCAAATTGTTCACTTCTCCATCGTGAATATACTTACTTCCCTGTTTACTATAAAGACAAAACCACATCAAAATAACTATTTGTTTTTATATAATCTATTTCTTCCAGCTTTGCCTACCTTTAGAGATACAGACTCTTTCTGATTAAGATTTTCCTATTTTATACTAGCTGAACCTTCCTTAAGAAAAACACAGGAATTTAAATAATTAATATTTGAACTTATGGTAATTTATTAACAAACTATTAAATTCTTCTACCTTGGAAAAAAGTAGAAGAAACTTAACATAAAATAGGCTCCTTAGGTCAGAGATTATAGTTGAAAAAATACTTTAATGGTGTTTTTGTTGGCCTGAAAGAATGCAATTTAAAGGCATATTTAAGTATGATGAAACATTAGTCTTTACATATATTTCTGAATAGTTTGAATAAATTATAATACTTGAGCCTGTTTTGAATAAACAATAAGCAAGGGAGAGAAATATTTTTCAATATTTTCTCCCAGTTAATTTCAGTCTAAAGATCTTTGAGTAAAATATGAATGACGTTGAACATATGATTTTTATTTAATAAGAAAGCATTTCTTTGGAAAAACAATTCAATTAGTTGTGATATCAATAAGAAGAGAAAATTGAGTTTTCATGAGCATATACCTTAAAAAATAATCCTTCCAAATTTATCATTAGATGTATAGAGACAGTCATGTGCACAAATCAGAAAGATCACTGAATCAGGCCAATTCACATAATGTTTAAAACCACAACAATCTATATTTTGATCCTGTATACCTTAAAAGTAGGGATACAGCATACAGTTTCATTGACTCATAACTGAATTCATTTGAAATCAGATGCATGGGTTGCTTTCCTCAATGTGATGTCAGGTGAGATTTATATTCACATTTTTTTTTCCTTACTGCTTTTCTGTATCTTTTACAAAGCCCAACTTTGAATTTTCTAATCTCCACTTCTGTCTTCTGCCTATGCTCTGGCTCTATGTTTGCTTTTTAGTACTTACCTAAGGAAACATTTAACCTATTACCACAACACAGAGAAAATACCTTGTGCTGAAATTTACAACAGTCAAACTGAATAAATGCACAAGTGCTTCATATACAGACCAGTACAATGTAGCTGCTGTCAGCACTGTACTCAAGCATACATCTCTCTGGAAAATTGCTAATATAGAAAGAATTAGGGGTTAGAACGTAACCTAATGTTAAACATGAGTTACATTTTTCAGGAGATAAACTATCATAATACATGTTCACATAATACAAAGTTACTCTTTTTACTTTCTATGTTGATTATCAACAAATTTCAGTTTTCTATGTACTTATGAGACAGTTTTGATTTCTTTTGTGCCATTTATAGTTAGAATTTTTGGCACAGCAATATGTAAAGCAACTAGTTTTGTTATATTTGTGTCACCACAGTGCTAGAATATGTAAAAGGAATATTTATTCTAAAAAATATTTACCAAATAAAGCTTGTAGAATAAAAAAACAGAAAAAAAAACCCTTAGAATTAGATCTATGTTAATCCAGGCCTAACTTGCTATTATCATATTTATTGAACTAGTATTAAAAAACACCTCTTACAAAATTTTGGTGAAATTATTACATATAATTAGAGAAATAGTGCTATTTTGTCTTTGATTTAGGATAGCTTTAGTGTTGGTTTAAGTCTCCAATTAAAAGGAAGATTTGTAATACTAAATATAAGATGAGATAAAAAGATGAAAAATTCAAGTTTGGATTTTCTTTAAAATTTGGACTTAAAGGAAGATAAATGGCTCAAAAATCCTCTGTGTTCTTTCATATACCCCCTGTATAGAATTTAATACATACCCACAAATATGAACAAGGATAAACACAGATTACTCAACTTCATATCATCTGAAAGAAAATAGCATGAGATGATGAGCAGCTGAATCTAGTATGTAATTGAGTATAAAATTGCTCTCAATTATTGTCAGAAAGCATGTGAAATACAAAAACAGTGCACTTTGAAAACTAGGCTTTTGCCCAGTATCTTAGGGTTTTATTGATGTGAAGAGATAACATGGCCATGGTAACTCTTATAAATGAAAATCATTTAATTAGGTTTGGCTTATAGTTTCAGAGATTTAGTCCATTATCTTTATGGCTGAATCATGGTGGTGTGCAGGCAGACATGGTGCTGGAGAAGGGGCTGAAAGTTCTACATCTGGATCTCCAAGCAGCAGGGAGAGACTGTGATACACTGGCCAGGCTTGAGCATCTCAGACATCAAAAGCTACTCCCAGTTTCACACTTCCTCCAGCAAGCCACACCTACTCCACAAGGCCACTCCTCCTAATAATGCCACTTCCTATGATCGTATGGGGGCCATTTTTATTCAAACCACCATGCCCAGAATGATTGTTATATACCATTGTGATGCAGAAGTATTTTCTGGTTTAATGTAATTAATACATTAAAATTATTTATAGATATTGAATAATAATCTCTTCCTATGTTACAGGTAGGAGCATGTATAAAAATAAAGTGAGTTGGGGCTGGAGAGACGGCTCAGAGGTTAAGAGCACTGACTGCTCTTCCAGAGGTCCTGAGTTCAATTCCCAGCAACCACATGGTGGCTCACAGCCATCTGTAACGAGATCTGGTGCCCTCTTCTGGCCTGCAGACATACATGCTGTATACATAATAAATAAATAAATCTTTAAAAAAAATAAAAATAAATAAATAAATAAAGTGAGCAAGGCAAAGCTGTTAGCATCCTGTCCCTTATCTCCTCCTGAACCCCCACTATGCTAGATCCCAGATTGTTGCCCTTTATAACATCAGGGTTCTTCCCTGCCCTGATATTCTCTATTCTTTCACAGATAGCTCTAGTCATATCCACTGTACTTCTTTTTCTCTCTCTGCTTTTGACTCATCTAGATGCCTCTGACTATTCTCTCTCTTATCCACAATAAAAATCCTCCTAACCCCTTAGCATCATTTCAGTGGTTTCTTTACTACTGCCTTGCACACATCTGATGCTGAGAACCTGGGAGGGACACAAATTGGCTCTCTTTCTAAGGTCCTTACCCTCTACTAACCTAACCAAGCTGATGATTTGACCCTCCTAAAGTATGGATCAGGTGTTTCTGATGGCTTCTTCCACCCATAATATTTAACTTCAAATTTTAGAGTCTGTCCCTCCAGCTACTTCTCCACCTGCTCAAACCACTAGAAATTCTGCAGTCTAGCTTGAGCTAAGCAAATAGTTTCATTTCTAGACATGTAAACTTCCTGAGACCTGATACTGTTGACTTAACAATCAGTCAGTTGATGATTGGTAATTGGGATAATATAATATACTATGTCACATAGATAAATTCATTGCATTACATTTATTTTTATGTTTTAAGTAGTAATTGGAGCTATTTGCATACACTATTTCAAAAATTTGCATTATCTGATGCAGTGTTTGGAAGATTATAAGTTTTATAGAGCCATACACCATGGTGAGTTGTTACAACAGGATGTAGGAGATAAAAGATGCTTAAAATTACATACTAAGTGAATTAAGAGATGAATAAATTTGGTACTATTAGTATGAAGAAATGAGACCTCAAACAATAGATACATTTGTGAAATATAAAAATTTTGTTCTATATCATATCAATTAAATTTGAGGTGTGAGCAACTGTGGTATAAAACAGGTAAAGTACTAAGTAATTATAAGCAATTAACACCAAAATAAAAATGAATATTTTAGTATTGTTGCCTAATATTACTTATTAGCCTCTTAGCTCTTAAAGTTGTGGATCAATAACAGAGATAAACAACCGAGAAACACTTCCTTCTATGCAAACTGAAGAAATGAGTCATTATTTCCTGAATAATAATCTAATATCTTCAGTAAGTTTCATATGAATGCAAATCTTCAAAGAGTACATGATATTTGATATATTTTTCTCAATGCAATAATATATCTTTGTATGGATATAAGGGTTTTTTTTCTGCTGAAATCCATAAGGAATTCTGAAATAAATCTCCTGATTTTTGTGAGTAATGCCTTTTTCCCTACAATCAGAATAGAAAACTGGGGATTTATAAAATCCAAGTAATTCTGTATTCATTTAGTTCTTAAAATCAGCTTCATCTTGACTTTCCCCGTTGTCACTTGACATGAAGCTGCAATTTTTCATTTTCTGTGGTAAGATAGAAACACAAATTATTAATTATAATTATACACTTTATAGACTCTTTAGGTAGCATATCAGAAGATCCATTACATTAACTAATAGAATTTAAGTTAATATGGGAGCAGTGCAATGGTTGTTTTAATTATCAATTTTATTCATCCTCAAATATTCTGGGAAGAATATCTTAACGAGAGATTGTCTAGATGAGGCTGGCCTGTGCACATGTTTGTGGGTATTGTCTTAGCTGCATTCATTAAAGTGGAAAGACTTTAATGGCAGCACTCTTCCCAGGAATTGTTCAGTCCTGGATTGTAAGTGTAGAGATAGGGCTGAGCACGTTCAGGCATGCAGACACTCATTCTCTTTCTTCTCTTGACAATAGATCAAATTACTTCAAATTCCTGCTTTGAACTTACTGTTCTAATGGACTATAATCTGGAACTGTAAGCAAAATTAACTCTTTGCCCCATAGATTGCTTTTAGTCAGGATATGTTTTATCACAGAAACAGGAATTAAACCAGAGTAAGGATAGCTTCTAAGTGTTACCTAAATGTAAAATGTTTCTCTAATGCATATGTGAGCTACTTGTGATGAACATTTCAGTAGACTCAGCTAGAGAGAAAATAATGTCATCTTTACTGCCCACTGGGACCACAAACAACTTCTTTGGTAATATCCCTCTATGACAGGAGAATTTTCTTCTCTACAAAAGAATCTCATCATTTGGTGTTTAGAACCCATTTTGGACAAAGTTCTTTATACTAGCCCACATCAATGGTAGGAGCTGTTGTGATTCAGAAATCACTATTGCTAAGATTGCTTAATCTGCCCGGGAAGCCATCATTTGCCCATTAAGTTCTCTCATGTAGAAATGACACATTTTTTTTGTTTGTATCATATTTTTTTCATTTTTTAAAAATTGAACACAGATTCTTCTTGTTTTGCTGGAATCTCCAACTCACTCTTGCTTGATGTAGAAAACCTTCTCTCTCTCTCTCCAAACTCCACCCCCTCAGAGAATCTCCAATAAAGAAAAGAGGCCAAAATCCCAATTCTGCATTCTTGAGAGCTACAACAGCTCCTCCCTTGAAGTTGCCAGCAGCCCAAGTCCACACCTAAAGTGTTCAGCTTTTGACCACCCTTGGGCAAAAACCCAGCTTGTGGTGGGCATGTCATCACTCCCTTGCCTAAAAGGTATATAAGCTCCTTGCTTTAGTTCAGGCATGTGACTTCTCCTGCCTTGATCTCTGGGGGCTGGAGAACTCATGCACCCATGAGATGTTTTGCTCAAATAAACATGTTCTTTTGCATTTTCCATTCAGCTTGATCTGGATTACTGCATCGGCAGAGCTATTATTGAGCTATAGAAAACCTATTACTTCTCTTATACAATATATTGTGCCAACAGTTTCCTCTCCCTATACTCCTCCATGGTCGTCCCCACAATCTCTGCTCTCCTCCAGATCCATCTGACCTCCATGTCCTCTTCAGAAAGGAACAGACCTCCAAGAGACTACAACCAATTAAATAGTACAATGCAGGATACAGTAAGACAAGGTAAAAATATTCATATTGAGGATGGACAAGGCAACCCAATAGTAGCAAAAGGGTCCCAAGACAGACAAATGAGTCCCAGACACACTTGCTCCCACTGTTAGTATTCCCACAAAAACACCAAGCTAAAGCCGCACCATATATGCAAAGGACCTGTTCCAAACTCATGCAGGCCCAGGGCTTTCCACTTCACTTTCTGTGAGCACATGTGCACCCTGATTAGTTGACTTGGTAGGCCTTTTTCTCCCAATGTCCTTTGTACCCTCTGACTCCTACAATCTTTCCTCCTTCTCCTCCTTCCTCCTGGCTGATGAGTGTAGCAGGAATCTTAAAAGTTCTTATTAATAAAATCAAACCTGAGGCGAGTTATTGGGGTCCATGCTGCTGTGGGACGGTCTATATGTCAAATTGCTCTGATTGGTCAATAAATAAAACACTGGTTGGCCAGTGGCCAGGCAGGAAGTAGGTGGGACAAGGAGAGAGGAGAATTCTGGGAAGCAGAAGGCTGAGGCAGAGAGACACTGCAGCCACCGCCATGACCAGCAGCATGTGAAGATGCCGGTAAGCCACCAGCCACGTGGCAAGGTATAGATTTATGGAAATGGACTAATTTAAGCTATAAGAACAGTTAGCAAGAAGCCTGCCACGGCCATACAGTTTGTATGCAATATAAGTCTCTGTGTTTACTTGGTTGGGTCTGAGCGGCTGTGGGACTGGCGAGTGACAAAGATTTGTCCTGACTGTGGGCAAGGCAGGAAAACTCTAGCTACACCATGCTGGTAGATCAGAGAGACAGAACAAGCCACAGCTATCTCACCTCGCCGGATCTTCAGCTGGTCTTGTCTCCTCAGACTGGAGGCCTCTGAGTCATCATCCGGAATGGGTCTCAGCTGAATTACTGCTCAAAAGCCTGAAGCTTAACCAGCCACATGCTTAACTAGCCAAATGCTTCTAGTTTCTGGTCCTCATGCCTTATATATCTTTCTGCTTTCTACCACCACTCCCTGGGATTAAAGGCTGGCTTTCTGGGATTAAAGGCGTGTGTCACCATGCTTGGCTATTTACAATGTGGCCTTGAACTCACAGAGATCCAGAGGGATTTCTATCTCTGGAATGCTGGGATTAAAGGTGTGAGTGCCACCATTTCCTAGCCTTTGTATCTAGTGGCTGTCTGTTCTCTGACCCCAGATAAATTTATTAGAATACACAATATTTTGGGAAACACAATACCACCACATTTCCTCTCTTTTTGTCTAAAATTAAAGAAAGCTTTTAACTAATACAAGAAAAACTATCTAATAAGTATATACAATATATACAGACAAAAATTACATTAATGATTTCTAGTCCATTAACATTTGACAGATTCAGATAAAAACTCCATTGTATATATTAACAATGTCCAGTCCAGTAACATCTGATAAACTCAGACCAAAAAATTTTCATTACTTATCTTATTTAAAACAAGTAGTTCCTTTTTAAAAGCAGATTCCATAATCTCCCTTTTTATCTTATCATATCCATATTTTCTTTTTCTTTTCATAATACATTCAGTAGTCTACCTTTTGTCATTTTTATATCTTCCCCTTTTTCTTCAGTGTAGATTCAATGATCTACCTATTTATCCTATTATTTCTTTGTCTTTTTTCACAGAGTAGATTCGATGATCTATCTCATATCTATATTCTCTTTTTCTTTTTGCTTTCTAGGGGTGAAGATATCTTTAGGGAATCTTGAGAAGAAAATTTTGGGGTTAATCATCAAGTCCTGTATCGTTTGTCCAGTCTCTGCATAATAGGAAAGTTCAGGGCTTGTTTCAAGTCCTTGTTTGAGTAGTCTGTCAGGCTGGATCATCTCAACTAGTCCTCTCGAAACTGTCCTGACCAGTTTGTAGTCCAAAATCGATTTTTCCATGGTGTTAATCGGCTTAATGGCTTTATCATAGTCCATGTGGAATCATCGTTGTAGGATCCTGTCATCTTTTTGAAGATTTCAAAGTCACTGTTAGGCATGGTCATGGTTTCCTACAGACTTTTTTTTTTTTTTTTTTTTTTTTTTTTTTTTTGCCTCCTCTGTGGTTTGGAGCAATCACAGTCTGATAAATGTCTGTCTCTTGGAACCATGAACATTCTTCCCTAGTACAGAAAATCTTCACAGCAATTTCTCCCCACCATTTTTCTTGCCAAACTTTTCCAAACTGACCTTTGCCGATGCTTTCTTGTAACACGATGGTCCTGGCAATTCTTCTCTGAATCAGCAGCAGTAAACCCTTCGTCCCAGGTAACAGCATCATCGCAGTCACCAAAATGATGAGAAGGAGCTGGCAATGTGGAGCAGTAGCCACTGCTTCCATGGTCCCACCACTGTTTGTGGCTCAGTCTGGGCCAAAGCTTCTCCCAAACCTCCTAGGTCAGCCTCAAACTCGGGATCCTCCTGCCTCTGCCTCCTTCAGCAAATCCAACCGGCGTGTGCCACCACAACCAGCTGAGTTTAGCTTGGGCCTGAGCTGGGGCTCATAAGGCCACAGGCAAACAGCTTTTTCATGAATTCGTAACATGAACGTTGGGCACCAGATGTAGCATGAATCTTAAAAATTCTTATTAATAAAATCAAACCTGAGGCGCGTTATTGGGGTCCATGCTGGCAGATCAGAGAGACAGAACAAGCCATAGCTATCTCACCTTGCCGGATCTTCAGCTGGTCTTGTCTCCTCAGACTGGAGGCCTCTGAGTCATCATCCGGAATGGGTCTCAGCTGAATTACTGCTCAAAAGCCTGAAGCTTAACCAGCCACATGCTTAACTAGCCAAATGCTTCTAGTTTCTGGTCCTCATGCCTTATATATCTTTCTGCTTTCTACCACCACTCCCTGGGATTAAAGGCTGGCTTTCTGGGATTAAGGCGTTTGTCACCATGCTTGGCTATTTACAATGTGGCCTTGAACTCACAGAGATCCAGAGGGATTTCTATCTCTGGAATGCTAGGATTAAAGGTGTGAGTGCCACCATTTCCTAGCCTTTGTATCTAGTGGCTGTCTGTTCTCTGACCCCAGATAAATTTATTAGAGTACACAATATTTTGGGAAACACAATACCACCACAGATGAGCTGAGGCATCATCAGTGGATAAACACATTATGTTTTTTTGTCTTTTTACATTCTATAGTACAAATATATAAATAATATATACGTAATTTGATGAGTGTTGAAATGTATACACTTGCATAGAAAACACATTCCACAAAATGAACATTTCCATCAACTCACAAAACTTGATTGTACCAATTTAATGTTAACTTCCAGGTACCCAGAGGCAAGCATTTTTCTGGCATCAAACACCTTATGTTAGTTTTGTCTGTTCTGGAAATCCATTCACAAGCAAATGGAGGATTTTTACTATAAACACTTGGAGTGTGCCTTGTTTTCTATTCAGTATAGTGACTTGAAATTCATAAAGCATAAAATATGCTTACTTTTTGTTTGTTTTTGAGATCTTTGGATATTCAAGTATGTGATAATTTTTTTAAATTAAAAACTGCTGTGTACTTCTTTTAAACACCACAAAATATCATTTATCATTTACTAAATATGACAGTCACAAATAGTGTTAAAATAAGGAAAATGCTGAACAATAATCTAAAGATGTTTTACTATTTTATATACGTCCACATATCATCAAAGCCTCATTTGCTCCACATACTTATTATATATATGCTTTTATGAAGTTAGTTCTTTCATGTGAAATTCTTTTCTCTTGAATTTATGGAGTATAATTTCACAAGTTTGGCATTTTATTTTCATTCTGTAAGTATTTCACAAATTCTAGGCATAAGCTCCTTGTCAGGTACATGTATTATAAGGAATTTCTAACAATGTATCTTAATTTTGCATTTACTAATATTTTTTGTTTGTTTGTTTTTCAAGACAGGGTTTCTCTGTGTAACTGCTCTGGCTATCCTGGAACTCACTCTGTAGATGAGGCTGGCTTCAAACTCACATAGATCTGCGTGCCTCTACTTCCCAAGTGCTGGGATTATAGATATGCACTATTACTGCCCAGCACACTTACTAATGTTTTAAAAGATATTTTTATTTTATTGTAGGAGTGTTTTGCCTACATGTATATAATTGTACTGCATGTAGGTACTCAAAGAGACCAGAAGAGGATACCCAATCCCTAAGAGCCTGTGTTACAGATGATTGAAAGTCACCATGTGGATGCTGGGAAACTAACCCAGATCCTCTTCATGAGCAGCACTGATCCACCTCTTGAACCCCTAAAGCTAATTTTTTTAATGAGCAGACTTTTTAATATGAAATCAAAGTATTGTTTTAATATGAAGTCAAATTATTGTTTTCCAATTTAGTGTTTCTATGGAATTCCTCAGTGTTTGAACAAGTGAGTCTTTGATTTTTATGCCTTCTCTTGGGCTGTTTTATCCTATACATTTTATTTTGTTATTTTTAAATGAATGAATAAGTGAACTTATGAATGAATAAAACCTAGCCATTAGGTGTGGCAGGAATCTTAACATGTCTTATTAATAAAATCAAACCTGAGGATAGTTATTGTGGTGAATGCTGGAAGATCAGAGAGACAGAACAAGCCACAGCTACCTCACCTTGCCAATTCCTCAGCTGATCTTGTTTCCTCAGACTGGAAGCTTCTGAGTGCTCATCCAAATGGATCTCAGCTGAACTGCTGCTCAAAGCCTAAAAGCTTAACCAGCCAAATGCTTAATCAGCCAAATTCTTCTAGTTCCTGGTCTTCATGCCTTATATATCTTTCTGTTTTTGCCATCAGTCCCTGGGATTAAAGGCTCACTTCTTGGGATTAAAGGCGTGTGTCACCATGCCTGGCTGTTTCAAATGTGGCCTTGAACTCACAGAGATCCAGAGGGATTTCTGCCTCTGGAATGCTAGGATTAAAGGCGTGTGCTACCACTGCACTCTACTGAATGCATGAATCTTAAAGAGTCTTTATTAATAAAACAAATCTGAGCTAGGTATTGGGGTGAGCACTGGAAGATAAGAGAGACAGAACAAGCCACAGCTAAACTCACCTGGCCAACTTCTTAGCTGATCTTGTTTCCTCAGACTGGGAGCCTCTGTGTCCTCATATCTGAATGGGTCTCAGTTGAACTGTGCTGCTCAAAACCTAAAAGCTTAACCAGCCAAATGCTTCCAGTTTCTGGTTCTCACACCTTATATACCTTTCTGCTTTCTACCATCACTCCCTGGGATTAAAGGCTCACTTTCTTCAATTAAAGGCGTGAGTCACCATGCTTGGCTGTATCCTTGAACAGATGGATTTCTACCTCTGGAATGCTAGGATTAAAAGCGTGTGCTACCACTGCCTAATCTTTATGTTTAATATTGTGGCTGTTCTGTCTCTGACCCCAGATAAGTTTATTAGGGTGCACAACATTTTGGGGAATACAACACCACCACACCTCTATGTTTAATTTTGTGGCTGTTCTGTCTCTGACCCCAGATAAGTTTATTATGGTGTACAATATTTTTGGGAACACAATACCACCACAACTAGGGTAAAGGTTAATAACTGAACTATGACTTATACCTTCTGAGAAAGAAAAAAAATCAGCTTTCTCCAATAGAATATCACTGGGCATATCAACTACTCATGATCAGAAGTATTTGACTAACATATAACAGACTCCACAGTTTTTTTGTGTGCTTTTATTTGGTTACAGTTTGGTAGGGGTTTTGTTTTGTTTGGTTTGATTTGGTTTTGGGGTGTGATTTTGTTTTGTTTTGTTTTGTTTGTTTCAGGAGAGGTTGTTGTATTGAGTTTTTTATGGTTTTTGAGAAAGAACTTAAAATTTGGGTGAGTAATGATTTGTAGATGATCTGAAAGGACTCAGTGAGGAAAATATGATCAAAGTATATTTAAATTAAAAATTTAAATTTGTTTTTAAAATAAAAATATAATAAAATGAAGTCAAATTATTGTTTTCTCCAATTTATTTCTAATTTAAAATTTTTGATACATTATTCTAGCATGCTGTTTGAAACTATGGATACACTTAATGGACACATTTAAAATATGTATGAATTAGCTAAAGAACATTTACATTAATTCAAATGCTTATTCATCTCTTGTCAATGGCCTAGAAGTTTACTTTTAGAAATTATAAAAAGTGTAACATATAGGTATTAACTTCAGTTGCCAAGCATTACAGTCAATCAATCGAATTTACTCCATTTGTCTAACTAATCCTACAGCTTTTAATTATCTCCTCCCCATGCCTCAGAGCATAGTTCACATATGTTTTACTTGTCTAGGTTCCACACAGATGAGAACGTGTGACCTTAATTAATCTTCCTTATCATTTGTGCTTTCTCTGAGAATTTACTTTGTGGTATTTGGGAGTTGAAGCTAACAATGATGGCCTTCCACATTCTGAACATAATACCACTGTTCAAGATATACAGACAAAGGGATGTCATACTTCATAGTTGTGAATTATTCTTCACACTCTATTTCCAAACAACTTATGGTTTTAGATTTATTGTTTACAATTTGAATTTATCTTTTTTAACATAATGAATTTATATGTTTATGCATCTATATTCATCTAGAGAGAGGTACAGATATAGATGCATACATATGTAATATATAACCTACTGCTTGGCCTCAAGATTTATTGGTTTATTTTTCTATAGATTTAATATGCATATGGAGACTGACTTCTATTGTTTTAATCATGCCTATTTTATTTTGTTTTGTTTTTTCGAGACAGGGTTTCTCTGTGTAGCTTTAGAGCCTGTCCTGGAACCTGCTCTATAGACCAGGCCGGCCTTGAACTCACAAAGATCTGCCTGCCTCTGCCTCCCGAGTGCTGGGATTAAAGTGTGTGTCACCACCTCCAGCTAATCATGCCGTATGTTGACCAAATATTTTACTTTATAGAAAATAGATTGTTATTTTTTTTTAATCCAGCCACAAAACCCTCCATCTAAAATCTGTCCTGACTGCAAGATGTGCTGGGACAATAATGGCACAGAAGTTAACTTGAGGCCCATACCACAAGAGGGAACCAGTGACTTACACCACCTTGACAGAAACTGGAGACTGGATAGCCCAGAGACCTAGTGTGGACCCAAACACAACTGGCAAAGAAAAAAAAAAATGATTCCTAATGATTTTCTGCTATGCTTTTAGATAGGTGTGCTGTGGATATTGTTCTGTATAAATAAAACACTGATTGGCCAGTGGCCAGGCAGGGAGTAGGTGGGACAAGGAGAGGAGAATTCTGGGAAATGGAAGGTTGAGTCAGGGAGACACTGCCAGCCACAGCCATGACAAGCAGCATGTGAAGATGCTGGTAAGCCATGAGCCACATGGCAAGGTATAGATTTATAAAAATGGGTTAATTTAAGATATAAGAACAGTTAGCAAGAAGCCTGCCACAGCCATACAGTTTGTAAATAATCTAACTGTCTGTGTGTTTATTTTATAAGTGGGCTGTCTGACTGTTGGGGCTCGGCAGGACCCAGAGAGAAGCTCTCCAGCTACATAGGTGCCTTGTGCCGTCACCATCAGAAAGGTTTCCTTCAGAAGCAGATGAGAGCAGGTGCAGAGACACATAGTCAGGCATTATGTGGAGAGAGAATCTAAATTGGACATCTCTATTAGGTCTTCCCCCTTGGTGCTCAGGGAACCCTACAGAAAGGTGGAGGAAAGATTGTAGGAGTCAGAGGACATGAAAGACACCAGGAAAAGATGACCCACTGAATCAAGTAAGCAAAGCTCACACAGGTTCACAGAGACTGAAGCAGCATGAATGGTGCCCACATGGGTCTCCACTAGGTCCCTGGAATACATGATATGGCTGTTAGCTTGGTGTTTTTGTGGAACTCCCAACAGTGAGAGTGAGCATGTCCATGGCTCTTTTGTCTGCTCTGGGAACCTTTTTCTCCTACTGGGTTGTCCTGTCCAGCCTAAATATGGTGGGATGTAGCATGAATCTTAAAGGTTCTTACTAATAAAATCAAACCCGAGGCCAGTTATTGGGGTCAATGCTGGTAGATCAGAGAGACAGAACAACACACCTTGCCAATTCCTCAGCTGGTCTTGTTTCTTCAGACTGGAAGCTTCTGTGTCCTCATCCCAATGGCTCTCAGCTGAACTGCAGCTTAAAAGCCTGAATGCTTAACCAGCCAAATGCTTAACCAGCCAAATGCTTCTAGTTTCTGGTCCTCACGCCTTATATATCTTAAGGCTGGCTTTCTAGGATTAAAGGCGTGTGTCACCATGCTTGGCTGTTTCCAATGTGGCCTTGAACTCACAGAGATCCAGAGGGATTTCTATCTCTGGAATGCTAGGATTAAAGGTGTGAGTGCCACCATTTTCTAGCCATTGTATCTAGTGGCTGTCTGTTCTCTGACCCCAGATAAATTTATTAGGGTACACAATATTTTGGGGAACACAATACCACCACAGTGGGATTTCCTTGTATTACTGTGTCTTGTTTGGTTCAGTTTGGTTGTCTCTTGGAGGTCTGCTCTTTTCTGAAATGAAACAGAGCGGCAGGGAATCTAGGAAAGGGGAGACATGGTGGATCTGGGAGGAGTGAAGGGAGGGGAAACTATGAGCAAGATTTATTGCATGAGAGAAGAAACTATTTTAAATTAAAATAAAGGAAAATCAATTTTTTCCCTCACATAATACATCGTGATTATGGTCCCCCACTCATTCTCCTGAAGTTCCTCCCCACCTTCAATCCTATCTGGATCCACTTCCTTTCTATCATTGGAATGCAAACAGGCTTCTCTGATGATGAATAATAACAAAAGAAAAAAAAGAAAAAAGAAAAGATAAACACACTGAATTTGAATAAAACAAACAAACAAAAAAATTAGCCTGAGAGAGAAAGCACACGAAGCAGAAATCCATTCATTCACACACTGAGCCATCCCATAAAAACACTAAGCTGGAAGCTGTAACATACGCAAGGGACCTGATGCAGACCTATGCAGGCCCTGTGCATGCTGCCTCAGTCTGTGAGTTCATATGTGCATTGATTCTGTTGATTTAGAGGACCCTATTTTCTTTGTGTCCTTCTTCCCCTTTGGTTCTCAAGGTCTTTCTACCTTCATTTCTAAAGGATTCCCTGAGCTCTGAGGTAGGGAGGGATGTGATGGTGACATCCCATTTAGGGCTGTATATTCCAAAATCTCTCATTCTCTTTGCAATGACTGGCTGTTGGTCTCTGTGTTTATTCCATTCTGTTGTAGGAGAAAGCTTCTCTAATGATGGCTGAATAAGGCACTCATCAATTAGTATAGGAGAATATCATTAGGAATCATATTATTACTTTCTTTTTTTTTAAAGACCAATAGTATTGGATTTTACCTTAGGTCCCTGGGATATCTAGTCTCAGGTTCTTGGTCACCCAAGCAGTATTGGGTATGGGTTCCATCTTTTAGAATTGGGCTTTAAGTCAAATCAGATATTGGTTGATTACTCCCACAATCCTTGGCCACCATTATAGTAGCATATCTTTCAGGTAGGACACCACTGTAAATCAATGACTTTTGTGTTCTATTGGTATTTACATTTTACTTTTGATAGTGTGCAAAGTACTTTCCATTACCAAAGATACTAGAACATAGCTGTAAAGGCCCTAAGTAGGCACCAGCTCACCTTGTCCACATTCAGCAAGTTATGTGCATGTTGTCTTCAGCAACAGGGCTCTGATGTCATTCTGTGGAGACCAGCCTATGGCAATAGTCTGGGTTTTTGATTGTTTGCATAGGACTCCTTTGGTCAACAACTCCATTAGTAACCCTTTTCTGGTAGTAGAAGCTTTATTTGGAGGGAGATGTCCAGTTGAGACTCTGTCTCCACTGTTATTTGAATATTTCATTCAGATCACCTTCATATATATTTTATTTAGTAAGCTTCTACTATATTAAATTTCCATACTACCCTTCAAATGTCCCTTAAGTTTAGCACTTTCTCCTTGTATCCCCTTTCTTGTCCCTCATCCCTCCTCACTCCCATGAAAGCCTTCCTCCATCCATTCATAAGTATTTATTCTATTTCCTTTTCCTAGAGCGAATTATCTGTCCATTTTTGTACCTTAATCTATACCTAACCTCTAAATTTCTAAGGAGTGTAGCTTGGTTATTGTTAACTTAATAGATATGACCTACATATAAGTGAATTGCCTTTCTGACTAACGTCACTCAGGATAATTTTTTTCTAATTCCCTCAATTTTCCTTAATAATTATTTTATTGGTTGAGTAATACTGCATTGTACAGTTTTACCACATTTTCTTTACCATTCTTTCATTGAAAGACATTCAGGTTGTTTCCAATTTCTAGATATTATGAATAGAGCAACAATGAACGTGGTTGATCAAGTGTCTCTGTTGTAGTATGAATTGCCTTTTTCATATATGCCCCAAGAGCTGGATCTTGAGTTAGATTGTAATTGTAGGAGATGGTGGCCATGTCAGAGGAGCAGCAGGTGGCAATTGAATCTCAGGTGTCAGGCCACCAGGAGGAAAAATCCCTGATGGATGAATTTCAGATAGGCAAATCCCCAAGACCACAGATCCTAGCATGTCTTTTGTACCTGCTGTGCCTTCACATGTTTGCTTCTGCCATCTTTCTCTGGTATCTGGCATGGTGTGAATGGGTGTGGGGGAGATCCCCACTGCCTGTAATGTAGTGTGTTTATCTCATGGAAACAACCTGTTCTACTGGACATTTTCACATGTGGATTATTATGAAGATGATTTCTTCTTAAGCTGTACTGTCTAATTGATAATAATAATGTTAGCTTAAATAGAGTCTTGGTGATAAAAATAAGGAATAAATACATAAAAATAAGCAAATGTCACACAGACAAAATACATGAATTTCTATTGAGGGGCCATTTAGTTTTTGGTTTAGATTCATGATTAAGAAAAACAGTTGAGTCCCAGTAGCCCAGCCAGTCTAGAATATTTTAATCTGTTGGGAGATGTGTTTACAGGTTTCATGATGCATCATAGCTGAAACAAAGCCTTAGAATGACCTTAGGCTTGATTAAGATAATTTGATAATAGCTTTAAGGTTAGGGATCAAAAACATGCAGACCAATTATTGCTAGGTGACAGACTTTCTTTACTAGGATTGGTTGGTGATCAAAAATGATGATTAATTGTTTGTCCCTATTTATTCTTGTGGCATATTTAAAGCTACACTCTAAACAGTGAAGGATATGAAAATTTCTATTGTTTTGTCTATCCATTCAATAATGGATAGACAATGATTTTTAATTCATTTGAAATCAAGGAACTATAAATGTAAAAGCATAACTTAAAATACACTTACTTGTAATTGTCCAGATTCCAATTCCTTCTCTAGCCTGTTTTTTATTTTGTCTGTATATTGAATAATATAAATGTGGCATAAACTCTACAAAATAATTTTGAGGTACTTCTGTCCTAAGACAGACATATTTTCTGTATTTAATTTAGATCCCAAATAAGCATTTCTAGAAGGGCACATGTTCATGATAAGCCCCATGAGAGCACAAAAATAAAGATTGGCAGCATTCAATATATCAACGCCCAGTATTTTTTCATGTGATAAATACATAGGCAAACTATGGAATTAGAGGTTATGTCTTCAGATATGTGATGAATAGTCAAAGACTATTAAAGGAAGACTTGTTAGATTTTGCTATTAACTATCATTTATGAACTTTGTAGCATAGGCAGGTAGCAACTCTGAGTCTCAGTTTTACATCAGGTAATTATGCAAATAATACAGTCAAACAAATTTCAGACATTAAGAAGTAATAGAATAAAATGAAATATTTGAGCAATATTTCTAACTTGCAGTGAAACATCATATTTCATTTTTCCCACTGATTGTTTTTGGAGTGTTCATGGAACTATACAGGAGGTGTGAAGGGCCTTAGAGGAGGATTCACAGATAAAGTTAATGTGGATCACAAGTGGTAGCAATCTCAAAATAATCTAGGCGCCAATCACATAAGTTGGATTTTACATAATTTCCCTCAAATTTTACTGTTGGATGGTTTACTTAAAAAAAATCTTGAAGTTTAAAATAAAATCCTTGAAATATGGAAAATAATTATTGCTATTTTTTATTGTAGTACCATATGTTGCCTCAATGTGAGATAATTGTAACTAGTCATAGGGGAAATTTTGTACAATTATGCTTAATTAGTTTTAAAGACTATTGTCTACTTCATCATTTATTTCCAAATAACACTAGAACAGAGATTTTATCTGGGATGTAGCTGTCTTTATTTTCCCATTCTTTGTGAATTGCCTCGAAATAGCAGATTTGAACATTGTTCCCACTCTTACGAGATGTACCATTTTAGCAATGAATGTCTGTCAAATGTTCAATAAAACTGAACTTCAATAGCATAGGCAGGATAAAATTAAAACTGTTAATGAAGAGAGAAAGCTCATCACAGACATCAGACTTACCAGTATGGGTTATAGTTTGTATTGCTGTGTTAGCAGACCTGTCATGGGGAAATGTTTGTTAGTGAATAAGTAGTATTTTTTTAAATGCCTTCTGTTCCAATTTATGAACATCAACAAAAACAGTGGAGGTAACAAGGAGCAAAAGACTCACTCTGTTTATCATTTATAAGTGGCATTCACATACAGAAACTTCAAAATCACTTACTTTAAACATTTGTCAGTAGTTTTTTACTTTCAATTAAATAAGTAATTGAGGAATATTTTCACAAGAAATAACAATAATTAACAAAAAAGCACCTGCACTCTGTGTGTGGTCAATGGAAACCAAGGAATGGGCCAACTGTGCACAGCTGCAAATTCACCTGCAAGGCTGAAAGCTGTGGGCAACAGGATCTAGTCAGAACAGAGAGCAGCATTTGTTTCCACTGATTTTGAGAGATGAACCTCTCTCAGATTATCTGCTAACAATAGAGACACTTTTAGAATTTTGTTTCGCAATAATATGTGTATTAAAAATTATACATAAACACACACACAAATATATATGTTTGTAATAACTGTTAATGAATAAAGATATCAATAAGAGGTATATGAAGGGCTTTGGAGAAAGAAAAGCAAAGAGAAAATGGTGTTATTGTATCATAATCTCAATAAATAAAATGAATAATAAAAATTACCCTCTCATATATATATGAATAGCAATGAATTACCCTCTCATATATATATGAATATATGAATAGTGCAAAGTATGTCTGAAGTTAGCATTTCTGTAGGTTCCAGAAGCTTTCTCAATTCCAAGCTCTGGCACTATTTGTACAGTTTTAAAGTCAGCACTCAGAGAATGAGAAATAATTTTTATTCTTAGCAAAATATCAGCTATATATCTGGCAGCCTTCCCTTCCCAATAGTAGGTTGCTGTGCTATTTCAAAAACATATCTCATGGGCCAGTGGGATGGATCAGCAGGTAGAAGTGCATGCTGCCACCCTGGAGGACATGAGTTTGATGCCCAGGACTCATATGGTGAAAGTAGAGAACTGAATCCTAAAAATTCCCTCTGAACTCTACATGAGCCGTGACATATGTGCATCACACTCACATCCATAGGAAAGCACATCTAATCATAAGTAAATAAATAAAAATTAAAAGTACAAAATCATATTCCTTATTACTGTCTCTCTGTAATTCATTGTCATAACTCCCATGGCTGAATACCAGGTAGTATTTCCATTGGTAGTGAAACCTTCTCTATTATTGTCTTTACCTCCCTCCCCCTCCATATGATCCTCTTCTATTCAACAGCTATTTCTTTCTTGGAGCTTTCAATATCCTTTCTTGTTCTGTTCATTTAGTGATGCAGGGAGCTGCTTGTTCCTATCTGTTTCATATAAAAACAGAAAACAGCCAATAGGCATTTTGGTTATTATACCATTAGAAGCACTTGAATCTTTTTATAGATAACAATTAGAGTGAGTTTATAGGGAATACAATTTTATTTTAATTTGTAATTCACCTGAAGACTTGCATGTGTTTAGTTCAACTGGTGAACAAACAAATAAAGTCAGGTTTCAAAAAAATGTTTAATTAAAAGAAAGTAGGGTTGATACAAAACTGGATTGTGCATCATTTCTTGGGAACGGAATTATCTTGAAGAAAAATCTTAGATTTGGGCCATATTGATGGACAATGAAGGGATCACAAATGAAACTCCTTAAATAAAAGTTCATTTGTCATAAAACCCAGTGCAAAGTACCTTTCCATTTGTTTTCTTGGCATTTAACCTTCTCACCTGTTTTAAGTACTTACCAAATTCCGACTGTATTTTTTAAATGTTTATGAGCCATCTAATTACTGAATTTTAAATTATTAGAACACTCAGTGCAAAGATTTTAGTATATTTTCTCCCAGTCCATTTCTTGAAAAATATTCTAAAAGTATTTTCTTAATTTTTCTATGAAGTCTTTTTAGTTTTCTAGTGTTTCTTTTGATGTATGACTTTTTATTTTGAAATTTCAACAGTTACAATGGCAATCTTAAGAAAACTGGAAGGGAATATGTTTTATAAATGATATGTGCAAAGAACTTCAATGTATTTCAAAGGCTATCACAACTTCCTAACCTCCGGCAGTGGTTCTCAACCTGTGACTCATGATCACGTTGGCAAACCTCTATCTCCCCAAAACATTTACTTATCTCCCCAAAATATTAGGATTCATAACAGTGCAAATTTACAGCTATGAAATATCAGTGAAAATAATGTTACAGTTGGGGTCACTGCAACATGAGGAACTGTGTTAAAGGGTCACAACTTTAGGAAGGTTGAGAACCACTGATCTATGGTTAGGAAGGGCCCTCCCTTTTCTTGTTGCAGATATTTTTAACTTGGTTGCTTCTATTTTCCTGTTTTTTATTCTTTAATTTTTTCCAATTTTTTTTTACTTATTTACATATGTTTAGTTTTTTTTTTTTAATTTGCTTTTTGTTTAGTTTCTTTTGATCAAATCTTAGATCACTAATTTGGGATTTTTTTTTTGTTATAAAATGATCATTTATTATACCAGTTTCTCAATCTAATCAGTTGACTTATAAATTTCTATTAGTGATATTCTCCATGTTTGCCAGGTTTCTTTTAGTTATTGATTTTCAATTTGGTAACTCAATGATCATGACAGAATATCTGATTTCAGACCAGAATAAGTACAGTTATTTTATATACCCAAGTAGTGCCTTCTTGGTAAACTTTGATCCGTACTTAAAAGTAATCTGTTATGGGAAAAGTGGTTGATAATGTTCCTTAAATCTGTGCATTGGTTTTCTTTCTGTTTATGATTTCTATGAATTTAAATGGGATTGTTGGGATATCTGATTTCATCAAGTTATTTATCTGCTTCATTCTGTAGTTCCATTTGTGAAGTAATTATCTGATTCATATATTTAGACATTTATAATTCATATGTTTCTATAATTCATTTATTATTTTATGACTTGGAAATATATGTTATTTCTGGTCCTGCCCCTTGTATCATTTTCTTTGCCTGATCTCATTATGCTCGTGTGCACTTTTTTATCCTTTCTTTTATATGTTGCATTTCTTTACTTAGTTCTTTTAATTCCAATATATCTGCCCTGAATGCAATTTACATTTCAAAATAGTATTTACATATTCATCCCTTCTAAATTCAGCATATATTCCCTCAAACCTAAACTGCATCCTTCTTGTCTACAGAATATAGTTAGGGTCATATAAATTTTATCCACCCAGAAATCTCTTGATGAGGATATTTTAGTCATTTAAAATTGAATAGGATTATTTTAATTATTAAATATATCTAGCATTTTGCTGTGTTTTTATATGTGTCATTCTTACTTTGTTTTCCCTGCATTCTTCTCTTTTTCCCCTTTTTAAGTGTCCAACAACTAGTTTTGGTGTAACATTTTAATTAATCAACTCACCTAATAGCTATAACAAGCTGTGTAAACTTTAGTTATTGTCTTAGAAACTTTAAGGCTTAAAATCTGTACCAATATTTATTACAACCAACATCCTTTTAACTTCAATATATTTACCCTGAATTCAATTTACATTTCAAAACAACATTTACATATCCATCCCTTCTAAATTCAACATTGTCCATTGAGCCTTACGAAACTATAACTTAATAATAATTTCAACAAATACTGTGAATTTCAAATCATTATCCTTTGAAGTATTTTTCTGTCCAGTTCATAGTAGTCTTTCTTCTGTCCATTAGTTTGTGAACACTGTAAAAATTGACATTTTTCCTCCAAGGCATATTTCTCCAACTGAATGAGTGGGCATACATAGACCATCCTTTGAAAATTATTTAGTTTCAGGATTGTGATAAAGTATTCTGAGAATGGAAATATTACTTCTTTGTAAGAGCTCCTCATAAAAGCTTGCAAATTTGGCCACTACTCATGATTGCAATGTTCTTAAAGAAGCATTTTTTCCCGAATTTTATTTCCTGGTTTAGGCATTTTGCTGGTATGCATTTCAGTGTAGCAGAGGCATACCTGGTAAATGCAGAGGTCTGAAGAGGGCATCTGATCCCTGGGACTGAACTACAGGTGTGAGACCTGTGTGAATGCTAGGGACTGACCCAGGTCCTTTGGAAGACCAAACCAGTGCTTTTAATCACTTCACAATCTCTTCAGCCCCCAAGAGAAGTATTTTTATCCCTTCTTCTGTGGTAAAGAGAGAAAACAGAAGCCTTCTCCAGCATACCCTGTAATTATTCTGAGCTCTTATGTATTTGTAATACCCCACATGCACCCCTCACTTTGCTGGTAGGAAAAAAATTTCTAATTGGTGCTCAGTGTGTACTTTACATGAGTAATGGCAGCAATAGCAGGTGGGTGGAGAGATGCCACTTTCTCTAAATTAATGAGTTGTTGGTGACAGTTTGCAGTTTCTTCCTTGTACACTAATTATTTGAATCTTACTGTGCAAAATGTGTAATGATAAAATGAAGAAAAGTTTAGCAAAGTGCTTTTTTACAAACATAAATTGTAATTACAGAATTTCATGTTGACAATCTAGAGCTGCTTTATCTTTTGATTTCAGAAATTATAAAGTTTATATTGATGTGACAACAGACTCAGACACTGACTAAAATAACTAGATCAAATGAGTACTGTATTCACCATTCATTACAGTCCCTTTTTTCGATAGTACTGCCCAAAGTCTCAAATTATATTCCAGTAGTGGGATTATTTTCCATCTGTTTTTCCAGTTACACTTCCAAGCTTCCTGAAATACATCCTCTGTGCTTGTCATGTCTATATTTATTAACAGTACCCTGTGTATTTTGCCTAGTAAGGTGCACTTTCTGGAACGAGTAGGCAAGAGAACCCTGACATTGAACAATCAAATGGAAATTACAGAATCGTTTTTGTTTTGTAGAAGACAAGTTTCATATTTACCTACAGTTGTGGAGTTTTGACTAACTACATCCTTACAATAACATTGAGAAAGATGAGATTGTTGAATATTTATTTCTAAGATGAACATATGAAATGTGAAGCTAAGGGAAGTCAAGTTTTTTATTACCAAGGATAGAACTTGAGCTGAAAAAGGCAGCTTCTTGCTTCCTTTATAATCTTACATTCTGCTACCAATACTCACTTGAGACACAGGTAGATTTGTGTTTGAATTTTATATTATCATATTATTAAAGATTAAAAATATTTATGAAAACTAGATATTTTGTTACATCCATGAGCAAAAACTTTAAATTTACAAATGACAGTAATTTTCTATAACACGATGAAAAAACTTTTCTAAATGTTTTTCTGACTAATGCTTTCTGGGCCACTAAGGATTTAGTTGAAAGGACAGTCTAAAACAGTTCTTAATTATACAGATTTTCTCTCATTTTAAGGAATATGCAGAGAATCTTTTGAGGAAACATGGATTACTATCTAATGCTTTATATTTGGCTGTGTTCAATAAAAAAAAAAAAGAAATTGTAATGACCAAAGAAAATTACTTTACTCATGAAGTTAGGTTCCTACAAGTAGCTACAATCTGGTGTGCCTGCTATACGCACCAGACAACTTCTGCTTGTATGTCTCTTGTTAAACACCATGCTAAAGATGCAAATTCTATTTTCAACCATGCAAGACTGCTTTCTTTCAGTTTTCTTTATGACCGCATTCTATACTTAACAAAGAAAGAAGGGTCAAATAGAATGGACACATGATATCATCAGAAAAGTAAAGGCATTTCTAAGAACACACAGTTTATATCAAATTATAAATATTTGGTTATAACAATATTCAGTGGCTGTTTTAATACACACACAGGTACACACACACACACACACACACACACACACACACACACACACACACACACATATATATATATATATATATATATATATATATATATATATATATATATATAGTGGTTCTGAAGCTTGGCCTTTACAGCCCCAATAAAAATCAAGCTTTCCTAAAAAGAAAATACAGATTCTGGATTCTGGACAAGTAATGCACATTACCCAGCTGGATTTGTTTGTTGTATTAACTATGAACATAATGCTAATGGATTCTGCTGAGAAATATATTTAATTCATCAAGCAATAAGCATTCATTTATCTTTTCTTCCAGCAAATATGAATGGGGTATATGGAACTGGGGAAGTGCAGAGTAGAGTAAGATGTGCCACCATGGTTAAGCAGAAGTAAATGAATGGTTGCTTAGCAAAAAGAAAGGGGCCATCAGAGAGGCTAAGGTGTTAATAGGAGATGCAGAGGAAAGTCAACAACAGAGAAGGCTTTCTGGAGGAGCTGACACTCTAGGAAGGTAACTCAAAGGTCATACCTGTGAAATTTATACTAGAAAATTACAGAGCAACAGGTAATATGAGACTGTTTGTTGCATAATCGTGAGCAAATTGCTCATTGTTTCTAAGCCTCATCTTTTCTCATTCATAAAATGCTAATAAATTAATAACACTATAGTGGGGAATAAATGGCTAACAGAAATAAGGCTGTTTCACAATGTGTGGTACATAATGACAAATCATAGGTTATTTTATCAATGTTGTTTGACTGAATTGCTGAATGCAGATCACAATTGCAATTATCCTCATTTTATGAGGGTGGGGATTAAAGCTAGAGCATGTTATAGCTAGTGTGTTATGGAGATGGGTTTCTGATTGTAATCATCTCAATTCAAACATAGCAAGCATGATGCCTTTCCCTACTTTGAGTGTTAGAAATTTTCAAACACTATAGCATAGATTATCCTACATTATCTCTGTATCAAGGTACATGTTCCTTACCCTCTATCCCTCTCCTTGCATGAATAGAATACAATCCTCTTCATAGCAAAGCAATCAAACATTGTCTATGTGAAAAGCACCATAGTTGACAGCAGGGAATTTGTAACAAATTACACTAAGTGTTATTTCCATATGTAAATGATTACACTAAGTCATCATTTACATATCCTGTGACATGTGATTCTTTCTATAGATTTATAGGCATCTATTAAAACAATCTGTATCTTGAGGGTTTTCAGAAAGAATTAGAAGGAACATAAATACAATAAGCAGAGAGCTGAGGAGAGTTTCTAAAATCAAAAATCAAAAATACCTAAATTAGAGGTTGCTTAGATGGCTCATTAAATAATGTGATAGCTGCACAGATTTGAGGATCTCATTTAAGATTCCAGGAACCCACATTAAATCATTCTGATACCGCTTGAAAAAAGGCACTGGCTGGGGAGACATAAACAGAATAAATACCTGCGACACACTGATCAGACAACCTTGCAAAACCAGAGGCAAGGCCATCAGCAGACCCTGCCATCCAAAGAAGAAGCACAGCTTCAAGGAATGACAATCAAGCTTGACCTCTCATCTCTAACCACATAGATGTACACCCATACTCACATCTGCACATATACATTCACCCCCCCCACATGAACATGTATACAAACAAACAAAAATAAAAATAATGAAATTGTGCTAACTAAGCAAAAAGGGGAAATTAAAGAGAACAAGAGTTATTGCAGTTTGGGTTATTATTAACTAGTGAAAAATGACATAAATGTTATAGGAGTAACCAACCACATTTTGAAGGGATTTGAGGCCCACCCTATGAGATGGAACCCATATCTGACACTACTAAAGTTGCCAATAATCTAATATGTTACAGTTCATAGGTCTTGGGGAAACTGCTACTATTATTCTGTCAATGGAAGATATCAATACAATGATTCATTTTGCCATATTGCTGTATGTAGATGTAACCAACCATCTTAATAAATAAGAAACATAGAACCAATGCAAAGAAGAAAGCCAAGAGATCAGAGCTAAGAGCCTTACCCATCTGCTGCAGCTAGCCTCTTCAGCCAATAGACCTATTTCCTGTGTTTTTGTCTTTATATAGACTTTCTGCTCTGCCTTCTCATTGGTTGTAAACCCAACCACATGACTGCCTTGTCACTGCTTGTCTGTACAGAACTCCATGTCTTCTATGGCTGGTATTGAGATTAAAGGAGTGTGTCTCCAATGCTGGATGTATCCTTGAACACACAGAGATCTAACTATCTCTGCCTACCAAGTGCTGGGATTAAAGGCATGCGCCACCACCACCTACTTTTTGCTATGGCTCTAATAGCTCTGACCCCCAGGCAACTTTATTTATTAACATACAAATCAAATTTAGTACAAATAAAAATATCACTATATTTTCCCTTTTCTATTTTAATAAAAAGAAAAAAGGAAACAGGTTATACCTAACATAAGAAAAACTATATACAAAAGTACAATAATGATATACAATATATACAAGAAATAAATACCTAAGCAATGTCTAGTCCATTTGTATTTGCCAAATTCAGAGAAAATAATTCAATTATCTATCCTATTTTGGTAAGTCCAAAATGTATCTAATTCCCTTTCTATTCTAATTAATCTTCAACTATAATTAACTAATCTTCAACTCCCTCAGAGATCCAAGAAGGAAAATAATATTACCTAATAAAAAATAAAAACAAGAAGTACTTACAAGCAGCTTCCAAAAAAATTGTGAGTTGACAGAAACAGCTAGCTGCCTGGACAGTCACCTGAGGTTTCTCCACAGGGTTGGGGCAACATCTTCAGCCTATAGGCTTAGTGAATCTGACAGACTCATTTGTGAAGTAGGATGTACACAAGGTCAATAGTTCGCCCTCACATTGGGTGAGAGCAGTCCATGTATCAGAAACACCTTAATTCCACTACTGTCCTGTCATGATTCAGGATTTTAAATTCTGGAAATTGTTGATTTTTTTTTGTTTGTTTGTTTTTGTTTTGTTTTTTTAAATTCAGCTGTCCATTCATTTAGGCTATGTGTGTGTGTGTGGCTTCATCTCAGCATCCTGTTATCCACATCCCTCTATTAATTGCAAATCTATTATTGAGAGGTGTGAGCTTAGTTACTCCACAAGAATAACTTTTTCAGCTGTCATTCCATTGCATATCAGAAGCCATCAGCCCACTGCCTGTTCAGCTGCCTTCGAAGAAAAGGGCACTGTACCTTTTCCAGATTGCAAAAAGCCACTTCAGGAATGGTGCCATATTGTCCTGGCCTCAGAAGATGCTTTTTGATAAAGCCATAACCACACTTGTTTTGGCAAGAATCAGTAGTCCTTTGTTTCATGTCCTGTCTGTCCATTTTGTCCTTTTGATTTGAGGATACTTTGTTGTCCAGTGGCTAACTTTTGCCACAATGAAAGTTAACTCCATATGCAGTTTCTTCAATGCCCATATTTTCTCTGAAGTAGATTGGTACTGCCAGGAGCCAATATGTCTCATAGTCATAACAAAAAAGAAATATTTTCTAAGTTATTAAAACATTTAAATGCCATATTCTGTAGATCTCTGAAGGGTTTGAAGATGACCTGTCTATCTAAAATATATATGCTCAATTTTTAAAACATACCTAATATGACTACAAGTTCTATTATAATGTCTAACTACTAACTTTCATTTCTTTATATCCTAATAGTTGGTAATAATAACATTCAAGGATCAGAAAATTGCATTACACTGTTAAATTTTATATGGTATAAGTACAATTAGAAATATACATATAGCATTTTCTAACAATATCAATTTCAATATATATAATTTGTATACAATATAAAACAATCCAATCAAATGTAAAGTATTTAAAACTAGTAATTGTCTTTTTCTTTTCATTTCTTTAGTTTTTTTTAAAACAAGAACCTTAGATCTAATCTCCTTTGCTTAGCCTTTTTCCTAGCCCTTGACAACAACTTGTAACCAACCCTCCTAAACAATGAAAATTATCCCAGACCCCAAACCTTTTAAAAAGACCAAAAACAACCTGCCCCACACCACCTTTTTGGGAATGTGGGCATTGTATTTTTAAAATCGCTTCCTGCTAGGTATGGGGGAAGGTATCTTTATCCTGAAAAGAAAAATTTTAGGCTAATTGTCAAATTCCAGGAAAAGTAACTATATCCTTCATTATTCAGTCTGTGTATAATGCCAAAGGGCAGGGTTTATCTCAAGTCCTTGTTCAAGTAGTCTTTTAGACTGGATCATCTCAGCTAGCCCTCTCAAAATTGCTCTGAGCACTTTGTAGTTCAAAGCTGATCTATAGATGGTGTTTGTCAGCTTAATAATATTATTGTCCATGTGGAATTGTTGTTGTGGGGCTGCATCTTCTTCCTGGAGACTTCAGTTGATGTTAGGCCTGGCCGTGATTTCCTGCAGAAAAATGATAAGAGACTGGAACACAAAGACATATATATGCAGCTAATTGAAGCCTTTTTCTCTTTCTAGAATTAATTAGTACTCTATATGGCCATTCATATCTTAACAAAGTTTAAAATGTGTGTATATATATATATATATATATATATATATATATATCTTGTAAATTTTGATATAAAATTCATACTTTAAGAAAAGTTTAAAGAATCAGAATAGAATCAAAGAGTTGAGATTAGTAATAGAATAGTCCCTTAATTAATTTCGTTTTTCTCCTGTCCCATAGCAGAAGATGGCACTTTTCTTCTGGCATGATACAGGGAGATTATATTTTCCTTTTAACAACATGCTTGAGTTTAAAAAAGGAGAGAGCCATTCTCCAACTCCAAAGTCAGCTTTAAATTTTAATTGAACTAGGACTATTAGAAGACCATTAGCATTAAATTTCTTTAGAGAAGAGCAGAAACAAACATTTAAGAAGACTTATAAAACTTTTTAGGTGATATACCCATATGCCATTTCACTCTGTTTCCTGGGATAGATGATTTGTCCCTTTTCTTCAGTTGTCTCATTTGTCCTGTGTTCTTCAGATTCCTTAACCTTCATTCTCCTAAAAGACAAAAACAAAAACCTTTCCCCAAGACTAATTTTGGGATGTTCCTTTTTGGCAAATTATTATCTGATTAAATGAAAAGGCATGTGTTACTGGTATAAGTTAGTTTAAATTGGATGTTCATGCTGGTTGATGAACTATCACCTCATCTAAACAAGAGGTTTCTCTTGTTCAAATCGAACCTTTATCAATTTTGATGGTACCCACAGCTTATTTTCTCCTGTAGAAACAAAAGCAAAACCTCGACCCCTATGTAACACATACCCTGGTTTCCATTCTGAGGTCAGCACATCCTTAAAGTATATAGGATGATTTAATTCTGTAGTTTTTTTCTATTATCCAATGTCTTTCTTCAGCAGTTGTTTCTTTCTCATTGGTATTGAGAAAATAGAAAGTTAATAGATCATTATGCAGTCTATTTCTGGGGGGTGGTTGTTACCCCTTTCTGTTTATATAGCATATCCTTTAGAGTTCTGTTTGATCTTTCTATAACTGCTTGACCTGTAGGATTATGTGGTATGTCTGTAATATGCTTTATATTGTCATAAGCAAAAAACCGTTTCATTTTAACAGAGACATATGATGGAGCACTGTCAGTTTTGATTTGTGCAGGTATACCCATGATGGCCATAACTTCTAGCAAATGAGTGATTATAGAATAAGCTTTTTCAGAACTCAAAGCAGTTGCCCATTGAAATCCTGAATAAGTATCGATGGTATACTGTACATATTTCAATTTTCCAAATTCTGCAAAGTGAAACACGTCCATCTGTCAGATTTCCTCTGAGTACTCTTTGGGTTACATCGTACTGCTAATAGCGTTTGATTGTAGAAGGAACAAGTAGGACATTTCTTTTCTATTTCTTTGGCTTATTGCCAGGTTATGGAAAAATACTTTTTTAAACCTTTACTATTAACATGATGTTTTTATGAAATTCTGCGGCCTCCAGCACGTTTCCTATCAATAATTTATCAATCTCATCATTGCCTTGTGCTAGAGGGCCTGGCAGACCCAGTATGGGATAGAATGTGAGTTATATATAAATGATGACTCCTTTTCCTGATTGTATCTTGTAATTGAATAAATAGTGAAGTTAATTCTGAAGCATCAGGGATAAATTCTGTAGTCTCAATATGTAATACTACTCTTCCAGCATACTGAGAGTCAGTTACTATGTTGAGAGGTTCTGAAAAATCCATTAATACCAACAGAATGGCATACAATTCTGATTTTTGAACTGAATTATATGGACTTTGAAACCACTTTACTTAATTTTTCTGATTTGTAACCTGCCTTTCCTTCTTTGTTGGCATCTGTATAAAATTTACGAACTCCAGATATGGGTTTTTGCCATACAATTTGAGGCAAGATCCAATCAGCTCTCTTTATAAGATCAATTCTATCGCTTTTGGGATATTTGCTGTTAATTTCTCCCAAAAAATTACTCCAAGCTCTTTGCCAAGGTTCACTTTCTGTCCATAATTTTTCAATGTCCTCCTTACTTAAAGGTATGACAATTTCTGCTGGGTCTATTCCTGCTAATTGATGAAGTCCCAATTTTCCTTTTCAAATCAAGTCAGAGATAGCTTCCACATAAGTTTTCAATTTTTACTTGGTTTATTTGGTAAAAATATCCATTCCAATATAATATCTTCCCTCTGCATTAATATTCTTGTAGGAGAATGCCTAAAAGGTAAAATAACCAAAATGCAATCCAGTTTTGGATCACTATGATCCATGTGCCCTTCATGTACTTTCTTTTCTACCAAAGCCAATTCTTTTTCAGCTTCAGGTGATAATTCCCTTGGACTATTTAATTCCTTGTCACATTCTAAGGTTTTGAACAAATTATTCAGTTCATCATTTTTTTACCCCAACAATAGTTCATAGGTGAGAAATGTCTCCAAATAATCTTTGAAAGTCATTAAGAGTCTGTAGACTATCTCTCCTAATTTGCACCTTTTGGGGTCTAATTTTTTGTAGCTCTATTTTATATCCTAAATAATTAATAGAATCTCCTCTTTGTATCTTTTCAGGAGCAATTTGTAATCTCCAACAAGGCAAAATTTTCTTTACTTCTTCAAACATTCTTTCTAAAGTATCTGCATTTGAGTAAGCTAGTAAAATATCATCCATATAATGGTAAATTATAGATTTAGGAATTTTTTTCCATATCACTTCCAATGTCTGTTGCACAAAATATTGGCACAGAGTTGGGCTATTCAACATTCCCTGTGGGAGGACCCTCCATTGAAATCTTTTATCCGGTTGAGAATTATAATATGTAGGCACTGTGAAAGCAAATCTTTCTCTGTCTTTTTCTTGTAAGGGTATTGAAAAGAAACAGTCTTTTAAATCAATAACTATGAGAGGCCATCCTTTGGTAACAGAGTAGGCAAAGGCATCCCACATTGTAGAGAGCCCATTGGCTGAATTACTTTGTTAATTGCTCTAAGGTCTGTTACCATTCTTCATTTACCAGATTTCTTTTTAATAACAAATACAGGAGAATTCCTAGGGCTGGTTGATTCTTCAATATGCTGAGCATTTAACTGTTCTTCTACCAGCTCTTCTAAAGCCTGGAGTTTCTCTGTTGTTAAAGGCCATTGCTGAACCCATACCGGCTTGTCTGCTAACCATTTTAAAGGTAGAGCTGTTGGTGTCTTTGGAAGATCATCAGTTGTTGTGCCCTGTTCTCATATAATATGGATGGCTGGTGACCACTCAGAATAATGCCTTCTAATATTTCTCTCAGAAACATGTGCTACTTTATGATTTGTTTCTGACATTACAGGGTTGTTAATCTTAGTATTCCATTGTTGCAATAAGTCTTGACCCCACAGGTTCATAGCTATGTTAGCCATATATGGTTTTAATTTTCCTCTCTGTCCTTCTGGACCTATACATTCAAGCCATCTTGTACTCTGTTTCACTCGAGATAATGTCCCAATTCCTAACAGTTGAACGTTTACCTTCTGCACTTGATCTTAGACAAAAGGCCGAGAAGCGATTGAACACTTACCTTCTGAAGAGGCCAAGTTGGATGCCAAAATTCTGGTGCAATTATGGTAACGTCCGCACCTGTGTCTACCAGACCAGACAACAAAACACCATTTATTTTTATTGTTAATGTTGGTTTTTGTTCATTAATAGAAGTTTGCCAAAAACCTTTCTTTATTTTTTTTCCTGAATTTCCTATTCTCTCTGTTTCATCATCCCAACCAGCATGATTTATTCCAATAGGCATTTGGCTATTTGGTTGTTCTGAGAAGGGGTTTCCTCTATGGCTTCAGGAAAGGTTTGAACTGGATTTGCTATGGGGCCTGCATGAGGCTCCTCTGGGAGCTTCCTGAAGCCTGAGGCAAATGATTACCTTACTTGTCCCTTGTTGATCTACATTCGTTGGTCCAGTGTTTTCCCTTACCAGACCTTCTGCATACTCCAGAAGGAAGGGGCATTCTATTGCCAGTGTTCCTTGAAGAAACATTGTTTCTAGGAATGACCTGTTTATAATCCCTTTTCAAATGTCCTTGCTTTCCACATCCAAAACATCTAACATTTCTCAAACCTTTTGAAATTGCTTCTCCTACCCACATATAGTCATGGTCATGAGCCTCAACATTAACCGTGTCTCTAATCCAATATTCCTAGGGTGCAGATCTTGCCTTTAATGGCCTGATCATTCTCTATCACACTGCATTTGCATTCTCAAAAGCCAAAGATTCGATTATTTTCTGACTGGCTTCTGAATTCGGAACCATTCTCTTTACTGCTGAAGTCAATCTTTGTAAGAAATCTGTGAAAGATTCTTTTGGGCCCTGTATAACCTTTCTAAATGACTCAGTTTTTTTGCTGGTTCCTCAACTCTGTCTCATGCATTCAAGGCTGCTGTTCAACATAAAATTAGGGTTTGGACATCATATAACCATTGTGTTTGTACTGAAGCATATTGGCCTTCTCCAATAAGCTGATCCTGGCAGACTTGTGTTCCTTTTATATATTTTTAGCCTCCTCCTTGAACCACATTTGCCACTGGATCTTTTGTCCAGGTTCCAGAAAAGCCTGTGCCAGTTCCCACCAGTCCTGTGGTAGAATCCTATTATAAGTTGACCAGGTGTTTAACATTTGCCTTACATATGGGGAATGCATGCCATAAGATGCTATTGCCTCCTTAAATCTTCGTAAGTCTAACATTTCAATTGGAATCCAAGTATTTTGTCCATTCTCTTCACTAGGTAGATGCTGTATGGCTACCGGATAAAGTAAGGGTGATTGTGTGAAAACAGGCTTTTCTTTCTGTATGATACAATTTTGAAACAACTTCACTGTTAATTTCTTCTGTCTGAATTTGAATTTATCTATAATTCATTTTTACAGATTTAACAGGTTTTTCTAAAACTGTTATCCTTGCACTTAAATTGACTATCTTTTTAAATAGTAAAATGAGGACAAGAAAAGTAATAAACTGTATAATTCGATCAATATTAATCTTCTCATATAGTTGTTTCATTGTCAGACTGCCTAAAATTTCAAACAAACACCAATTTTCTTCCAATGTACACATAAAACCCATTTTTTAATGTGGAAAAAAATTCTCTTTTAAATAGTTTCCTTTAAAATATTTGATATCTTAATTGACTTACCAACTCTGTGTAGAACAGTAGAAATCTGAGGGAATTTCAAAACAGCCACCTAGTATCCAAGGTGTGAATTCCAGAGAGAGAGAGAGAGAGAGAGAGAGAGAGAGAGAGAGAGAGAGAGAGAGAGCGAGCGAGCAAGAAAGCGTAGCCACAAGTTCTGGCTAAAAGCTTAAATCCAGCCATGTGTTCCTGCTTTAGCCGAGTCAAGCCTGGGCTCTGGCTTCCTTAGGCTCCAACCACATGCATTGGCTTTACAGACAGGGGCCCTGTTCGGCAGGGCAGGCATGAGTTGTTTGTAGCACCTTCTTTAAGCGAGTAGCAACAGCTGCATATAACTGCTTGGGGCTATGGTCAGTCTGGTCTGAGACCAAGCTGACCTGGGCCTGAGCTATGGAGCCGGGCCACCCAGGCCAGAAACTAGACCTGCTGCCAAGCCAAGCCAAGCAGTTTTTATTGGATTCTTGTCACGTTGGGCGCCAAATGTAGATGTAACCAATCATCTTATTAAATAACAAACACAGAACCAATGCAAAGAAGAAAGCCAAGAGATCAGAGCTAACAGCCTTACCCATCTGCTGCAGGTAGCCTCTTTAGCCAAGAGACCTACTTCCTGTGTTTTTGTCTTTTTATAGACTTTCTGCTCTGCCTTCTCATTGGTTGTAAACCCAACCACATGACCTCCTCATCACTGCCCACCTATACAGACCTCCATGTCTTCTATGGTTGGTATTGAGATTAATGGTGTGGATCTGCAATGCTGGATGTATCCTTGAACACACAGAGATCTACCTATCTCTGCCTACCAAGTGCTGGGATTAAAGGCATGCACCACGACCGCCCAGCTTTTGCTATGGCTCTCATAGCTCTGACTTCTGGGCAATTTTACTTACTAACATACAAATCAAATTTTAGTACAAATAAAATATCACTATAGTTGTACCTATAGATTAGTGCATCACTCAACCCTCATCAGAGAAGCTTCTTGAAGTAGATGTCAATTAACAGAGAGATCCACAACTGAACCATGTGCAAAGAGTGAGAGACATTGGAGTAAACAGCCCTATCTATATGAGATGTCTCTATGAACTCCTTTGCTCAAGGGTCAGAGATACATGAAGAAGATAAAACAAAAAGATTGTCAAAGCCAGAGGTGAGGAATGACTTCAAGAAAACATCATCTTCAAGACACAATAGGGTTGATGCACATAGACACTCAGAGACTATGCCTGCATGCACAGGTTCAAACCAGACAAAATCCTAGTACTGAAAGGATAAGTAGATACAAAGTACCACTCCTAACCAAGATGATATTTGTATTTGATACTTGTTGGGAAAAAGAATATCAGTTTTCTTAAAGGTAGTGTCAGTGGATGAATCAACCCCACTCCAGGGCATTCTTCAGTCCAAGGAATACACAGCCAATCCAAAACAGACTATGGTTGTTTTTTGTCTATTTGTCTGTTTTTGGTGAACTTTTTGTTTAGTTGTGTTTGGTATTTATCTGATTTTCTTTCTCTTTAGTTAGTTTTATTTTTATTTGTTTTATTATTTGAAAGAGGAGAAACAGACAGACAGAGAGAGAGACACACAGAGAGACAGAGACAGAGAGACAGAGAACATTAAATTTGGTGAAGATGGAGGTGGGAGGGTTGGGGAGTACTTTAGGAGGGAAAATAATATTAATCATATTATTATTATAAAATATACTATATAGAACTTAAGTTAAAAATTAAAAATGTATAAAAAGAACCCAGCAAAATGTAAATAGCTAATCCAAAATTTACAACAGAAAGTCTTTACTTCCATCTAGCTGTTAGCCATGGAATGCTATACTCTGGTGCCACACAACTATAGACTCATGGCCTCTTATGTAAGCTTCTGCCCCAGACTAAACTTTAATTAAGCAGAAATGTGCTACTTGTATGACCCTTATCTCTATGTTGGAGATTGCATGGTAATCACATACAGTTGTTTCATATTAATTTCTCAGCATGGTATACCAGCCAATCTAGACTGACCTCACTTAGATGGACAGAACTATATGCCAAGAAACTACACATATAAAAGTTTACTCTGATTAACAAGTACTTCTCAAAGGTGGGGAAATTCTGAAGCTCATTGCTCTAACCTATAGGTGTGGCCATTGGCACTGACCGGCTTGCTGTCCCTTGTGGTATCCTCAATAAACCTGTTTTATTTCTATTCTGATGTAAGGGTGAGTGATTTTCCTACCCACCAACCCCTCCCCAGGTTCACCACAGTCATATAAAACAATTAGTAAAAAGTTATGTTAATGTGCACATTACATAATCCAGACTTGATTGGATGTTTATGACAGGTCATGAAAATAATCTGCAACCAGCAAAATAACCAACAGAAAAAAAATAATGTAGTGTATATCACATAATTTCTTTTATTTTAACAATGTACAGTAACACAACTCTGAAATGTTTTATAAATAACCTTGGTGGACAGCTTATACAGAACATTTCCTAGCAAAGGGTCACTCATTAATCAAATATTTAGCATATCCTTAAAATAAGAAAAAAATGCCCTGTTTAGTAAATCCACCTTCCAGAGGAAGGGCAGACAGAAAAAAAATTAAGTTTACTGGCTGACACAACTTAAATTTATTTATTTTTTTTGCAGTTGTGGACAGAACTCAGGGCCTGAAACCAGAGTCTGGCACTTGCTAGGCAAGTGCTCTAACATTGAGCTAAATCTTCTACCCTGAAATTAAGATTTTTTTATCTGGTGGAGTTGAAGTAGTAGAAGGTAAAAGAATCCTGAATAAGGAAAATGGTGCTTCTGACCTTAAGAATTTTCCAGTCAGTGAGGAAGACAGACATTGCAGATATGACTAAACACACCCACAGAAACAGGGTGAGTGTGCTGCTCATTGTTGCAGGGATGCTTCAAAGTTAACAGAGAACCATGTGGAAAATATCTAGCAACTATTCTACAAAGAAATAGGAGAGGACTTATGGTTTTGTGTGACCATAGGAAGAGAAACTCTGAGAAAATGAAACAAAAATCAATTGTTAAGTGTTTATTGATGAGCAAGGATAGAGCATTTCTGAGGAACTTAACACTGCCCAGTGTTGGTGGTCAGATGGCTCATTTGGGCAAAGGTTCTTGCTGCCGAGCCTGTTGGCCTTAGTTTGATTCCCAGGATACACATAATGAAAGAAAATAACTGAATCCCTTGGGTTGTCTTCTGATCTTTGCATACACATACATACACACACCAAATGAATAAATAATCTTGTGAGAGTAGAGAACCAATGTCTGATTTGACTTAGAGCCGAGTCCATGAGACAGATCATATGAACTCATAGAGACAGAAGCAGCAAACAGAGGGCCTATACTGTTATGCCGTAGATCCTCTGTGCATTTATTATAGCTTTCAGTTTAGTATTTTTTGGAACTTCTGAGTTTTTGAAGAAATGGGTCTCTGATTCTTGTGCCTGCTCTTAGGACTCTTTTCCTTCTGCTAGGTTGCCTTGTCCAGTGTTGATGTGATGGTTTTTATTTTATATTATGATGTTTTATTTTGTTATGTTGTGGTGTTATCTCTAGAAGCCTTTTCTTTTCTAATCAGTCATAGAAAGGAAGTGGATTCAAATGAGGGGAGGTAGGAAAAACTAGGAAGAGTAAAGGGAAGGGAACTGTAATCAGATTATACTGCATGAGAAAAGAAACTATTTTCAATAAAGAAAAAAAAAATAAAAAATCCAGTATAGTTTGTAAGTAGAGTAAGAATGAAAGAGATTAGAAAAATAAACAAAGGTTCTTGTCAAATAAAAAGCTAATTAATAGCTAATAGTGTGTACATTAATAATGAATGTTTGAATGCTCAGTGGTGTTGGCCTTTTTATCACCCTTATTATTAATTTTCCCAAGGACTTACAATTTGCCTGTCATTCATATTAGAGTTATACTGAAGAAATTTCCTGTATATTGTTGGATAATGAGAGAGAAAGTTTTTCAGACTATAACAGAGGTCTTTTTTTTTTTTTTTTTTAAGTGGAACACTATGTTCTTTCCCTCTGGAACTGCCTCATCTCCTTATTTAATTTTATACACAATATTCAACATGACACATGACACCATATAATATAAATTATATTTGTACAGTCTAAGGTTATCAGAACCCCACTAACTTTTGATTCTGCCCTTTAGTTTTGGAGAGGGACAAAAAGAAGTATCTTCCAGGTAAGGGACTCTGCTATTTAAAATATAAAGTATTATTTCCAAAAATTTATATGGACAGATCTTGGCTCTTCAGAAAGCCAAGCTTATTGTATATCAACATTGATTGATTTGAAACAATAAACATATGAAACTATGATACAAAATCAGAATGGCTTCTGAATATTGCTTTCTTGTATAGTCTCTGTGCTGGACAACTGTATATTTTCACAGTACACACATAGTCATTTTATTCAGGACTCTTAGAAGTGATTGCCAAGTGCAGCATTTCTGCTGAACACAATACTGAGGTGACTGGGGCAGAAGAAGAGGGCTGAGAGTGACACCAGGAAGGCCAAGGGCAAAGGCTACAGACAACATATGGAAAAACAAACAGACACACACCAAAAACAACAGCAAGAAAATAGCTGGCAAAGAAGAAAACGAGAAAAATTTCTAGCCAGAGGAACCCCAAGTGTCTGAAAATAGCCAAAGACATATTACAATACTAAAACTTACTTCTGTTGGAGATTTAAGATACTAGTGACATATGGCAGACATGGGATTTTCCATAGCCCTGCATGTAACAGAGTATGTGCTAAAGAGCCAAATGCAGTGTGACAGAACCTACCCGTCCTTTGTGTAGCATGCTAAACTTTCTCTCTTGCGTTGGCCTAATTCCCCCTTTGGAAGTCTGTCTTCTAAAAACACTAAGCCCAATTCTGTAGCAACTGTGCATCTCTGCTCAATTCTTTGTTCCAGTATAAAAGAATCTCAAACACTTCCAGGGGTGCAGATTAAACTCTATGTGGTTTTGATATGTTACTTAACTATGCAGACTGCTTATTATGTAGACTGCATATTCCTACATTAAGGTTTGAAAGCCATTCTAAGAATATGGCAACAAAACTGCCATACCCATATTTGGAGGAAAGAGCTGGAGAGTTTTGGAAGCAATCTCATTTGGGAATCAGTGAATAAGGAGAGAGTCAGAAGATATACATTTACATTAAAACAGAACAACAACAAAATCTTCAGATGCTATACAGACTCTGACTTCCATTTACTTATTTACTTATTTTGACTTGGGGACTTCATTTTAAGAACACAGTCTCCTCGAAGGCACTGACCTGGTGATTTACATATGAATGACAGACAATGTGGTGTAGGAAGAAAAAAAAGTCAGGAAAAAGTGGAGGTGGTGTGGAAACAAGCAACTGTCTTTAAACAGAAGAGCAAGTGGGGAGAGTCAGTAGTTCATCTACAGGCTAGGATCCCATTGCCCTTGTTCACTCTATTTCAGCCCTCCTTTTTTCTAGCCACCACTTCTGGGATCTGCATTTCCTCACTTCAAACCTTCTAATGTTACCTTTCCAAAGTGCCTTTGATCTACTTTAATTCTCCAAATAGGTGCCTCTTTTTATTCCTGTTCTCCCCATCACACACTTCTTGGAATATCATAGAAGTGCATCAATAGTGAGCTTTTCTGTGGCTCCTCAAATAGACACAGGCAGCCCCCCCATCCAACTCTTGCTCTTCCTTCTCTGCTTAATATCTGTATATTCTTATGTGACACCTCCTCAGTGTAGAGCCCAGTACTACTGTGAACCAATGAATATTTCTTCCAATTATAGCACAGACAATAGCACTGTTTTGGTAAACCTCATTAACTTATTTGTATGTTTATGCTTTTATAAATGTCCATCTATTTTCTATTTTATTTAGATACATATAAATTGGAACTTTCCCAAATTAACATCTATGAAAGACCTTTTCTGAAATAGCAAATAAATCTCAATGATGTTTTACAGTTAAATAAGTGTCTTAATGAATATGTAGAGAAGGAGACAATGATAATAATAATCACTTTTTATACCATACTTTTCCTATACTTTATAGTTAGCATCTTTTAGTCAAATACAGGAATGATGTCATATGGAAGCTCTCCAATGCTAAAGGTTGAATAACTAGATACAGGTATAAACTCTGTTTAACAATGGTCATACTGCTTTGCATTACTGGAGTAATACAAAACAGAATAAAACTCTCCTGTCTTGAACATGCTGCAGTCTGTTGGAATCAAACAAACTAGCCATAGCATGCTACAGCAAAACACAAAATACCTCTTGTAACCTAGTAAGTAAATTCATAAAGTATAACCAAATTGTCATGGTGGAGATGTAAATGTGGCAATTAATTAACCCCATGAGTGTGAGCTGCAGCATTACCAGGCAGATCCCATTTTTAGAAAACTGCGGGAACAGTTGGCATTTGCTGGGTGAACAAACAGGAACAGACATTACACATCAAAGGAACAGTAAGTTCAGAAAGACAGGGAGTCATAAAGAAGGTAATATTACATGCTCAGAGAAAGGTGAAAATTACAGCTTGCCTGAAGCCCAGAGGCCTGTGGGAAATTACAATATAAGGAAATGAAGCTAGAGAAGTAGTTTGGGGCCAAGTGGTAAGAAGATTTATGCCTCAAATAAAGGCGATGATCTTGTACAAGTCTGTTTGTGTTACCAGGGGAGCCACATAACCAATTTTTAAGGTAATAGAAGTAGAGTTGCCAGTCATTGAGTGCTTCCTAAATCCTGTCCTTCCTTTGTAGGAGCTTCACTGTTGTAATCTCATAAAATTAATTCTCCAGAACCGCACTATGAAGTAGATAACATGAATCTCATTTTACAAGTGACCAATCTAAGCCTGATAGTAGTTAGCAAAGTTACTCCTGTTCACAGATCTCGTAGGCACTGAGGTATTCTCTGGGTGAGACTTCTAAATTTTCATCAGGGGATGGAAACAGGTCTTCAGAAGCATTGTGACTAAGGCATAAAATTTTAAGATTTAAATAAGCACTCATTGTCATTGTCTTCCAGCATGGACTCTAACCTCACACGACCCCCATACTCCCAGTTCTCTCTACTCCATCTCCTTTGTTACTGACAAACTTGACCCAGAATATTTTTATTTCTAAAAGTCTTAATGTTTATCTATCCCTAGGTCTTGCCAGTTTTCAGCTTCTGACTTGCAGGTCTTTATAGACCTACAAAGTTCCTTCAAGGTTTTTATCAAATACAAAATGATTTTCTCATTTTAATGAGGTTTGTCTATCTTGAAATTCATGCCCAAATTTAATGACTTTCGTGAAGTCTTAAGAGAGTGGAAATTTTATGTTGTTCTTAAAAAAGGCTTTTCGGGCTTGATTGAGATTAGATTAGGTCATGTGGAGCCAACAGAAATGAATACTGATGATTTTAAGAGAGGAAAGCCAGAGTATACATGCATGCTCCCTTGTAGTGAGTCCTCTTTTGTGCCACCAGCCAGCTCCCAAATAATGACATAGAGACTTATTATTAATTAGAAAAGCTCAGTCTTGGTTTAGGCTTTTCTGTAACTAGGTCTTATAACTTAAATTAACCTGTTTTTTATTAATCTATATTCTACCACATGACATTACCTCATCTCTGTACTACCTATCCTGCTTCCTCTGAATCTGGCTGGTGATGCCTGTGTTTCTTCTTCCCAGTGTCCTATCTCTCTCCAGAAATCCCAGCTATACTCTCCTGCCTAGCTATTGGCTGTTGCTCTCTTTATTAAACCAATTAGAACACAACAGTGACACAAATTCACACAATATACACATATCTGGCAACATTTCCAATCTTCTGCTCTATGATGCTTTTCACTGACTCAGGGCTCTGTCATCTACAGGCCTATGACCAGATGGAAGTATCTTGACTTTAGACCAAAATCAGAGCCAAAATTTGCCTCTGTGATTCAGAAATTCCATGTCTGTGACAATGTATTATTAGCAATGGAAATGAGCTAATAGAATGGGATTTCATTGAAAATAAAATTGTGTTAAACTAAGTAACTATACACATTAGTTAGAGAAGTGATAGATATTGTGTCTGATGGAGTTTAGGAAGCTGAGAATTTTTAAAACTAGTACACAGTCTCAGGCTTGCAAGAGAGGCTAAGGATAAAAATAAATTGTATTTGTAGCAAACTATTTCAAGTATGAGAAAAAATTATGAAGTATAATTATATAATCTTAGATAGTGAAATGTTCTTTTGTCACAAAAATCTCTAAGTAAAATACAAGCTTTCAAAAATCCATGGTTGAGTTAAAAGAATCATTTTCTCTACCCCAGATACCTTCCTAGGGAAACAAAGCCTTTCATTTCTCCTTCCTTGAATTACACATTTCCATGATATTCTGGAAATTATGTATTTTAATTTTCTTCAGTTTAGTAAGAGACCATAGCTGCAGGACAGAAGTCATCACAGAAGGTATAAACTACATTTGGAAGGCTCAAGTGGTACTTGATCCAAGGTACAGACTTAAATCAAAAAGATAAACTAGGATAATAATGAGAATTTAGTGAAGACTGTTCATGAATTTGAAGGAGAGCAAAGAGTGGGATATGGGAGGGCTTAGAAGAAGGAAATGATGTAATTATACTATAATCTTAAGGGGAAAAAAGACTGTCAACAATTTCAGAATAAAAACACTCCAAGACTGCTATAAGCTTGAGAGTGGGGGCTCTGGTGTATGTATGGGATTTAAGGAGGTTATCTGGGATGGACTGGAGGTGGAAAGGGAGGGAAAGTCAAGTAATTCAATTTCAATAAAAATAAAAATACTTACAAATCAAAATAAGAGTCTGACTCTTCATAATCAAAAACTACTTTAAGTGCAGTAGAATAAAATTTTAAGCAGCACATTATCAGATAACTTTGCTATCTTGTAGCTAATACACAGGGGACCCAGGAAGATATGCAAACAGTAATTATCTGTCAAAAAGAGTTATCTCTTTATGGTTCTTTATATGAAGCTACAAAAGGGCTCTCTCCCACTATCCTTATTGAAATTAACCAAAATATCACTGACACATAATAATAAAAATAGAGTTAACATGGTTAGTTTACATCCCCCAAAGATTGTGTACTACTAGATTTATAAAAATATTTTTAAGAAAAAACATCATTTTAGTTATGTTAACTGAATTCATAAAGCATGTGCCTTTTAGAAGCAGGGATACTTTAGTCTGCAACAGGATTCTAAAATATATTGTCAGACTTTGCCATTCATGAGAATAAGTCCAATGATCCAGAATTGTTATGCTCAAGTTTATAGTGTATCCCATAGGAAAAATGGGAAGGGGAAAAGAGAGGTGGTCCAGTGGATAAAGCACTTCTAAAAAAAAAAAAAAAAAAAAAAAAAAAACATGAGGACTTGAATTAAGCCCTCTAAAACTCACATAAAGCCAAGCATTATAGTATACTCTGCAACCATTGTGCTCCAATCAGGATATAGAAAATGAGGCAAGAGAATCATCTGGAATCTTGTGGGCCAGCTTGGTGTACATAGAGATGAACAGCAAAAGACCCAGAAGAGGCCACATGCAAACTTCTTGGTGCCCATTCTTCATATAATTACAGAAAAACTACTTTCTTCCCCTAGTAAGATGTTTGGCAGCTGGGTAAACTATCCCAAAGGAGTATAGTTCACCTGATCCTTGCTGTCCAGAGTTTTTAATTAAGATCTATTGGGTAAGTATGTACTACTATGAACTTTGCAGCTTTGATGCCTGAAAGGAAAGTCCACACACACAGCATAAATAATATTTTTAAAATAAATTGCCTTATGAAAGGCCACAAGCACACATTCACCCCAGGCAGAGCCATCACTGCTCAGAGCTCAGTTGTGAGGAGAAAAGCAAGGGTCTGCTTGAGAACAAGCCTTTCTGTGGGATGGGTAGACTTTGAGGACATTATGCAGAACCAAGCATTTCCTGCATATTCTTGCTCTGTATTAGTTACCCAGCTATGTTGTTAATATTCTTAATACCTTTGAACTATAATCCGTGGGAGCCACATGTGACCATCTTTCTTTGTGCCAGTAAGAGAAAAGAGAAAATTTAGAACCCCACTCCTGTGTGTCTCCCAGTCAATTTTTCCCCATGCTTATCCCTTTCCCACCTGTAATTTCAGAAATCTGTGGCTAGCCTTCCCTAGTCAATTATACAGCCTTGCTTGGTTCTAAGAGTCAAGTTTATTATCATAAATAGCTATTAGAAAAATCATTGTTAGTAAGAGCTATTAGCCTTTCTGTTTTACAAAGCAAGAAATAAAAGTAAATAATTTGTAGTCAGGTTTCCAGTAACACATTTTTCTTAAGTTTTGAGTTGGAGATGGCCTGTAAACCAAGATAGGGACTAAAGCTGTAACTCAATCATAAAGTTTGCTTGTTCATTATTGATAGACCATATCTGCAGTGTCATAATAGAAAATATCTTATTTGCTTATTGTTTTATCTTATTGTACATTAAAAAATATTGCTGGTTTTTGGTTATCATAGTATCTGTGTGAAGTATGTGTGTGTGTGTGTGTGTGTGTGTGTATGTGTGTGTGTGTGTGTGATGTGTGCATGTGTGTGTGTATGCATGTGAAATCTTTATACTGTCTTTTTGTTGTTTGCTGAAAGGCAGTGTCATAATATATCATGTAAACTCTGTTGAAAAACCTCTTTGGTGAAACTGAGTTTGGGTTTTAAAATAAAATTTAAGAGCTTTCTAAAAAGAATGGATACCCTATGCATAGGAACAGAGGTGAAAATATCTTTAATGAAGTCAAATGAGAAAAAGAAGAGTAATGTGTAGAGTGTGGAAGATAGACACCACCAGGAACTAGACTGGACTAGGATGTTAATCAAGGAATTTGGGGAGGAACAGGGGTTGAGATTTGGTGCTGTATTGAATTGTGTCCTCACTCTCCAGAGGCTGGGGATGTTTGACTGTATTTTACCCTTGGGAGGAACACATTAAATTATTTTCTTCTGAAACAACAAAGATCTCATCAGTCATCTGTAAGATGACCAAAGTTTCATGAATTATATTTCACCCTTCCTGAGAAAATTTCAAAGAAGGTTGTTGCAAAAGATGAATATAAGAGAGATTAAATCAAAATGTTCCTTGGAGAAGGTCAGGTATGTACTTGTAAATCTTCCTGAACTTCCTACATAAAAAATATTTTAAAAATGCTCCTAAGTTTTATTGTTCAAGGCAGTATTGTTCTTTGTGAAGGATAGGTCTGTGGGGGTGCCAAAGTTGGTTTTGCAATATCTAGTTTTCAAGCCCCATGCAAAACTGTCAGTGACTTTATTCAGTTTCACTCTTTCAGTGCACCAGGATTCACAAGAAAGGAAAAGGTTTTGTGTGAGCTAAGTTATTATTATATACTAGCCCCTCACCTTTCTCCAGGAAAAATAATATGGGAATTTCAGCACATGTAAGTGGAGATCTTTCTTCCTGATGTTTTCTGCAAAGAAACACCATTATTCTCTGGGAGACTCAGAGCACTTCAGTTGTTTCTGCCTGTTGAAAAAAATTCTAAATTTTGCCTCCAAACCATCTTTTTAAATTCCTTTCACTATATTTTTCATGATTCCATTTCGTAAGTTTTACATTAGTAATTGTATGCTTTGGAGCAACCCCGTCCTTGAAACTAGCAAGCCTTCGGATACTGCCCCTTTACAGAAATAAATGAAAACTCAACTTTCATTTACTCTTTACACTCATTATTCATCCAGATTAGGTATTTCCAACCCAGTGAAATACCCCTTCCCTGACTATAGGCATGAGCCATGGGGGTTAGTGTAGTCTTCAGTCTGGATGGGTGTTCTATTAAGGAAGTCACTAAAATTGTTTCATTTCTTTAGAATGTGAAAAATATTCTCCAGAATTTCAGACAAAGTCATTTCAAACCCCAATGAAATGTGACCCTTGGAAGAAAGAAAAAGGCTTTACTTTGTTATGGTGTGATGTTGGTGGTGCAGGGGATGTCACAGTGTGGCTTATCTAATCCTGAGAGACAAGAAGAATGATAGCCCTGACAATACTGCAGAAATGCTTCTCTCCAGGAATGATCTGTACTCATCATGCTCTGCGTACACCTCCCTAGGAGTTCTCACCAATGTCCTATCATATCCAGGTGTCAACTTCAAATGTAGTATGTTTTCAGTTTTTTTAAATATCTTCCAGGAAAAGGGTGAGAGAAGTTAAATGTTGAGCATTTGTGTTGTATGAGTCATTGTGACAACTTGTGCACATGTATTAGTTAATTACATTTTTTAACAAATGTATAACATGAACATTCTATTATTTTACATTTAATATATAATAGCTTCTCAATGTTCATAGTGATTAACTTCTTTATGATCAGCCATATATTTAAATTTATATATTTGAATCCATATTTCTGAAAAATTTCCAACAGTACCTAAGCTTTCACATACTTGTGGTGAGTTTGTTAACAAATGAGAAGTATCTGTTAATTTAGAATTAGGAGGGCTGTATGTGAACCACAGTTCCCCAACTTGATCTTGTGACTCTGATCAACTCTGTAATTTATCTGAATAGGGACCTCTTATTTTTTTAGAATAAGCAGTAAATCATAATACAATATCTTTAAACTCTAGAGATATCCAAACTGTCCAACAGTAGGCTATACTTGCTGCTTACATCAGATCATTTGGCAATGATGGAAAAGGTTTTGTGAGAAGCTTAAATCCCTTCCAGTTAACTTTGTGACCTGCTTACTGCTGGTGGGTGAGTTGACTTGTAGCATTTGGGGTGTGTAGAGAAATTTGAACATTGAAGACAGTAATCAAAATGATTACCATGGAAAGTACATAGAGGGCTAGGCTAAAAATGCCTGAATGTATAACTGGGATACAGGTGTACACATAACCTATTATAATATTTGTTTTGTTTCTTTTATGATTTGAATAATTTATTTTTAAATTACAGTAATGAAAAATATGGATGTTATAACATTTGATGTGACTCCTGCTATTCTCTGGAAGAGGCACACCTTGAGACTGATCCTTTATGTTCTCCCAACTGTGGTCTTCATCTTCATTATTACATTTATAGTCACTATGAGTTCTCCCTCTCGATCACGATTGAACAATTTGTGTATAGACACATCATTTTCCTCACATCACAAAATACTTCAGAACACAAGTTACTGAAACACTGTGAGGGTTTGGCAAACACTGTTCTATTTTAATTATGGATTCACAATGCCAAAGACCTATTTGTGAACCAGTTATTTTATTCATTAGCAAGTATGATAAATTCAAGCTGCTACAGCTAAAGACTTAAGAGCTTCTCTGGTTTCAAGGTTAAACATTGAGGTTAATTAAATTTGGATGAAAAATTGGCTATAGGCCATATCTAGAGACACCAGCTGACACCACTTTCAGCATCAATACCCAACATATTTACAGTCACTCATGTTTACCAGGTACTATACCCTGTGTTGGGTGATGCACACAATTATTTAAAATTATGATCAATAAAATGTAATACAATTTAAATAAGTTGGTTAAATACATTGTTTAATAAGTTGCTCAAGGCATGGATCTGGTATATGGCCTAGACAAACATTATTTTAAAGTCATTGTCAGATCCTCTCACACTTAACAGCATAGCTTTGTGGTATCTGTAATTAATTCTTCTCACAAACAAAATCTCAGGACCAGATAGATTCACAGGTGAAATCATTTAAGCTTTCAAGGAAGATCCAATGTCATGTCAATTTGTTCCACATAAGAGAAAGGGAAGGAACACTACCAAGTTCATTCTAAGAACCCACCATTATCCTGATATATAAATGAGATTAACACTCAAAATATGAAAAGAAAAAAAAAAAGGACATTTTCTTGCTGAACATAGATGCAAACCTTCTCCACACACTTACAAAGTGAATTCAGGAACACATTAAGAAGACCATACATCATTATCAAATGGGAGTCATCAGGGATGTACAAGGATTGACTAACATACACAAATCAATGCATATAACATACCATACAACAGATTAAGAACAGAAATCACATCATCACTTTAACCAATGCTGAAAAGTCATCTGACAAAATTCAACATGAGTTTGTATAAAAGTCCTACAGGCAATTGGATGGAACTAGAAAATATTATCCAGAGGGAGATAACCAAGACTCAGAAAGACAAACATGGTATGTACTCACTCACAAGTGGACACTAGATGTAAAGCAAAGATAATCAGACTATAACCTATAGCTCTAGAGAATCTAGGTAACAAGGCGGACCCTAAGAGGGAATCATGGATCACCCTGGAAAGGGGAAATAGATGAAATCTCCATGAGTAAACTGGGGATGAGTGGTGGGCAATAGAGGGTAGGAAATGGGGGATGAAAACATAAGGAAATGGGATGGTTGAGCTGGAACAGTGAGGGAGTAGAAAGAAATGAAAGAGACTTTGATGGAGACATTATGGGGATAGGGAGATACCTGGTGCTAGGGAAGTTCCTAGGAATCCAAAAGGATGACCCCATATTGGCCTACTAGCAATAGTGTAAGGGTGCCTGAATTGGCTTACCTCAGCAATCAGATTGCTGAATACCCTAAGTGTCATCATAGAACCTTTATCCAGAACTGATGGAAGCAGATGCAGAGATCCACAGCCAAGCACTGGGCCAAGCTCCAGGAGTCCAGTCAAAGAGAGAGAAGAGGGATTCTATTGGCAAGGGGCATCAAGATCATGATGGAGAAACATACAGAGACAACCAAACCAAGCTAGGAGGAACTCTTGAACTTTAGACCAACAGCTGTGGAGCCTCCATGGAACTGGACTAGGTCCTCTTCATAATTGAGATAGTTGTGTAGCTTGATCTGCTTAAGGGGCCCTCTGGCAGTATGATCAGGATCCATGCCTGGTACATGATCTGATATTTGGAGCCCACTACCTATGATGGGAGACCTTGCACAACTTTGATGCAGGGGCAGGAGCTTGGATGTACCTCAACTGAATGTACCATGGTCTGCTGATTTCTCTTGAAAGGCCTTACCTTTTCAGAGGAGGGAATGGGGGCTGGGCTGGGGTCAGGGGAAGGCTATCGGTGTGGGAAGAGGGAAGAGAGGGGAATCTGTGATTGGTATGTAAAATAAATTAAAAAAATTCTTAATAGAAAAAAGTCCTGCAGACATTAGGAATAGATAGATTCTATCTATAGCCAAACTATAATTTCTATAATTAAATGATAATATAATTCTATGGTTAAAAGATCCTATATAACGACTAGCATATTAAATGATAATATAATTCTATGGTTAAAAGATCCTATACAACTACTAGCAAATGTTGAGATTTAATAATATCTTCAATAAAATTGAAGGATACAAAATCAATTAAAAAAACTAGGGAGTGGGTCTTTATTATGGAGAATCCTCTGAGTATATTTTACAAGGATTATTTTTCTCTTATTGACTGCACCACAACCACCAGAAACATGGAAAATCTTGTTTTGGAGTATTGTCATTGTCATAGAATTCTGCTGTGTATTAAATGTGTTGCCAAAGTTCTTGTGTTTTAGAAACTGAGTCACCCATGCCACAAAAGATCCAAGAGTTTTCCAAGTCATGGAAATTCTACCCTCATGAAAGAATTCATGATATCATTGGAGTGGGTTCTTGTTGCCAAATGAGTTTCTCCAAAAGCAAGTTTAGCCCTCAGTTATTCATTGTGACTTCTCTGACATCATGTGACACCCATTAGCAAGAATGCCCTCAGTAGACATGGACTTTCCAACCTTCAAGGTGATGGATTGAACACACTTATGTTCATTTCTAATTTCTCATGCTCAGGCAGTTTGTTATAGTGCAACAGCTAAAATATAACAGACTTAAGTAGGCAAAAGCCACAGACGCTGGGGCTGTTCTAACTGCACAAACCCCCGGGAAAGTCTCGTTTATCATCTAGTACTTACTTGCTCTATAGATTTCATTAGTCATAATTAAAGGGCTCATGCATGTCCATGGCCTCACTGAGCTCTTTCCCAACAAAGTAGAAAGAATGTCTGGTTCATACTGCATGGGTTCATTTGCATTTAAGAGTAGATGACTTTTTTTGCCTGTAATTTTATTTTCTGGTGGATCCAAAAAAAAAAAAAAAAACCCAAACAAACTTTATTCTGATAACAAAATTAACTACTGTTATAATTAAGTTTTGGAGTATTGTCATGCAAATTTATTCACATATTATCTGTAGTTGTTCCATAGTACAGCATCACAGTTCGGTGATCAAAACAGAGATTATACAGCTTGCAATCAAGAAATATTCAATGTATCAAAAATGATAGCTTTTTACATGATTTTCATTCTGCCATGAACCAATATTGCAGGCAACATCTCTGTGGATGTATTTTCCAATGTTTTTACACTTGTCTAATTATTTCAGACAAACTCTGAGATTCGAGATTTCTACTTCAGAGAGCATACATAGGTCTTTCTCTAGAATATTTGAAACTGTTTTCACTCTAAAAGAAGAGATACTTAAACCTTATTCTGGTTAATTTTTTTAAAACAATAATGCAGAATATATTACATAGATTTTTTGACACTAGTTGATGAGAAATTCTGACATCTCCAGTAAGAAGTGTTTTGCATCTGCCTTCCTTCATGAATGTGCCTTTGACATCTAGGCATGATTCTGCATAAAGGCACTATAGCTTCTGCCCTGACTGACTGAAGATCAACTGGGCTTGAGAGGAACACTAGCAAGTGCTGTGGTATATGACTGGTGTCAGGACCAGCATCACTTGGAATGCTTGCATTGTGCTCAAGGGAGGAGGCAGTCAACCTCCTTATCCAAAGTCAGGAGCACGAAGTAGTCTGACCACTCACCATTCCACACTGCTGAACTCTTTCAGATGCACCCTCGGGAGAGCTCACACACACAAGAGAACTTCTCTCGATAAACCAAGTGCAAAATGAACTACTGGGAAAGCCATCAGTGAGAGCAGAAGTCTACAGTTCACCTACGTATTGTTAATCAAACCCTATAAGATTCATGTTAATTACCAGAAATATCAGTCTTGAGTCTGGCAGCAGATCAACAGTTGAAACTGCGGTGCACATTGTGACAGATTTCCTACTATAAAGATGTCATAAGAATGAGACTTAATAAATCTGCGAAAAAAATAGTTTTAAAATTGAGTCAATTAAAATTTGGTTCAATAGCAATCGTTTAACTTTAACTATTAACTAGGAGCACTGTGTTGTATCTATTGGTCAGTGTCTGTTGGTCTTAGAGAAAGTCCATAGTTTTTATTTTGATAGCCAATTTTGATGGTCAGTGTGCTCAGTGGTTGGGCCTTTATAACTCAAATATTTTCTTTTACAGTGAAAAGCTAATGAAAATCATCACTGTATTAAGAAAATTAATTTTATTTTGTTTAAAAATGGAATTTTAAAATTGGCTGGACATGCACTAAAGAAAATTGATACAATTATCTGGTATATAGCGGGGCATATATTACCTTTCATTTAGTAATCTAGGGATGGAAATGCCAGTGTTTTAACCTCCACTTGCAGAGTTCTTTTTCATAGTCCAGGGAAGAATTAATAAGGTCCAGAAGTACATTGGGCTTAGGCAAAACACCATCAGTACTTCAGTTGTCTTCAAACTTGTTTTTAAAGGTGACTTATCTGGTGAGAATATATTGAAAGTGTTTTTAAATTTTAATCCTTTACTAATCACTACTGTCCACTAATTAACATTGATGTCATCCTTAAGGTGACAATATGGGGAGAAAGATTAGTATCTTTTCCCTAAGGATAGTTTAGGAGAAAACAGAATCCTGTTTTGTTTCTTACTTGAGGTCCTTTTTAGAATATTTATTTTCTAAGACCTTATAGAAGATGTTACATAAGTTAATGGGATTTTAGGAGCCTACAGCTCTCTAAAATCATCTTAAACTGAATTCTATAGGACATTATTACTGGTACAAAAATAAGAAGAAATCATAAAAGAAGACATTCTTTAGAAAGATCCAGAATCCATATTATTTCTATAGTGACTTCTCAGAAGTTTTAATGAAATGAAACTACAATTCTTTTTGAACAATAAAAAACTAGATCGTAGAAAATAAGATTAATTCTGATTCTAATATAAAGCAGGTTTGGTCCTAATCAGATAATATACAGCAAGAAAATATCTAGTTTCTCTGTATAAATTATTAATTCATCTTTTTCTCATAATACTGCTTATATTTTTTGGTGGAAGATATTGGTAAGTATTAAGATTGATTTCTGTAGTTAAGCATGTTCTCAAATAATGAAATTAATGTATGTTGGAATATAATTCATTTCGATAAGTAGCTTATAGAACAAATAAAATTTTTATTTTTTAATTCAAGGATTCTTGGTTTTTCAGAACATGGTAGATGACAATATGTTTCTACAAATTATTTTGGTATATATTTTAAATTTCTCAAATAACTGTTTTTTGTGCTTGATAAATTGAAATATGTTAAAGAAATGAGTCTAATACAAATCTATGGCTTTCCTAGGGTCTCCCAAAGAATAACCATAAAACTGTAGGCTGGTATTTGGAGATGTTTGATACCCTAGTACACTGGGGCATCTTTTCCCTCAAACACACACACACACACACACACACACACACACACACACGAACTTAGATACTATCCCAAGAACAGCACACAATTACTATTGAGAGACTCCAATAACAAAAGATAAATGATAAGAGGATTCAGGGTGCTAACAATTACCCTTTGTATAGGGTGAGTGGATTCACTCACCCTATATCTTACCTGTTGGCTTATATAAACCTGTTCATCTCTCTCTTTGGTCAGCTATTGGTGCTTCAAGTTAGTAATCAGGGAGATACAAGATGAAAGTGACTAGTTAGACACTATAATTTTGCTCTAGAGTTCAGATGAGTTCTTCGTCAGGGAATTTTAAATAACAGAATAATTCTCACATATCCCAAAGAAAACTGAAATCTCTTTAACCTATAAGAATGTAACTTTTTTAAATATTTAAGAAAAGGAGGAGCCATATCACCTCTTTAAAGTTAAGCCTCCAAAGACCTAGAAGTCATGTTGATCTGAAAATTTTCTGGCAAAAATAATTAAAAACTTATACTTTTAAATAGGGATTGAAGCACTCAGAACATGATTTTACACATAAAATAGAGTCCAGATGGAAACTATTGACTTATACTTCTTATTTATTTTAATCCCATAACTAAGAAATGGGAATGGGTTTCTCAACCTATATTATGATTTTTAACAAATAATATCTAAAGCATTTTCCTCCATATAACCAAAGAGTGTGTTTGTTGTAGAACTTTTCCTACTTGAAATGATACTCAGTCACCAAGCATCATTTAGACACCAACTCATGGCATCTCTTACATTAAGGAATTACTAAAACTTTAGTCACATTATTCTCTCTTTGTCTGCTACTTTGGGTTGTAATTATAGACCTGGTGGAAATAACTTTTCAATCTGAAAAAAATAGAATACACAACTACAACTAACTCTTGGTACTTTTATAATACACTGCTATCTTGACTGATGACTATTAACATCCTGCTGGCATTTTTTCTCTAATTCCAACTAGGGTACTTCTAACTACCTAATATTCTTATAAAGGTCCATGTAACAGACAGTTAGAAACTTCTCTTACTAAACAATATTTATTCCTCATGTGGTGATTGAATGAGGAGTGAAAGACTGGTATCTCTGTCTTCATTTTGCATCTATTTCCTTTACTTTTGATCAGATTCCCACTAGATTCTGCATAGGCATATTCATTTACTTACAAAGTAGCTGTCTGTCTGACTGAACTCATTACTGTTTATGGAAAGAGTATAGAGCTAAATCATTGACTTAAGTCTAAAGTTGGCATGGATTCCATGAACAGCAAAAGCCTCTCAGGACAGAACATATCCTAAATAAGCAGAATTATCATTGAGTCAAGAAGCAAAGTGCTCACCTCAAATGGGATAAGAGACAGTTTATTATGGATCCAAATATGACTGACCATGGCTTGGGATCATCAATTCCATTTTTTCAAAAATCTTCTGTTCCAAAGTGGTAACGGTTTCATAAAATTTTTATAGGAACAGAAAAAAGGTCATAAAGAAATGTGTTTTCTAAATATATCTCAGGGAATATCCAGCTAGGTTGATTAGAGAAATACATAGATATTCCCATCTTAGATGCCTGATGATAACTAACGGCATTCTTAACCTAACCTGGTATGACTTCTTGTTTTCTTCCTGGGAACCTCAGTTCACATGACAATCCTCTATAATCAATACAGAAGGGAACATTTAAGTCACAATTAAAGAAGAAAGATGTGGGACAAACATTCTTTTTAAAAATCAATTTCCTTAATTTTTGCACACTCAGCTCAGAATCATAAAGTTCATAAAAAGGGTTGAGAGTGTAGGCAGGGATGCTCCTGGGAAGTCTGAGTTTTTGGAGAAGATGAAGCTAAAACAAAAGCAAAAAGAGACACTTCAACAGCACCTTAGGAAGTGGTTGCCCCATGATATCACCTGCTTCCATTAACTTCTAAAGGAATTTTGATGTAAAGATTTACATATTTTTCCTATGACTATGAATGACATAAGAAACAAAACAGTTTTTGTTCAATGCTTCTCTCACCAACATGATATTCTAAACTCACAAATGACGATTGAACATTTAAGACATGAATATAGCAAATTCTTAGTATGTTGCAATTGTGAAACACATAGTATTTTAAATATTTACATTGATTATGTATTTAAGTGGTATTTGGATTGTTGATTTGAATAAATACAGTAGAGAAATACAAACACTTGTTTCTTTTTGTTCTTGTCAATGTAACTGTAGAGTAAAAGGAACAGTGAAAGAAACACACTCGGCCCTAAAACCAGAGCCAAAGAAACACTCTGCTCCTGACCAGCTCAGCACAACAACCAATCAGTCTCTGAGCAGGAAAACTACCAGTCTGTGAGAACAAAACCAGCCAGTCCCTGAGCATGAAATCTAGCCAATGTATGAGCTTCTCTGAGCAGAGGGCTTGAAATTCGACCAATTCCCACCCTGAAAATCTTTACCCTGGAAAAACTCTGCTCCTGAGAAGCCCTATATAAGCCTCGTACCTGCTCAGTTGGCTGCTGCCTTTTTCCACCCTGGCAGAGGCAGCTACCCTCCTGGATTCTTCCCTCCCAATAAATCTCTTGAATGAGGTTTGGGTGAGACCTTCTTTCCCAGGAATGGAACACAGCACAGAAGTAACATCTTTTACCAGAGCCAGAGCAGAACTGATCAGAATTTAACACTTTCACTGGGGAAACCTCCTTTCCCTAGAGGAGAGTTGTTGCACTCTGGGGAACCTGAGCACAGCTGTAACTACTTCACTGGGGAAACTTTCCCCTGCCAGAGCAGAGTTGTTACATTGGGAACCCTTTCCCTGGAGCAGAGCTGTAAGCTGCTATGCTTACAGTGACTTTGTGGTATTTGATTCCTGACTGCCAGGATCCCTTTCCACCAGAGCTGCAATGCTTACATTTGGTGCTGTGACTAAGATAGGCTCTACTGCTGTGGATATCACTCTATATAAATAAACACTGATGGCCAGTGACCAGGCAGGAAGTATAGGCGGGACAAAGAGAGAGGAGAATTGGGGAAACAGGAAGAAGGAGGGGAGACACTGCAGCCACCGCCAGGAGAAGAGCATGTAGAGATGCCGGTAAGCCACCAGCCACGTGGCAAGCTATAGATTTATAAAAATGGGTTAATTTAAGATAAAAGAACAGTTAGCAAGAAGCCTGCCACGGCCATACAGTTTATAAGTGATATAAGCGTCTGAGTGATTATTTTATAAGTGGATTGTGGGACTGCGGGGCTTGGGGAACCTGGAGAGAAGCCCTCCAGCAACACTCTACTGGTGCCTCTGCTCCACATCATGTTCTGAGATGCATTTGGACCCTATCCTCCTTCATCTCCAGTCAGCCTGTAACAGACTCACCTTCCAGCTCACCTGTTGCTCAGCAACCCATCTTCTGGCAGTAATTACATGTTTCCCCTTTGGTTGGTGTAAATGTTTCCCTGAGTCTGAGGAAGTGGCCATTGAGTGTCTAGCATCTCTCTGGTACTCTTGTGGGCAGAGGTACCCCCAGGAACAGTCTTTGTGGCTATGGCTTGTCTTTTTCACCTGACTCCATCCTACCAAGCTCAGAGATGCAATCCTGCAGTTTCTTTAGGTCCAACTAGATTATTGCGCCCTTTCCTGCTCTCCTCTCCCATCATCCCTCTGGAGCTGCCCATAATCCCACAGCTCCTCTAGGCCCTCATGGATTTTCTGAACCCCATCCCTCACCATTTCCTGTGGATGAGACCCCAGAGCTCAGTTGTTGCCCTTGCCTTTTGGCCTCTATGAAAGCCCTGGTACCAGGCATCGAGGCTCTCCTCTGGCTTAGACAGGCTATGCCCCTGGCCCCAATTTAGTAAGACCTACTGAATGCTTGGTCCTCCTTGAGTCCAGAGGATGACCACAACTACAGGCTGCTGTGACCTTTTTCTTCTGTTCTCTCATCCATGGGAACTGTGTCTTCCATGCCCTCTCATTTCTCCTTGGGATGCCTCTTAGAAAACCTCCGGCCACTACACTTGGCACCTTTAGTCACCCTTGCAATCAAATTTGGCCTCAATACCCCTTAGATAATCAATCTAAATGGCCATGTATTGATACCTTAGATCCCAATATTACTTGGGACCGTTAAAACTACTGAGAGCAACCAGGGAAATGGAAGGAGAGTCTCCTTTCTCTACATTAAGCTTTCTCTTTTCTCCACTCCAAACCCATTTTGTATTTTGTCTGGTCTTCCCCTCCAACAAACACACTGTTTAAATGTCCTGTTACCATTGATGGATCTGTAAGCTCATTGAAAAGTGGGATCTGGGAGCCAGATCTAGTAGGAGGGGAGAAAGCAAAGAAGTAGGCCAGCTGCACATGCACATACCTAGCAGACACTCCTTCCTGGCTGGTGCATCTCTCAGCTGCTTCCTGAAGTGTCTTCTGTCTGTGTCTACGGTCAAAGATTTTCTGCTGTGGGATGGTCTGTATGTCAAATGCTCTGATTGGTCAATAAATAAAACACTGATTGGCCAGTGGCCAGGCAGGAAGCATAGGAGGGACTAACAGAGAGGAGAATTGAGAGAACAGGATGGTGGGAGGAGTCACTGCCTGCCACTGCCATGACAAGCAGCATGTAAAGACGCCGGTAAGCCATGAGCCACTTGGCAAGGTATAGATTTATGGAAAGAATTAATTTAAGATATAAGAACAGTTAGCAAGAAGCCTGCCACAGCCACACAGTTTGTAAGCAATATAAGTCTCTGTGTTTACTTGGTTGGGTCTGAGCAGTTGTGGGACTAGCAGGTGACAGAGATTTGTCCTGACTGTGGGCAAGGCAGGAAAACTCTAGTTACAATTTTTGGTCTTTAAGTCTTCTTTATTATTATCTTACTGAATTCAGTTTTACAGGAATTCAGGTGACTTCTAGGTATGAGTGGCATTGGACCATTATTTTATGCTGTCCCATTTAAATTAAAAGTTGGCTCTGGAGTTCAAGTATGGCTCCCCTTACTCTAGACCCAAGCATGCTCAGTTAAAAGGTTTCCTCCAAAATCTCAAGAAAGTTACCTTCTATGTGACAGAGAAAGGAGAGCTAAACAAAGGGATAGGTTATTCCCAATGGGGACTTTTGCTAAGGTGTAGTTCTTACCTGAAGATCTGTAAGCATATTGCATAAGGTTACAAATATGAAAAGCCTGTGACGCTGGGTTGATAGTTAAACATCTATACTTAGGCAATCTTAAAAGAACCACATGGTATGATACCATTCTGGATAAACTGACCAAGGAGGAGATAACTCCTAGCTATGAAGCCCAAACCAGATGATTCCTGTACTATTTTCTATCACACTCATGAACCTCCCCAGTAGTCTGTTCTCCTCTTCTTCAATCTTTCTGGCTTCCTTTTCTCCCTCCTCAGTGACAGGCTGTCCACACAATCAGGGCTGAGTATGTGGCATTCAAGCAGAGTACTTGAGTATCACATATAAGGCCCTGCTCTATGAAAGCTGATTGGTTATCCAATATATTACCCAATCTTGCAACCTCACTTTCCATGATGTTCATATGATTTTTCACTAACAGTCTTCTTCCAGAGGAGCATAGGTGAATCTGGGATCAGGCTAGGGCCCATGCAGATGAAATCTATCACAATGCTAACAACTACCCACTTAGGGAGAGGGCAGTCCCTGACCAAGGGATTACAATACTCCAGGAGATATCCTAGCTAGGAATCGATTTGTAACTTGACTCCTGGCCAGTATCAGCAAGGCCACCCTTAAGGTAGTAAATTATGAAAAAGTACAAGAGGTTATACAGGAAAGACATGAAAACCCATCTCAATTCCTAGACTGCCTTAAAAAGGCCCTCTTACAATATCCTATCTGAATCCTGAGACCCCAGATGGGATGCAATTTCTTATGGCCTACTTCTTCCCCCAGACTTTCCCTGAAATTTGGGATGAACTTAAATGTCTATGGAGAGGACCCCTGACTCCACAGGCAGAAGTCTTTACTGTGGCCTTCAAGGTATACCATGGGAGAGATGAAAAAGCCCCAGAACAAAAATATCTGATGATGGCTAAGGCCTTTCAGACAGCCAAAGCAAAAGCCCAGGCTCCCTGGTCTCCTAAAGCCAGAGAACCTCTGTGTCCTTGTTTCAAATGCTGTCAGGAGGGTCTCTGAGCCTGGGCCTGTCCAAACTCTCTTAAACCACCAAGACCATATCCAAGGTGCCATCAAGGAGGGAATTGAGGTGCTGATTGCCCCCATGTCCCTCATGAGATGAAGGCATCAAGCTCAGATCGCCCCTCATCTGACCTTCTTGGACTGAGAGGCCTGGGCTCCCATGGCTGGACTCTGAGTAAATTGGTTGCAACTCTGTGGATTTGGTCCCGGGTTTCAGCACCAACAGTGTAAGTAAATTTGTTGAACAACTCGGGGGAAAGGTGTCCTGACTACCTGGGGAGTCAGGCAACACCTAGAGCAGTTTAGTACAGCTCTGATGGCTGGAACTGCAAAGCAGCAGCCCAACCCTGGGAGGGAAATTTTTCTGACTTCTCGGCAAAGTCAGGCCTGGAACGGCTTCAGCAGGGAAGGGTATCCTGACTTCTTTTGCTTCACTCTGCAAAAGGGGAAACCCCTGCAGAAATGTAGCAATCTCCTCCAGCTCCGGAGAAAAGTGTTACTTTTTCAGCTCTCTCTTCCTCTGTTCACCGAGGGATATTTCAACAAAGATCTGTTCAGCTCCTCCTTGCTCTGCTCTTTCAGCTCTCCCTTGTTTTGTCCACTGAGGAACGTCTCAGCAAGGATCTTCTCTAAGCCAATGAATGGAGATCTTCACAGCCCAAACTTTTGAGAAAGAGATTTATTTGGGAAGGAGGAGTCCAGGAGAGTAACTGCCTCTACCAGGGTGGAGAGAACAGCCTTTTTTAAATAACTGACCAGGCAGGGCAGTTTACACAGGATGTCTTGGGGGTGGAGTCAACGCTGGGCCCAGGGTTCTACTGTCCTGCTCTGTGATTGGTTGGTTTCACAAGTCAGTCAGCCAGGGGCAGAGATGGCTCTGATCTGATTGAGCCAAACTGTGTTTCTTCCAGCCCTGATCTGAGCCATCTTTCCCTAGTTCTGGGCTCCAGGGTCAGGGTGTGTTTCTTTAGCCAGCCCTCTTTCCCTTCACATACCACTGCCTTCTCTGATGGGGGCCTTGGGTACTCATCACAGACACCAGGCCCACTTATTTGGTTCTGACGGAGTTCTGGGGATCCACTTCTTCTCATTCTACTAAACCTGGAGTTAAGGGGACAGCCTTACCAGACTTACCAAACCCTACCACTTAGCTGTATCTTCAGGGGCATTTCTTTGCTCATTCCTTCCTAATGGTGCCATCCTGTCCCATCCTCTTTCTGGGAAAGGACCCCCTAGCTGAAGTGGGAGTCTGTTTATTTTGCTCCCTTTATCTGCTGGACTCCAAACTCCACAGCCATTCTCCCCCTTCTTCTCCTCCTAATCACATTCTAATACCTCTTTTCCTTTACCAGCCTCAGGTAGAACCCTGCCACAACCTGAGCAGCTGGAGCTTGAAATCTCCTCAGGGACACTGAGGTTGAACAGCATTCAAGACACCCAGTCTCAGTTCATCAGGGAAGCTCTCTTTATTTACACTCTCATGGGCTTATATATCCCTCTAATAGCAGGGATCAAAGAACGGTTACTCTGTATCCCACGGCAAGCCGACATTGTTTACCACACAGGAAAACCACAGGGGAACTGATCCCCAGCACTTTCAAGAACCCAACTGCACATTTTCACACAATCAACTTATGCAAACACAGCATAACTGGGAAGGACCCCCAAAAAAAGGCATTTAAGATTAAGGCAACAAACTTAATCCTGTCGACAGAACCCCATGTGTGAAACAACCAAAACCCTTCTATAGCCAAACATCATCCCCCGTCATCATCCTGTAGCAGGAATCTTAGGTATTATTAATAAAATTATACCTGCAGCCAAGTATTGGGGTGAACACTGGAAGATCAGAGAGACAGAACAAGCCACAGCTAACCTCACCTGGCCAACTTCTCAGCTGATCTTGTTTCCTCAGACTGGAAGCTTCTGTGTCCTCATATCCGAATGGCCCTCAGCTGAACTGTGCTTCTCGAAAGCCTGAAAGCTTAACCAGCCAAAAGCTTAACCAGCCAAATGCTTCTAGTTTCTGGTCCTCATGCCTTCTATACCATATCCAAGGTGCCATCAAGGAGGAACTAAGCCTCTCATCTCCGACCTAAGAAAGTAACTTCTGCTCCCCACTTCTCACTTTAATACCCCTATACTCACAGTTAAGAAAACCACAGAGCCTACCACCTACTTTAGGATCTCCAGCTGATCAACTCAGCACTTGTTTCCCTTCACCTCTAGTACCCATGTCTTAACATCTCAAAATGACTCAAATCACTGATTTGACTCTTAAGCTGTACACAGATATTTGTTTCTGTTGGCTTCTGCTACCCATCATATTTTGTTCGAAATTCTTCAGTTGCTTCCCTCCACCTGTTTGAACCATCCATATCTATTCATCTACTTGGTAAATGTCTGCTCTGGCTCCTGGAGCCTGCTACATCCTCTGGGGCCTCACTATGTGTGCAACTCTCTAGTTATTAAAACACTTGCTCCTCTCCCTCTGTTGAAACACTGGCTGCTTTCTGGCCTCCTTCCCATAGGAGCTGCCTGCTAAGCACCTCAGCTTCCTTAAGCCCATCTATGCCTCTGCAACCTTCCTCCTTCTATCTCTCAGCTCCTACTGGGGGCTTACAGAAACTCCCTCCAGTGGTGTTCACTTTGTGACCCTTCCTCTCTTCCTCCATGAACTCCAATTTTTATTAAAGCCTCACTCTGGCCTCAGTACAGTTCAAATGGCCAACACTGGCATGCTTGATTTTCAGTGATGACAGTTTCTGCCACTTGCACAAATGATACAAAAATCTTGTATATCTAAACTTGCTTTCTCCTCTATTTCTTCTTACCTACACCTATCTGGTGTAGCTCTTATGTATGGATCTTTATCATCCAAGAGACCCTCACGTCTAACCAACAGCCCAACCTAATAGGGTCAAGAAATTGTACCAGGCTTTCATAAGCTGATTCAGTCCCCTATGAGTCCCTTATTCATCTCTCCTTCACTGGGGCTTATCATCTATGCCTGTTTTTTGTTTTTTTTTTTTTTTTTCTATTTTTGTATGAAAACTCCTGTCCTGAAAACAAAAATCACAAAAATAGGGTTTATAATATAATTAAAAAAATCTTGTTCTAATAAGGTATTAAAGCTGTGTCTCCGCATACTCATACAGAAAAGTACCTCATGCTGTTTGCTGAACTTTGTGATGTAAGAGTCACATAGGTGTTATTAGTTGCAAAAAGACATGAAGGGTCATGGAGATAAACTTATACTTAGCACTATGTGGCAGGACTGAAATTCCTAAAGAGAGCCCAGAAGAGGCTATTGATGAAAATTCAGCCTAGTTGGAATACGAGTTCAAGAAAATGTTATGAAGGTCTGAGAATGTGAAATCTTAAGTCAGCACTGGGTCTGAGGGTCTAAGAAAGGGTTGTCTGAGGATGTAAAAGCTTAAGTAAGTTCTGAGGGCCCAAGAAAGTGTCATGTAAATGAAAGTTCTGAATGTGATATAAGGCATGTACATGAAAGTTCTGAAGATATAAGAAAGTGATTTAGGGTGACAGAAAATATTTCAGATTTCTTTCTCCTCTGTGCTATTATTAAACCTATATTTAATGGTTCAGTTAGACCACTCTCATGGTGGGGTTTGGAGACTGCTCACCAGCAGATTGCCAAAAGGAGGTATTTATCCCTGTGACACCCAAATCAACTTCTAAAACACCTGTCCCTTCTTCTTCCTTTCTTTATGGTCAAACTAAAGATCACTGTCAACGTTGGCCAGATGTAAGCTGCCCTTAGCGGTCCTATGCAGACATGATGCATATTCAGGAAGTTACAGTGAGAAATTCAAGGGAGTCTGCTTAAGGGGGTATAGGAAATTTATTAGAACATTAATTGGAGAAAACAACTCACTAAACAGAATAGGAAAATCATCGTGGGGTCCTACTAGTTGCAACCTGTCTCGTAAATGTCTTATCTATATTCCTTCAACAACAGATTCAAAAGATTTCTAATCAGGCTTTTAATCAGTTATTATTACAGCATTAGCAGTTCCCAGTTACAGAGCCAAAGACCTGCAGGGCCTGGGTACCTCCTCACAATGAAAATCAAGATTGCCTCAAAACCCTCAATTCAACGGGAAGTAGTCTAATGATAATGCAGCTAGCTCCCTTTCCAACCACTGGTTGTTCATTAATAAACAAAAAAAAGGGGTGTAGAGTTAAGGGGCTAGCCAAAGAAATACACTTTGGCCCTAAAAATCAGAGACAAAGAAACACATCCTGAACCTGAAACCAGAATCCCACCCACCCCCGCCCCCCAAAAATAAGCTTTGGTCCTATAACCAGAGCCAAAAGGCTAAAAAGTGCCAGTGAAAGAAACACAATTTGGCCCTGAAACCAGAGCAAAAGAAACACACTCTTCCCCTGACATCACAGTACAAAAAACAACCAGTACCTGATTAGAAAAACCAACCAATCCCTTAAGAATGAAACCAGCCAATTCCTGAGCATGAAATCCAGCGAATGTCTGAGTCTGTCTAAGCTCAAGGATTGAAATATGACCAGTTCCCACCTGAAAATCTTTACCCTGGAAAAACTCCACCGCTGAGAAGCCATGTATAAGTCCTGTACCTGTTTGGTTGGCTGCTACCTTTTCCTACCCTGGCAGAGGCAGCCACTCTCTTGATAGCCACCCAATAAATCTTTTGAGTGAGGTTTGGGTGATGACCTTCTTTCCCAGGAATGGAACAGAGCAAAAAAGTAACATTTTTCACCAGAGTCAGAGCAGAGCTGAGAAAAACTGTAACACTTTCACTGAGGAAACTTTCCCCCAGCAGAGCAGAGTTGTTACACTCATAGGGACCTGAGCAGAACTGTCACAACTTCACTGGGGAAACCCTCCCCTGCCAGAGTAGAGTTATTACATTGGGGAAACCTTTCTCTGGAGCAGAGATGTAAACTGCTATGCTTACAGTGACCACTAAAGAAACACAATTAAATTAATCTAATGTTTATCAGATGTTTAATCACTCATGTTTTCTAGAGCCAATCATGTAATAAGAGGTCTACTGTATTTCTTTCTTTTCATGATTCTAGAAGCTGAATCATGACTAAGGGAAGAACATGGATATTAAACAAGTAGCGAGAAATTATAGAAAAGAAATTGTTGTTGTGTTAAGATGAGAAAAGTTTTTAATTCTGACTACCAGTTTCTGCTGGCTGTGAGAATATGGACAATCACTACACCTCAGAGGACCTCAACTTCTCCATCTGTAAAAGGAGACCCTCACACCAACACATTTCACTGACTCCTTAAGAGACAATGTACCAAAGTATTTAACACAGTGCTTGCTTAGTAAATGGTATTATAAAGAAATTAATTTTCATCATGAATTTAGAAAGATTACACTGATCTAACACTGAGGATAGGGTGGGAGAAGGCCACTATCAAATGATAGTCTGCTTGCTACCTGTGAAAAAGCATTTACAGGGTTTCTACAAAACTTGGCTTTTGAGGAGGTAGGTGTTCTAATTAATTCTTACACAGAATTCCTATTGATAAATTATGCAGGTTGGGGTTTTAAGTGATTTTTTTCTTATGAAATTTATTTGGGGAATTTAATTGTAACTCTGTAATTCTTATGGCAAGGTGTTAATTAATGTCACATCAAGTTATTCACAGCATCATTCAGCATAAAGCTCATCAAATTATGAGCATACATAACTGTGGGCTTGCCTACTGCAGCTGTCACCTCTCAATAATTACTTTCCTTTATAATGCACATATCATACATTTTAATGCCTCAGATGTTCCATAAGTATCATAAGCCAAACACAAGTGTTTTGGAGCCCATGTTCCAGGACATATGGCCCTCTGTCCCTCAAGAGAGAATTATTAATTCCTTCTTTACAACTCGTCTATGTTGTTGAGTTTGTTACAAGGTGATGCCACCAACTAGGTGACTTAACAGGGATTATTGTGTCAGAAATCTAAATGAGAGTGAATGGTAAATGCAGATCCATAGTTGTAGTTGAGCTTTCTTTGGATCACCAGCTCCTGAATAGAGACTTTTTATTATTATGAAAGCTTGGCCTCAGCTTAGGCTTGTTCCAAACTAGGTCTTAGAACTTAAATTAACCCATTACTATTAACCTACATTCTGCCACATGGCTCATTACCTCTTCTCAGTATTGTACATCCATTTTCTTCCGTGTCTGGCTGGTGAATCCTGGCCTCAGATTTTTTTCCAAGAGTTCCTCTCTCTGCCTATCTTCCTGCCTGGCTATTGGCCATTTAGCTCTCCATTAAATTAATCAGAAGGTGCCTTTGGCAAGTGAGGAAGGATTGAGTCACATCTTCATGCAGTGTACAAAAAGATTATCCCAACACATAGTACTATTTCAACATTTTCCTCAGGTCTAGTATATGCAACAAAATATATGTGTTTTATCAGCTAGGAAGGCTGCTAAGTGGTAGAGTGTTTTCCTAATATGTCAGGGCTTATGTTCTGTACCCAATGCTTTAGAGAAATGTATTTTATTTATAAATACCATCTGCTAGCATGGAATTTGTTACTTTAATTTAGATATCTTTTCATTTTTAAAAGCAGGTTCTATGTACTACAAAGACCCTAGAGCTATATGAAGGAGAATTAAATTCTAGACTTTCTATAGATAGAAGCTCTAGTTCTTTGAGACTGAGAATATTTCTTTGCAATCTTTGGTTTCACTTCATTTTTATACTAATTTAGCTAGAATTGATGATGTCGGAAATATCTTACGCCATTTTTGAAAATTAACTAAATTAAAATACATTTTAACTTTAGTTATTTAAAGTTCAAAGACACATTTATTAAGTTCTTTTATGTATAAAACAAGCAGAAATATTCCTTTCTCATTTTCTACAAAATTGTCATATTGAACATGTAAATCTGTCTTGACTACAAATGTTGAGTACTTTACCCCAGAGATGGCTATCAAGTAGTCTATGCATGTTGCTTTCTCAGAAGTGAATGTCTGGAAGAAAGAATAAGATTCAAAGATAAATGTCATAACTGCCTCACTCACAAAACCAACACAGATCTTCATTGGGGAAAGTGTGTCTTGCTGCCAAAGGAAACCCAGAAATCTAGGTTATGAAGAGAGTTTCATGAAAAGTTTCTACTATGTCTTGTTGGCAGTGACTACTGGTGTTCAGTTCCACTGGCTGCCAGAAAGCATATTGGTCAGGCATCCTATCATGTGATGACCACTGTATCTGAACTTAGAGAGTAACATCTTCTTTTAGCAGCCTTCTAAACAATAATCATTTTCAGTTTTCATCAGATATACCCCTCAATCAGAGCCAGAAAAATATAAAGAGCCAGTTTTTTAAAGCTGTGATGCAAATCTCTGAAAATTTGGGTGGCTTAAAGTAATGCAAAGTTATACCATTGCAGAACCAGAGTCCAGAAATTCAGAATCAATGTGTTAGTAGAGCCATGTTCTCTACCTGAACTTTTTCAGCTGCTGGAGGTCTAGGCTTTGTATACGGAGCCCATAATTTTTGTCTCAGATTTTACAGGGCCTGCCCTCTGTCTTTGGTTTATATTTTAGTATTCTGCTAAAGACACTTATAGTTGAATTTATATATATACATACATAGTTAAAGATAAACCCACTTTGAAATTTTAAGTTGTATTTACAAATATGTCTTATTCAAAAATTTGGAGTCACAGGTTTCTGATCCCCATGCTTTGAAAGTTAACAATTCAGTCATAACATGGGCACTCAGGAGAGATCAATTAGCAATCTTTTCAAATTACCATCTTCATGCACTATGTAAGAAAGTCTTTTTAAAGGAAGCTGAATGACAAAACCATCTCATTCAGTAAAATATATACAATACAAATAGACTTTTAAAGGTAGAAAGCATGCTAAACTTCCTAAGAAAGATATGTGAACTATATTAGTGCTTTCCATATGTGTTCACATTTAGGTGTATTGATGGCTCATCTAGTTGGTTTATATTTCTCCTGTGATATTGGGAACATACACTAAGGAAATTAAAATATTGCTAACCCTCATTCTTAAAGTATTTCCAATGTTTGATAAAAAGGGGCTTTTAGATGAAATAATGAGATGTTTGTGTTAATCATTTTTCTTACTATAACAATATTCTTGAAATAATTTTGAAGAAGGAAATATTTTGGCTCACAGTTTCAAAAGTCTTGTTTCATGGTTCAGTTAAGCCATTAATGTCATTTCTGTTGCAAAACATAAATAACATTGGGAAGTACAAAGCATGAGAAGGTTTCTTGCCTCCTAGTAGCCATGAAATAAAGAGAGGAAAGAGGGCTAAGGAAAATATGTCATTCAAGGGCATGTTATCATGACTTGCTTCTTCAAATTAGGCTCCACTATGTAATAGTAAATTCTGCTGTGATCTTAGTAATAGACTGTTCCATTAATAGTGTTAAGGCCCGTATAAGTCACTTACATCTTAGTAGTTCTACCAGCTAAACATAATACTTTATTCTGAACCTAAGACAAACTTGTATCTCAAACTAACAACACATGTGCATAACAAAATTTTCAAAATAAAGAATGCTGATTCTTTGAATTAATTTCTTTAAATTTTTTCATGGTTTTTTTTTTTTTTTTTGGTTTTTCGAGACAGGGTTTCTCTGTGTAGTTTTGTGCCTTTAATATCTTTATATTTTGCTTTACAAAAGTACATCTTCTGGTCATGATTCAGTTGGCAGTCATTCCTGAGACAACTGTGCTACTCACAGCCTTCATTTCATGTGGGGCAGGTGGTTTTTGGTCTTTCAATGGGTTTTGGGTCTGGGATAATTTTCATTGTTTAGGAGGGTAGGATACAAGTTGTTAATGTGTAGGAAGAGGGCTTAAGCAAAGGAGATTAGATTTAGGGTTCTTGTTTTTAAAAAAGATATATAAAATGACAGAGGGTATATTATTAAATCTACTCTGAAAAGTAAAGATAAGATAGAGATACAATATAGATAAAAAGATAGATTATTGGATCTACTTTTAAAAGACAATTACTAGTTTTAAATACTTTACATTGGATTGGATTTTTGTATATTGTATACAAATTATATATATTGAGACTGATATTGTTAGAAAATGCTGTACATCATATATTTCTAATCTTGTTCAAGATATTGTAATTATACAGTTCATTTACATTTAATAATGTAATGCAACTTGCCAACCCTTGAATGTAATTATTACCAACTATTAGGATATAAAGAAATGAAAGTTAGTAGTTAGACATTACAATCAAACTTATAGTCATATTAGGGATGTTTTCAACGTCGAGCAGATATATTTTAGATAGACAGGTCATCTTCAAACCCTTCAGAGATATACACAATATAACATTTAAAATGTTTTAATAACTTAGATTTTTTTTCTTTTTTATGACTATGAGACATGTCAGCTCCTGGCAGCACCAATTTACTTCAGAGAAGATAAGGGCATTGAAGAAACTGCATATGGGCATTGAAGAAACTTTCATTGTGGCAAAAGTTAGCCACTGGACAGCAAAGTGTCCTCAAATTGACTGCTGACAAACAGGACAAAATGGACAGAAAAGACATGAAACAAAGGGCTACCGATTCTTGCCAAGACAAGTGTAATTGTGGCTTTAGCAACAGGCATCCTCTGAGGCCAGGACAATATGGCACCATCGCTGAAGCAGTCTTTGCAATTTGGAAAAGGTACAGTGCCCCTTTCTTTGACAGCAGCTGAACAGGCAGTGGACCGATGGCTTCTGTTGTCTAGTGGAATAGCAGCTGAAACAGTTATTCTTGAAAGGGTAACTAGACTGATGGAGTCTAACCTCTCAATCGTAGACTGGCACATAATAAAAGAAATAAAGCTACCCACAAGCCAAGAAGAATGGACAGCTGAATTTCAAAAACATCAACAATTTCCAGAATTTAAAATCCAGAATCATGACAGGATTCTTGTGGAATTCAGGTTTATCTGGAATATGGACTATTCTCACTGAATGTGAGGTCCAACTGTATGAATTTCCTGGCCACAATCAGTGCTATGTAACATGTATATCTCTGATTAAGTGATTCTGATCATCTTCTGTTGAGAGTTTAATGAAATCATTGCTGTCAGGAAAGCCAACCAACATCTAAAATAAGTGCTTATTCCAATGATAGAAAAATATGTGTCAAAAATATTTTTAACAGAAACCCATCAATATGATCAATCCATCATTTAATGGCTTGCCATTCATTTCATCCTTTGAGACTTTAAGAATCTATTTTAAAAATACCATGTCCAGTGTAACCAAAACTTGACCAGACAGGCTTGTGAAAGAATGAAAAGAGAACAGATACACTTACCAAAAAGTTGGAGCCAGGTGGGATGTGAAAACTCTGATGGAGTGGTACCACCTAAGACAACAACTCAGAAACCCAGCATGTTTGCTATGTATAGCACATGAAAGGGTAGTTAGCTAGTCTGGGCAGCTGGTGTCTGTAGGCAAGCAGTATCAAGCTGTGAATATCTGGGAGGATGAAGCTGTAGTTGCTACATTTTACAAATAATGGCCAAGTGTTCATAAGCACTCAGACTTACACAGTCAACATTGCATTTGTATTAGAGGAAGGCTTTATCATCTCTGTAAGTCTCACCTAAATGCTTTGTCATTTTCCCATGGGTCTGAGACATTGGCTCCAGACTTGGCTGTGCCTATGTCAACAACACGCATAGACTCAAGACTTCATCTGATTTTTTTTTAAAGATTTATTTATTTATTTATTTATTTATTTATTTATTTATTTATTTATTTATTTATTTATTATGAACACAGAAGAGGGTGCCAGATCTCATTTCAGATGGTTGTGAACCACCATGTGGGTGCTGGGAATTGAACTCAGGACCTCTGGACGAGCAGTCAGTGCTCTTAACCTCTGAGCCATCTCTCTAGCCCCTTCATCTGATTTTTATACATTCATTTGGGGTTTCCTAGGCTCCCAGCTAATTCTTGGTTATAAACTAGCAGGTGTTACTACTGTGCTTCTGCTTTTACCTTGAACAGTGTGATCAATCCTATTAAATCTCCTCAGATTGGTAAACCCACTTCAATCTCCCCTTTAAGCCTTTCCTTCATTAGCTGTCTTCTTATTCCAGTTTCAGAATCTTTTGACTCTTTAGTTTTGGAGGCAGAGTAGAGCATTGTTGGATTAGGCAATTTATTTTAAATACCAGGTGCTGCGGAATGTCTTTCTGTATGCTGTGAATATGTGTTGCTCTGATTGGTTGATAAATAAGGCTATATTTGCCTATGTCAAGGCAGCTTAGAGGCAGGTAGGAAATACAAGCAGATAGATAAGAAGAAAAGCAGAAGGGAAGAGATGCAAGCCAGTCACCCAAGGAGCAACATGTAATGGGACACAGGTAAAACCATGGAACATATGGTGATACGTAGATTAATAGTTATGGGTTAATTTAAGATATAAGAGCTAGCTAACAAGAGACCTGCCATAGACTATACAGTTTGTAAATAATATAAGCCTCTGTGTGTTTACTTGGGTCTGAGTGGCTGCAGGATTGGGTGAGACACAGGAAAACCTCCAGCTACATTTATGCTCACCATTGGGAATTGAGCCGTATAGACCCAAGAAAGTTTAAAGATTCTGAATGAAGAGAAATGGAGCCACACTGGGCTTCCTGGTCTCACACTCTCATGCCAGCAACAGCAAAAACTTGTCTCCTGATGGCTGCAAGTGAGATGGAGCAGGCTGCCAGCTGCCATGAGATTAGCAGCATGGCTGCAGATTTCCACCACAGTACACAGAGGTGTCTCCAAGCCACACAGTGTGTTCCATGGTGGATTTAGCCTTTTTTAGTACAGACAAAAAAAAGGTTTCTGGACTACACACTGTTTAATGGAGGCATAGACCCACTGCTTCCAAGAATTGATAGTACACATTGCTCTCAGCCCCAGAGCTGGTGGTAAAGATACCACTGCCATGTTGGAAAACTGTGGTGGGCAGAGCCAGCAGCTAAAGCTGCCATTCTAGTCCTAGTAATGCTGCAATTGAAAGCAATAGATTTACAATAAGGCAGATTCAGATGGAACAAGACTTTAAATGGTTTACAGTGTGTATAAAAATATATGTAGGCTTGAAAGAGAGAAGAAAATGAATATAGAGAGTTATATAAAAATAGCTGTAAAAAATAAAGTATTTAGAGAGACAGTAAAGGTATAAAAATAAGCCATGTAAAGATGGAAATCACACACAGAGTCTGGATTATATTGTCTTTGGGATTTTTAATTGCAGAGAGACATTTAATTATAAAGGCTGCTGAGTTAAACCCATATGTATATTTTAAAGTATTTTGACTTCAAAATTTGGATCTAAGGATATGTTGCTTTGGAAAGGAGACTCTGTTTTTGTTTCCACAGGAAGAAAGAGACTATGGATTTGTTCCAGATTAAGATATATCAGGTTTGACCAGCCAAGATTCCCCGAAAGGTCTCCAATGACACCATGGCCCAGATCATCCAACATCCAAAATCAACTTCAAGGCAACTGGCTCAGAAAATACAGCATCACAGACTACTCCAGTCAGGGCTTGACCATAATCTTAAAATTTTTTTGTGTTCCTGTAAGACTACTAGTACCCCCTATCAGCAGGAAGTAGCCTAGAACACTATGCCCACATTCCCCAAACATGGATTATGGATGTTTGTCTTTGTTTAGGTTGTTGGGTATAAATTGTCATTGGCAAAGTCAATCTCTTTCTAAAGAAGAAAAGAGGATAGTCTAGATATGATAGGATAAAAGGGTAGATTGAACCTACTTTTAAAGAGCAACAACTTGTTTAAAAATATTTTACATTGCTATGGATTTTAGTTTATTGATACAAATTTAATGTTAATTTTGTTAAACTGTATTTATATTTCTACTCTTGTTTAAGGTATTATGTTTAACTCATTTAAATTGTAATGGATAATTAACAAATACACATTAATAATTAGCCTTCTGTGATAGTCAAACTTATAGTCATGTTAGTTAAGTTTTCTAGGTATATATAGATATATTTCAATTAGGTAGGCGATCCTCAGACACTTCAAAGACCTACAGAATATGGCATTTAAAATGTTTTAAAAACTTAGACTTTCTGGACAGTGAGACACATATGCTCCTGGCAGCACTGATTTACTTCAAAGAGGAGGTCTGTAACTGAATCTGTGGAGATAAAAGTCAGAAACAAACAAAGGTAATATCCTTAATAATAACCCCAAAGCACTTGCTTAGTTGACTAAGTCAGAACTTTAGTGAAATCTGAAAATCGAACTAGTAACCACTGCTCAAATGGCTGATCTCTTGAAGATACTGAAAGGACACTATGCTCTTATGGTAGAACTGTCTTAGTAGCTTTACCTGGACACACATGCTAGAGGACTATTGACTTCTGGGTGAGCAACCTGGAACATAAGCCAAATGCAAAGCTGACTGCATCCAAAACACATTGGATAAGCTAACTGTTCTGAGATTCAAAGCACTCATGCTCACTTCAACCTCCTGATCTGAAGAGTGGCTATTTCTCTTTTGTCCAAACCTGTTAATAAAATATAGAGATAGCAATAAATAAATTCTTACCTAACCAAGTTTACTTGCAAATATTCAGTCCAGATAGAGAAAAGTTTTGTTAAATAAATAATTACTCTTTTTGTTCCTGTGCTATTGTAAGTATTATTCGCTACAAAACAGTTTTGTGTGAACTATGCCTGACCTCCCATATTTCAATCAATATTTCTCCTTGACATTTTTGAACAATGTATTAGGATCTATTGATTGCTATTTTATTTTTTTCTGGAAATTCCCACTTCAGATACTTCCAGTTTCCAAGCACAAAATAGTTGGTACTCTGTATATATTATATCTGCTGAATGTGTTGTTCTGTTTACCTAATGCTGATGTATTATTCTTAGTTGCTTTTGTTAGTTTACTTTATCCATCAAGTTGGGTACCATTTTTTTTTGGTTGATGGGTTCCTGATGAAAGGGATAGAAGAAGGAGAAAGAATTAAGGGGAGATGCAGTGAAGGTGGAAAAGGAGTGGGAGGAGGCAAGTCTAAAATTTTGACTTGTAAACTTGATTGAGTATTCAGTTCCAATTAGTATATACTAGTACAGTTTCATAGTTGTCACTGTTGTCTTTCCATCTGCATTATTAATTATTTTATTTTCACAGTACTTGGTTTTGAGGACATAGAAGAAATTATAGAAATTGCAGATCATTACTTGCAGTTGAAGGACATTGGGCCTCCTTTCATAGTCCTTGTGATGTCAGTCACAGTAATCAGGGCTTTTGTGATCCAAAAGGAGAGCTGACACATTGGCACAGGTAAAGGAAACAAAGAGTCAAGGTTTATCTCACTGAGTAAGAAAGCAAAGCAGGAGGCAGGTACAGCCCACAGTCTCTAGACTGTAAGAAAAAGAGCATAGCAGTGGTGTCAACATGTTGGCTCTACTATCAGGACTTGTAAATCCTTGTTTGTCATTATTTCTTCTATTTTTCAAACTGAAGGCCATCTGGGATGGTGTCGTTTCCAGAATAGGCAAAGGCTTTGTTGGAAACACTCTTACCCACAATTTAGCCTGTTATATTTAGGTATCTAAGATGGAAGAATACCTTAAATACAAGAAGGAAGCTTCAATTACCCATAAATCTAAAAGGACATTAGTATAGAGAGAAATGGTGGCTTGTTTGTACTCAGAAACTGGGTTTGCTTCATAGGAAGTGGTGGGTGCCTTCCTTGCCATGCGTTCTGATAATCACAGAGATCTCTCCTTTCTCTTTTGGTGTTACCTTGACTATCTCATACCCATCTACAAACCCTCATATTTACTTTCCTTCTTATCCCTATCATTAAAATTTGTTTTCACTGTAATATTATGACTACCATTACTTTTAGCTTGTCCTATATTCAATGACATAAAGTTAATTGTAGTCTATTTATTTAATAAACATAAGTTGCAATATTTATTGTCTAAAATGTAGTCTCTTACAGTGAAAGTGAAACATGAAAAAAATGTGCAATTTGTTAATATGGTAGAGAACAACCACAGATATCCCAACTTGTCTTTTGAGACAGATTCTATAATTGCACTGAAGCTTGCAAACTGGCTATTATGCCTGGCCCTCTGTAGCTGAAAGTTTTCTTGTGTCCTGCCTGGGCCACAGTCAGGACAAATCCCTCTCACCTACCAGTCCCTCAGTCATTTGGACACAGAGACATATTATTTATAAGCTGTATGGACATTAGCTCAAGCTTATGACTGACTGACTCTTACACTTAAATTAACCCATAATTCTTATTTATGTTTAGCCACATGGCTTGGTACCTTTCTCAGTTCTGCCTTCACATCTTGCTTCCTCTGTGTCTGACTGGTGGTTCCTGACTTAGCTTTCCTCTTCCCAGCCTTTGCCTTGATTGCTTATCCTGCCTATATTTCCTGCCTGGCTTCTGGCCAATCAGCATTTTATTTATCAACCAATCAGAGCAACACATTAACAGCATATAGAGTGACATCACCCATCATCCCTCCAGAAATCTGCCTATATGCCCAACTCCATCTTTAGGATTAGAAACACATGCTCCATCCCTGGATTTTAAAGTGCATTCTTAGGGATTAAATAAAGGTCAGTTCATGTCATCCCTTCTCTTCTTGCTTTGATAGGTTATGTGTAATTGGATATAATAATGCAAATTATTTATTAATAAAGACTTTTTCCTCTGGTTTCTTTTAATGCTTTTCTAAAAAGAGAAAGTGATATTTATGCTATTTAATATTCTTTGAGTTTCTTGGATATGTTATTAAGTTTTTGACATTAACTTGGGGATGTTCAAAACCAAATTTAGCTTCAATCCTTTTTTCTCCTGTCTTTGATATTCTAATAAGTAGTTTTATAAGAACATAGGGTTTTTTGTAAATTTTTTTGTTTCTTTCTTTTTCTGTTTAAATGTCCATTCTGTCACATCTTGAAGTTCAGAGTTCGTTACTTATCTATGTAGCCTACTGCAAAGTCCATCAAATACATCACATCCATCACTTATGCTGCAGCATTTCAATTTCAAATTTATCCTTGTGGTCTTCCTTATAATTTCACTGTTGCCTGAAATCTAATTGGTCTTATAATTAAAAACCTGGAGCCAGATACATGGGTAAATGCTGAAAGATAAGAGAGACAAAGATACAAGCCACTAGAGAAACTTCTCACCACCAGCAAATCCTCAGGCTAAATAGAAGGTGAGATCCTATCTCTGCAAATACTCCGTCTGAAAGCCTGAGTCTTCAGCCAAAAGTAACTAGTTCCTGTCTCCTCACACCTTATATGCCATTCTCCACCCAGCCATTTCATTTTCTTCCTAGTGCTAGGATTAATGGCAGATGTACTTCCCAAATACCGGTAGCAAAGGCCTGAGATCTCAAGTGCTGGGATTAAAGGCATGTGACTCCCAAGTACTGGAATTAAAGGTGTGTGCCACCACTGCCTGGCTCTGCTTCTCTCCTAGACTGAATCAATCTCATGTAGTCCTTGGTGGCTTTGAACTCACAAGATCCAGATGGACCTCTGCCTTCTGAGTGCTAGGATTAAAAAGGTGTGTGCCACCACTACCTGGCATCTATGTTTAATCTAGTGGCTGGCTCTGTCCTCTGGTCCTCAGGCATAATTTATGTGATATACAATATATCACCACATTTCACACTGTTCCCGTTATCCATCCATTCATACATGTTTTCTCCATTTTCTTAACAAGAAAGTTTTTAATTAATTAATAAGTTTGTTTCTCATTATACTAGGTTAATTCCTAAAGTTCCCAAATATATCTACCACTGCTTCTGATGTCTCTTCACAGTGATTCTCTGCTTTATAGTGGCTTTTAGATTTTTGTTAAAAAAAAAAAAAGCATAATGTACTGAGGTAAAGTTAATGTGTTAAAGAAATTTTTAAAACTGTGGTGATTAACAATGGAGAATGAGACATGCTCTAGCTCTGTGACTAGGCATAACTCTGTGTGTAAACCTGTACTTCTGGGATGTGACATTTTCTAATACTTCTCAGTATTTCTTTCTTCCTTCCTACTACTCCTCTTTCTCCACCTTTTTTTTTCTCTTCCCCATCTTTGTATGTTTTGACTTGTGGTAGAAATGATGGCTAGGGAGTACAAGAGTTGGATACTTCCTTTCCTTCCACAGAAAACTAGAGCCAACTACTGTTTATCTATTCTCTCCACTAGGTATGTTAGGTTCTGATCAAATGATAACTCTTATGAGTAGTTTCTTCTGAGGACATATTTACTTACAATGTGCTTAGTGTTCTTTCATAATTCACAATTGTTTTTTTTTGGTTTTTTTGAGACAGGGTTTCTCTGTGTAGCTTTACGCCTTTCCTGGAGCTCACTTGGTAGCCCAGGCTGGTCTCAAACTCACAGAGAATTGTTACTTTTAACCTCCTCTTCTAGAAAGTATGTATCCAAAGAGATTGAGTCTTTATGGAAGTTATCAATAGCACAATGTTTAATTAGATATATGTCTACAACAGGTGAATGGATATAAAACATATGATATGCTTTGTATGGCAGAATGTACATAAATGAATAATATTGTTTTATACACACAGAATGACTAACATTACATATTCTCATTCATATAAAATATGAAAACAGAAAATATAAGTTATGAAAGGTAGACAATTCAGGTATGGAGGGTGGCTGCGTGTAGATGTAACCAACCATCTTACTAAATAAGAAACAGAGAACCAATGCAAAGAAGAAAGCCAAGAGATGAGAGCTAAGAGCCTTACCCACCTGATGCAGCTAGCCCCTTAATCCAAGAGACCTCTCCGAAAGAGAGCTATTTCCTGTTTGTTTGTCTTTATATAGACTTTCTGTTTTGCCTTTTCATTGGTTGTAAAACCAACCACATGACTGCCTCATCACTGTCTGTTGTACAGCCCTCCAGGTCTTCTGTGGTATTGAGATTAAAGGCATGTGTCTCCAATGCTGGCTGTATCCTTGAACACACAAAGATCTACCTAGCTCTGCCTACCAAGTGCTGGGATTAAAGGTGTGTGCCACCACCACTATGCTCTTGCTATGGCTCTAATAGCTCTGACTCCCAGGCAACTTTATTTATTAACATACAATTAAAATCACATTTCAGTACAAATAAAATACCACCATATTTCCCCTTTTCTATTTTAACAAAAAGAAAAAAAGAAAAAAGTTATAACTAACATAAGAAAAACTATATACAAAAGTACAATAACTATATACAATATATACAAGTAATAAATACCTAAGCAATGTCAAGTCCATTTTTATTTGACAAATTCAGAGAAAATAATTCCATTATCTATCCTATTTTGGTAAGTCCAAAATGTACCTAATTCACTTTCAATCCTAACTAGTCTTCAACTATAACTAACTAATCTTCAACTATGACTAACTAATCTTCAGCTATAAGTAACTAATCTTCAACTCACTCAGAGACCCAAGAAGGAAATAATATTACCTAATAAAAATAAAAACAGGAAGCACATGCAAGCAACTTCCAAAAAATTGTTAGTAGACAGAAACAGCCAGCTGCCTGGACAGTCACCTGAGGTTTCTCTGCAGTGTTGGGGAATCATCTTCAGCCTATAGGCTTAGCGAATCTGACACTCATTTGTGAAGCAGGATGTACACAAGGTCAACAGTTCAACCTCACATTGGGTGAGAGCAGTCCATGTACCTGAAACACCGAAATTCCACTAGTGTCCTGTCATGATTCAGGATTTTAAATTCTGGAAATTGTTGATGTTTTTTAAATTCAGCTGTCCATTCTTCTTGGCTGTGTATATATGGCTTCATCTCAGCATCCTGTTCTTTTCCACATACCTCTATTAAATGCCAGTCTACTATTGAGAGGCGTGAGCTTAGTTACTCTTCAAGAATAACTGTTTCAGCTGCTGTTCCATTGCACATCAGAAGCCATCGGCCCACTGCCTGTTCAGCTTCCTTTGAAGAAAAAGGCACTGTACATTTTCCAGATTGCGAAGGCCACTTAAGGGAGGATGCCATATTGTCCTGGCCCCAAAAGATGCCTTTTGATAAAGCCATAACCACACTTGTTACGGCAAGAATCAGTAGTCCTTTGTTTTGTGTACTGTCTGTCCATTTTGTCCTGTTGATTTGAGGATACTTTGTTGTCCAGTGGCTAAATTTTGCCACAATGAAAGTTAACTCCATATGCAGTTTCTTCAATGCCCATATTTTCTCTGAAGTAGATTGGTACTGCCAGAAGCCGACATATATCAAAAAAGAAACATTTTCTAACTTATTAAAACATTTTAAATGCCATATTCTGTAGATTTCTGAAGGTTTTGAAGATGACCTGTCTAAAATATATCTGCTCAATTTTTAAAACATATATAATATTACTACAAGTTCTATTGTAATGTCTAGCTACTAACTTTGATTTCTTTATATCCTAAGAGTTGGTAATAATAACATTCAAGGATCAGAAAATTGTATTATATTGTTAAATGAATGGTATAATTAGAAATATACATATAGCATTTTCTAACAATATCAATTTCAAATTTGTATATAATATGAAACAATCCAATCCAATGTAAAGTATTTAAAACTAGTAATTGTCTCTTTCTTTTCTTTTTTTTAAACAAGAACATTAAATCTAATCTCCTCTGCTTAGCCTTTTACCTAACTCTTGACAACAACTTGTAACCAACCCCCATAAACAATGAAAATTATCCCAGACCCAAAACAGATTAAAAAAAACAAAAAACCACCCTCCCCATACCACCTCTTTGGGAATGTGGGCGTCGTATTCTTATAATTGCTTCCTGCTGGGTATGGGTGAAGTTATCTTTATCCTGAAAGAAAAATTTTAGGTTAATTGTCAAATTCTAGGAAAGGTAACTATATCCTTCATTATCCAGTCTGTGTATAATGCCAAAGTTCAGGGTTTATCTCAAGTCCTTATTCAAATTGTCTTTAAGACTGGATCATCTCAGCTAGCCCTCTCAAAATTGCTTTGAGCACCTTGTAGTCCAAAACTGATCTGTAGATGATGTTTGTCAGCTTAACGATATTATTATTGTTCATGTGGAATTATTGTTTTTGTGGGGCTCCATCTTCTTCCTGGAGATTTTAGTTGATGTTAAGCCTGGCTGTGAATTCCTGTAGAAAACTGATAAGAGACTCGAGCACAAAGACATATATATATATACAGCTAATTGAAGCCTTTTTTCTAGAATTAGTTAGTACTCTATATGACCATTCATATCTTAACAAAGTTTAAAATGTATCTATATATCTATATATTAATCTTGTAAATTAATCTTGTAATGGATCAGAATAGAATCAAAGAATTGAGAGTAGTAATTAAATAGTCCTTTAATTAATTTGGCTTTTCTCCTGTCCCATAGCAGAAGATGGCTCTTTTGTTCTGGCATGATACAGGGAGATTGTATTTTCTTTTTAACAACATGCTTAAGTTTAAAGAAGGAGAGAGCCATTCTCCAACTCCAAAGTCAGCTTTAAATTTTAATTGAACTGGGACTATTAGAAGACCATTAGTGTTAAATTTCTTTAGAGAAGAGCAGAAACAAACATTTAGGAAGACTTATAAAAGTTTTTAGGTGATATACCCATAAGACATTTAACTCTGTTTCCTGGGATAGATGATTTGTCCCTTTTCTTCAGTTGTCTCATTTGTACAGTGTTCTTCAGATTCCTTAACCTTCATTCTCCTAAAAGACAAAAACAAAAACCTTTCCCCAAGACTAATTTTGTGGATGTTCCTTTTTGGCAAGTTATTATCTGATTAAATGAAAAGGCATGTGTTACTGGTATAAGCTAGTTTAAATTGGATGTTCATGCTGGTTGATGAACTATCACCTCCTCTAAATAAGAAGTTTCTCTTGTTCAAATCGAACCTTTATCAATTTTGATGGTACCCACAGCTTATTTTCTCAAAGGTAGAGCTGTTGGTGTCTTTGGAAGATCATCAGTTGCTGTGCCCTGTTCTTGTATAATATAGATGGCTGTTGACCACTCAAAATAATGCCTTCTAATATTTCTCTCAAAAACATGTGCTAGTTTATGATTTGTTTCTGAGATTGGAGGGATGTTACTCTGAGTATTCCATTGTTGCAACAAGTCTTGACCCCACAGGTTTATAGCTATGTTAGCCATATATGGTTTTAATTTACCTCTCTGTCCTTCTGGACCTATACATTCAAGCCATCTTGCACTCTGTTTCACCTTAGATAATGTCCCAATTCCTAACAGTTGAATGTTTACCTCCTGAAGAAGCCAAGTTGGATGCCAAAATTCTGGTGCAATTATGGTAACTTCCTCACCTGTGTCTACCAGACCAGACAAAAATATCATTTATTATTATCGTTAATTTTGGTCTTTGTTCATTAATAGAATTTTGCCAAAAACCTTTCTTTATGTTTTCTCCTGAATTTTCTATTCTCTCTGTTTCATCATCCTGACCAGCATGATTTATTCCCATAGGCATTTGTTTATTTAATTTCTTGGAGTAGGGGTTTCCTCTACGACTGCAGGAAGTTTGAACTGGATTTGCTATGGGGGCCTGCATGAGGCTCCTCCTGGAGTTTCCCAAAAACTGAGGCAAAGGATTACCCTGTCTGCCCTTTGTTGATTTACATCCATTGGTCCAGTGTTTTCCCTTCCCACACCTTCTGCATACTCCAGAAGGAAGGGTCATTCTGTTTCCACTGTTCCTTGAAGAAACATTGTTTCTAGGAATGACCTGTTTACAGTCCCTTTTCAAATGTCCTTGCTTTCCACATCCAAAGCATCTAACACTTCTCAAACCTTTTGAAATTGCTTCTCCTACCCACATATCATCATGGTCATGAGCCTCAACATTAACCATATCTCTAATCCAGTCTTCCAAAGGTGCAGATCTTGCCTTTAATGGCCTGATTATTCTTTTGCATGCTGCATTCACATTCTCAAAGTCCAAAGATTCAATCATTATCTTACTAGCTTCTGAATCCGGGACCATTCTCTTTACTGCTGAAGCCAGCCTTTGTAAAAAATCTGTGAAAGATTCTTTTGGGCCTTGTATAACCTTTGTTAATGACTTAGTTTTTTTCCTGGTTCCTCAACTTTGTCCCATGCCTTCAAGGCTGCTGTTCAAGTTAAAATTAGGGTTTGGACATCATATAAACATTGTGTTTTTACTGAAGCATAAGAGTAATTATAATTATTATCAGTATTAAATTAGAAAGTATCAATTGTGGTGTTATAATAATAGCAAAATGACTATAGATTAATAGAATTTACTAGATATTTTATAAAGACCTAGAGGTGGGGACATCCAAGTTGTCTAATACAGGATTGATTTTCAGAGAATGAAAATGCTGCTTATGCTGATATGATCATTATATAATACACACATACATCAAATTATCATAGTAAACCAAATTATTTTATCAATTAAAAATTTACATGGTACTGGGAAGTGTTGGCACATGCCTTTAATCTCAGCACTCAGGAGGCAGAGGCAATTAGATCTCTGTGAATTTGAGGTCAGCATGGTAGTCTACAGAGCAAGTTCCAGAAAAGCTAGCCAGGAAGTGGCTGTTAAACAGAGAAACTGTGTCTCAAAAACAAAATACCAAAAACAAAAAACAACAACAACAACAACAAAAAAAAGAAAGATCAAAGAAAATTGTATGATGGTCATTTTTTCCCATTTAGAGAAAATAAGTGAAATTTTCTCCCAGTTTTGAGAATATTTAAGGCCCATGAAAGCAAATCTCCCAAAAGTGTCGTCCTGTAGAATTGGATGCCTAGGAATTCCTTATATTGTCCTTATTGAGCCTATTCCTCACTACTTGTAAAATCAGATAGTCCTAGCCTAACTAACTTCAGTGGAAGTTTCTGCTGCTGTGCCATGACTTAGTTTCCCCGCTCCCTATGCCTTTCCACTCCTTCTTGTCTTTCATTGCTCTTCCTCCTCTGTCTTCTTTGTTTTCATCTTAATCTTTCTCTTCCTCTTGTTTATTCTGTTGTTTGTTTTGTTTTATTGAGAGAGAATCTCCCTCGATAATTTTCCACTTGTTAAAATGCATCTAGTTTTCACTATTCTCATCAAAAGATGAAACCATCTTGAGTGGCAGGAAAATAACCTTGAAGAGAAAGTAATGAAAATTTTGAACAGTAAATAAAAATTTTATTACAAAACTAAGCTTTACTGGTTCATTATAACTATAGTAAAATTTTCTTCAATGGAAAAAAAAACTGAAACCAAAGTTTGTTTCATACAGAACTCTAACTTTGGTTTTGTTCCATAGTATAGAAATACCAATAGGCATGATAAAGACGAAGAACATATTTGCATCCCTTGGGAATTTTAGTCAGGGAAGACATTATAGGTTTCTGTATTAGAGCTGATAACTACAAATAATATAAATATATTCATAACCATGCCTTTAAAATGTCAGTCTCCTCACTACTTAACTAAAGTTAATATTTAAAGTAATATCAATTAATAAATTAAAATGTTTTAGGACATTAAATAGCCTACTCATTATTTTAAAGCTTACTTAATTATATTGTAATTTTATAGAGTTTCAAAAAGGTAGACTTAGGTTAAAATTATCTGGATTTCATTTCCATAAAAAAACTATCAGGTGTTCATAATAGATTTTATTTATAAAGCAAAGACCTTGAAGAGGCCACTTACGTAAAATACAGCATATACAAACACCTAAAAATTTAAATCCACAAAATAAACTTCATCATGAGTTGGTAAGTTGTAGATGTAGGCTGTATCAAAAGCTAAGAAGCTCTAATTTGTAAGTAACATATTGGACTAAAATAAATCTTCTGAAATTAGTGTGAACTTATAAACTGTTGATTCCATTAATAATGCCATTCAAATTAATTTTTTGAAAGACTGAGTAGTGTGCCAAGGAAGAGGGAATGTCATTGCTTTCTGAGTGCTAAGTGCATTAATAAAGTGCTACATTCACTGTTATCCTATGAATAATAATTCTAAGTGATTTCCCAAAATACAATTCTGAATAAGAATAATATTTTATTACTAATAATAACAAAAAACTATATAACTGTCAATAATAACAAGAAAATAAATTTGTTTCCAGCCATGGAAGAATCTCTCACTTGGGCAACTTTTGTTAAAAGTTAAATGCTAGATAAGATTGGAGTGCCTCTCAGAATCATTTACACTAGAAATATGACAGGAGTGTTGTCTACCTGGAAGAGAGAATGAGAGACTTGAATGGGTGAGAAGCTGAGAAGGTAAGGCATGTTCCATACTAGGGCTAGGAAATGAAGTGAGGAAAGTTACTACAGATTTGAAAGTTACTACAATTTGAATTGGCCATTAATAATTAGTACTATTGTCTCAGACTACCGAGTGCATTCTTTACATGCTAACTTATCTAGTCTGCACAGGAGTTCATTGAGGAAAGTGCTCTTGACATCCTTATAGAAAACAAAGAAACTAGAGCACCATGAGTTTAACTGATCAACCCATACAGCAGTGCTGATGAACAAAACAAAGAAATAAGGTTTGGAATCATTTAAGCATCATAGAAGAATTTTCACTGTTACAGAGTTAGTTACAATAATGGGATCTAAAATTATTGTTTTAAAATTTTAGTTCTATATTTACATTGTACAATAGCTGTTTGATTGCACATATGAAATGGACAACTGGAAACTGATCAGAATGGAGATATATAAAAATCACCCAACATATTCTCAGGTGCTGAATGTTAACCATCATATTGAGTGTAGAAAAGCTGGATGAAAATCATCATGGTCCATCTTGGTTTCTCTCTGAGGATATATACTGAACTCTGACCTGAGGAGGTAAGAAAAAAGAAGCCAATATAACACCAATGTTCTCATTTCTAGGAAGATTTGGAAGTTTGAGGAGGCAGAGAGAGCTCTATGTCATAGAGGAGAGTACTAAAAGAAAGGAAAGCTATTCAAAAACAGAGCCTAGGAAAACTGTCTAATCATTCATGGAGTCTTTGTTGCCATAATAAACAGCATCCCAGAATAAGCTAAAACAACATGGTTCCAGGTAAAGTTATGAAGATGAAGAAGAATCTACACTGAAGAAAGTAGGCCTGATCAATTACAGGGCAATGAAGTTGATGCTTTGGTTTCTGACAAGTCAGAGTAAGGCAACTTGTAGGAACACCTAGAATATGGATGAGAAAATCTCAAAATCTTTTGCTTTTGATTCTGCATCAAAATATGTCAAAAATGGCTGCTCTACACTTTTTAAAATCAAGAATAAATTCTTCAAATGGAAAGTTCTGTCAATGAAAAATATTATTTGATTTCCTTAAACAAATACAAGAAAAGCTAGATATCCAAAGACATATTCAATACTCCGACTTGTTACAAGTGACTATGAAGACCATGAAATAGAACACATGTTCCCAAATAAGAAGTAAAATTAGATAATGGAAACAGAAAACTCAATACTAGTGGTGATAATGTTAGCAGAAACAATTTGTATGTTTGAAGGATGTACATACAACAAGTGTTCTATTTGCTTTATACAAATAAGCTCATTCACATTATTCAATATGCAATTTGTATAAACATACATATATATATATTAATTCTCTCTCTCTCTCTCTCTCTCTCTCTCTCTCTCTCGTGTGTGTGTGTGTGTGTGTGTGTGTGTGTGTGTGTGTGTGTGTGTGTATGTAAAATAGTCTGGGAAGATGATTCTCAGCAGATAAAGTGTGAATACCAGAGTTTGGATCTGTAGCAACCCTGTGAATTCTGGGTGGGTATAATGGCCTGCTTATGATGCCTGTGTTCCAGAAATAGAAACATGGGACCCTCTGAGCATGCTGGTTAGCTAGACTACCAAATCATTGATTTCTGGATTCAGAAAGAGAACCTACTGAAGTGTGATTCTATTTAGTCTTAACAATAAAAACCTAGAGTCAGATATTAGAGAAGCAAAGGAGCAGCCATAGTCAGTTCTTACCTTTCTGAATCCTCAAATCTAATGGACGGAATACTGTCTGTCTCTATGAATCATCAGACTGAATGGGCTGTAAGGGACAAGATCCTGTCTCCACCCACCTTATATTCTTGTCTCCACCTCCCTAGTTGTGGAATTAAAGATGTGAGCCTCCCAGGTGCTGGAATTAAAGGCATGAGCCTCCCAGGTGCTGGGATTAAAAGTGTATGCCACCACTGCCTGGTCTCTATGATTAACTGGTGGCTAGCTTTGCCCTCTGATCTCCAGGAAAGGTTTATTTGTCAGATCACAAAATATCACAAAATAACCTACATCAATATGTATGTAAGATAGAGAGTTATTCAAGAAGACACCCAACATCAACTTCAAAGCATGTACCCACACATATGTGAAGATGAATATACACAGGAATGCACACCACATACATGTTCATGCATAGGATACAAATACACATATTTAACATAAATTTACAAGATGGAAATTGTAAAACAACAGACTTTATTGAAACAAACAGTATAAAATTATCATTATCAAAGCTGTAGGCTTAGTAGCACATTTTAAGCTGTAGGTTGTACAACTAAATTATAGAAGAAAAGGGAAGAGATCCCGATCTATTCTGGAAGACAACAATAATTATTCTGGAAAGAGGGGTTTCATGTCAATGTTTGATTATGTGATGGCTGGTTATCAAAGCTAAAGGAAAATCCTTCAAGTGACAAAATAATTTCATTTAAATAATGAGAGAATAATGGACAAGGAGAGCCATCACAAACTGCTGTATGGAAAGTGGGGAAAAACAAAACTTTGAAACAATGGTAGGGACAGGAAGAATGAGGGCCGGGTGCACAGATTTCTCACTGAATTCCTATCTGAAAATTATTTGTTTATGTCTTTGAAGTAGCTAGAAGAGGGAACAAAGATCAACCTAGAATTCTGCATCTGTTCAAAATATTCTTCAGAAATAAAAACAGCATGAAAGTGCTTTGAGAAAGTCAAAGCTGAGAGAATTTTCACCAGTAGACCTGAGGTCCCAGAAATAGCAAAACAGATTCTGCAGAGCAAAGGGCACAGCGGCTTGCTCAGAGAGAACCTACATAATGAAGGGAGAGTGCTGGCAATGAGAATTACAGGCATAAGCATGTAATGTCATGTTTGCATTAGACAACTGAGTGGTTTATTCTTTAAAACTAAAATAACAACAAACTATGAGGTTCATAGCACACCTATGTGTTAATATATGTCAACAAAAGCAAGCACAGCAAGTGTAAAATATTTATTTTATGGCTGTAGAAAGTGACCTTACTTGAGACAGATTATCAGAAGCCTGAAAAATTCATCAGAATGTGAAGATTAATATTTCAGAACAAGGCTACACTTTCCAAACAAATGAAAGAGTGATAGCCAGGTAGAAAGCAAAGCCAATAAAATGGACATCCAAATAACACTGTTTATTCAGAGGCAAGAAACATGTACCCAAGTGGGATGTTGGGGGATCATTTTGTTTCTAAAAGGGTGCTGGGGCAACTAAGTGCCAATATGAAACAAAAAATCCCGATCCTTACTTTTCACTGTGGACAGAATGTAATCCATCAGCCGGTACTAAACTGTGAATGTTAGAAACATAAGATCAATGGACTCAGAGATGGAAGGAAATGGACCAACAGGTAGGCAGAACGTCTTAACAGACTATAGGAAATTTTGTTACAAAAATGATCGTCACACTTTTTGAAATATGCTTCTCTTAGAGAACAATGCTAAGAAAAGAATGGGAAAGCTGCAAGTGTGGGAAAGGAAACTATTTAAAACATATCTGCTCTACTGCTGGTATTTCAGTGTCATTAAGCAACTACGATGAAAATAATGATTGTGGTAAAATCTACAGTTACTCTCAAGATGACTGTGGTTACAGACCGTGATATAACATGTGCAACGTAGGATCAGCTGATACATACCGTGACTGAGCTGTCATTCTACATGCTTGCCTTTGAAGTTTCTTTCCATCTTAGATTGATAGATTTAATACACTCAGTTATTTCCTATTTTTCAAAATTTTGAAATTTAACCAATTGTAGTATCCATATTTTCTTTTTATTTCATAATGCTTGCTGTTATCTTTCCTCCTAGGCTGGTGTCATTTGCCTGAGGTACAAAAGCACATATCAAGTAATTGTTTCCTTAAAGTAAGGGGAGTTTTTGGAAAGTCCTCAAATTTATCTTTAGGTTTCTCGTCAGGATGATGTGTGATACTGACTTCCATTACACTTGAAAGAGGAGCTATTTTCACGTTGTCTATGACTTTAAAGAGCAGACTATGGACTGGAATAGAAAATTCTCAAAAGAGGTGTGCACATACCTAGGAAACACGTTTTTTTTAAATGCTTCAATAGTCATAGTTCTCAGGGAATTGCAAATTAAAAGCACTTTAAGATTTTACTTAGACCACTGAGAACTGCCCTCATCAGGAGTACAATTCCAACAAACCCTGGTTTGCATGTGGAGAAAGAGAAACCCAGCTATAATGTTGGTGAGAGTGGAAGCAGTAGTAGACACTTTGGAAACAATCCAGAATATTCTCACAACTCCAGAAGTGAAACAGTCATATGAGGCAATGATACCACTCCTGGGAAGACACTGAACAGATTTTATATTCTACCACAGGGTCATTTTCACATCTGTGCTCATTGCTGCTGTATTCAAGGTAGCTATGAAATGTAGATGTCCATCAACAGATGAATAGATAAGAAAAATGTGGCATGCATATATAGTAGAATATTACTCAGCTGCAGAGCAAAATGAAATAATAAAATTTGCAGGTAATTTAATTGAACTTGAAAAATTATACTGAATGAGGTAACTCAAGCCCAGAAAGACAGACCAAATGTTCTCTCATATGGATCAAAGACCTCAATATGAAACCTGAAAGTGCTGGAAGAAAATATCAGCAGTGTCCTTGCAGAAGCAAGTATTGGAAAGAATTTCTTAAATAGAATTCCGTTTTCAGGATTTAAGGCCAACAGTGAACAAGTAGAACATCATAAAAGACAAGACTAAGACAGCCAAAAATCCAGGCATAGGTGTAGTAGATAATCTTCAGGCCCTATCCCATGCTGAGGACATACTGGTTGTAGATAATTGCTGGGGAGAGAGAATCATTCCTTATTGAGGCTGATGCTACTAGTTGTTTTCACCTACTCTACTGAATCACCCCATATCCATGCATCTATATTCTGTACTAGGGAGACATACATACACATTTGTTACATACATATGACATGTTATTGTCTGGGCATATACTGGCAGTATATGAGAGACTAGAAGAAGGGAAATGGGGATAGGTACTATCATATCACATTCTACAAATGTATGAAATTATCAAAACAAAGAAAAAACTAATATTTTTATCTTTTTTCCCAAACTCACTATGGTTTTACAATGTCTTAATTTCTAACTTAATGACAGTTATGCCTCTCAAATATTCAAGTTTTCATTCTACCTTGGGCTCTGGGATACTTTGTCATATTATACTATATCCAAATTTAATTTTCATTTTAGAAAATATAATCCTTAAATCAATTAATTGAAATAAATTTATCTCTCAAAATCGTTACTATTAGAGGGACAATGTGAAATACCTAAGTTGCTCCACTGCAGAGCTAGTGGAATATTTCAAAGCCACATTTAATGCTTCCCACCAAACTAATGCATTTTATTGGGATGTATGATAAAAGGGGCTGTTATTATAGGTTATGTTTCAGTTTCTTCAATAATGGTAATATAGGCCCAAAAGCCTGTGTGCTTCATAGTTCTGAGGTTTTCTCAGAACTATGAATCACAGATTGGCAGATTAATAACATCTTGAATAGGTATAGATGGCAGATGAGAGTAATATGTATTTTCTGTTCAAACATAAGTTACTCTTTCTCTTTTGATTATGTCTCTTTCCTCATTCTTAGAGTTTTACTTTTGCATCCCTGGAGTTAGAATCTATACCATTTTATGATAAGCTAGAATTCATCATTCCCCAAATAGTTGGTAGACCTAAATTAGTACTCTTTCTGGTTTTAAAATATGACTAGCCTAGCAGCTCATTGGTGAACTCTCGTACCTTCATAGTACAAACTCTTCTTCATGCTTCAGTAATTTTAGAAAGTTCCTGGATAATGTAGTTCTGTTGTATGCTTATCAGTTGGAGACTAAATTACTTATTGTTACAAAATAAATGTATCTCCCCTATCTCTGGAATGATATGATTACAGTGGCTCTTGGTGGTGGGGAGCAGAGAGGTCCTTCTGAACAGATATTCAGTAGATAAATGAGTGCCACGACTCTGGGAGAAGTAACTCAGAATCTTTAGCTCTGTCTTGAGAAGCTGCTTTAAGTTGAAGCTGCTTGTTTAGAAAGTGAGAGTTTCTGAATATAGAATGGAGCAAGGGATTAAAGGAGAAGCTCCAGAGATTTCTTGATTTGGATGAAAAAGAATTCTGAAGTCAATTGATTATTGCTTTTATCCTTTGTCACATGCTTATCATTTCAGTGTTGTTCTTCTAAGTTTCTCCAGAACCTGATGGCATCTTTATCCATAATTATAAAGATTAGCAGAGGACTCCCATCACTATTCCTTCTCTCTGTGTAATTATGACAGATCATGAAGAACATGACTCTAGGTTTGAATGAAGCATAAAGCAGCACTTTCCTTTTCTGGAATAGGAACAATGAACGATCTGAGTAGGAATTAGAATCACTCCCTGCTTTATGATGTGTGGATTAATGAAGGCATTAAACCATTCTAGTGATAGATAAGGAAATTACAGCCAGTGTTGCTGAAAGAAATAAAACTGTTTCATCATAAATTAAAAGGTCTAAAACACTGCAAGCTCATCAACAGTACATGGGCAACAAAGAGGTACAATTTTATAAGTGATAGTGGAGCATCTTAATTTATTAACATCTGTCATATTTCTAGTTTCATTACTCTCACTGTTATTCTTACAAACTTATGGAAAATATCTCTTTTGCAGAAAATCAGAAAAATATGGGTCAGGCTATTATCATATTTAAAAGTCATGCTTCAATTTCCCTATTTTATTAACACATTGCACTGTTAATTTTTATCCCATTGACATTCTCATCGAGACAGCAACAGTGCCCTAAGCATGAATGGCATGATTTACTGCTCAAAGATTCAATCTGGATCTGTAATGAACGGTTAGACTGTGGATGGAGAGAATGTAATTCTTTAAATGTCAAGCAGAGGTATTGCTTTCTCATATTGATAAAACCCGAAGGAACTTGTTGATTCATCAACACTTGCTGAGGCAGAATACAGTATCAGAAAATGGAGATGGAGGAATATCTTTCCTGGAAATGTCTTGTCATCTCTGTAGGTCACACCTCCTGTTATGGGGATCACTTTAGTCACAGGTCTCTGTGCTACAATCTGAGACTACCTTGCCACAAACCTTGTAACTAATATATTCATTTTTTCATACTGATATTTCTTCAATGTAAGAAATACAGGTAGCATTAAGAAAACCAATCATTACTCAGACATGTACATTTATAAATTAACTTTAGGTTTGTATTAAAACTTGACATACAACAATGTTGCTTAACAAAGACACAATGAGAACACTGGAATAATGATCTTCAAATTCAGTTCAGAAATGTGATCTTTTTAACCATTTTAAACAATGGCAAATTAAATGTTTGTTAATAATTCTTCATATTTTTACCCATCATTGAAGCAATATGGATGTTTCTAGGCTACACAGTCTCAGAATCCCATAATATCCTGAGTAGGAATTAGTAGTGCACTGTATATAGTTAGTGATGTAGCCCATTCCCACCATTCTTGTGAGAATTATTTATATAGGCAGTCTTACATGATTCTTTCTCCTTTCTGTAACCATTGGATATTTGGAATAAGGGAGGTTTATAAAAAGAAATTAGGCTGTTTGCATTACTGTCAGGAGGGTGGGCCAGGTTTATGCAGTTAATTATTTACTCTATTTGCACTGATTTTGGAGTAATGATAGAAAATAATTCTATGCCTTAGTATAATTATAGTTATTATGCAGTCATAAGGATAAGTTGTAAATTGTTGAAACCACAGATATTAAATGTACAAATAAAAGAAATCTAAAACTGAAAAGTAACATAAGGTGTAGGCACAGTTTTTCGGCAAAACTGCCAGTCAACTCTGTCCCACCAGGCAGCACCCAAATAACCATACAGAGATTTAATATTAATTATAAATGCTTAGCCAATAGCTTAGACTTTTTACTAACTACATCTTACAACTTAAATTAGCCTGTATATCTTATCTTCCCACTGCCATGTGGTGGTACCTTTTTTCAGCATGGAATACTCATCTTGCTTCTCTCCACATCTCCACATCTCCTCATGACCCTGAGACTCTGACCTTCTTCCCAGCACTCTCTTTTTTATAACCTCTAACTGTCCAGCTATTGTACAATCAGCTCTTTTATTAACCAATGAGAGTAATACATTTTTATTGTGTATAAAGATTGTTCACAGCAATTAGTTCACCAATGTGTTTTTATTATTTTTTTAATTTTTAGAGTATTTTTTATAATAAGACCATTTAGAAATTTGTCTACAAATGGTGCCAAAACATAGGTCAAGAGTTTCTACCTAAAACCTGAGAAAGCTTTTTTAAAAAAAGATTCTAAAATGGAGCTAAAAACATCTTCCTAGTTGTCTCTCTCAGGCCAGCCGCAGCCTGCAGGCTTGAGCTACTCTATGGTGGGTTTGTGTTCTGTGGGCTTGACCTGCAGCATGGCAGATTACCATCCGTGGTACACAGAGGCATCTTCAAGCTGCATATTATGCTGCATGGTATATTTGGCCTTTGCTAGTACAGAAAAAAAAAAGATGTTTCTGGGCTACATGCTGCTTTGATAGAAGCATAGACCCACTGCCTTCTAGAGCTGGTGGTGAATTATTGCCACCATGTTGAAAAGCTGAGATGGGGTGGAGTCAGCTGCCAAGGCTGCTGCTTTTCCTCCTGACCATGCAATTTAGCAGTTTAAAGTCTCTCCTGGTCAGAAAAGGACTATAGATTTAGAATAAGGCAAATGCAGATGGGATAAACCCTAAGCAGTTCACAATGTGTGTGAAAATGTACGTAATCTTAAAAGAGAGGAAAAGAAATATAGACAGTTATATAAAAAAGTAGAAAGTTTAAAAAAAATAAAGTCATTAAAGAGATAGTAAAGATAATATAAAAAATAATCCATGTAAAGATGGAAATCACACAGAGAGTCTGGATTATATAGTATTTGAGATTTTTTAACTGCAAAAAGACTTTTGATTGTAAAAGCTGTTGAGTTAGGCCAATATATGTATTTTAAAGGTATCTGGACTTTAAAGTTTATGTCTAAGGATATGTTACTTTGGAAAAGAGGTTCTGCTTTTTTGTTTCCATAGAAGATGAGAACCTATGGATTGCTTCCAGGCTAATATGGTTTGATCAAGTAAGACCCCCTGAGAGACCCAAATGATCCAACATGCAAAGACAGCTTCAAGATAACTGGCTCAGAGAATACAGTAACACAGACTACTGCAATTAGTACTTGACCATAATCCTAAAATGTTCTTTGTGTCCCCATAAGAATACGGTGCCCTTTATCAGCAGAAAGTAGCCTAGAAAACTACAACCATATTCCCCCAAAATGGATTATGGATATTTGTCTTTGTTTAGGTTATTGATTACAAATTGTTATTGGCCATAGTCAATCTCTTTCTAAGAGAAGAAAGAGGGATATGATATAGAAATATAAGATAAATATTTTACATTGATATAGATTTTAGTTTATTGGTACAAATTTAAAGTTAATTTTGTTATACTGTATGTATACTTCTACTCTTGTTTGTGCAATGTAGCACAAATTTTAAAAGGTCTTATTAATAAAAACAAACCCAGAGCCAGGTATTTGGGTGAATGCTGAAAGATCAGAAAAGCAGAACAAGCCACAACCAACCTCACATTGCCAACATTTCAGCCGATCCTATTTCCTCAAACTGGAAGACTCTGAGTCCTTATCCAAATGGATCTCAGCTGAACTGATGCTAAAAGCTAAAAGCTTAATAAGACTCTCATTCCTGGTTCTCACACCTTATATACCTTTCTGCTTCCAGCCATCACTTTCTGGGATTAAAGGTGTGTCACCATGCTTGCTTGTTTCCAGTGTGGCTTTGAACTCATAGAGATCCAGATGCTAGGATTAAAGGTATGTGCTACCACTGCCTAAACTTATGTATTATATAGTGGCTGTTCTGTTCTCTGACCCCTAGCTAAGTTTAGCAGGGTGCACAATATATCAACCACAGTGCAACTCATTTGGTGTATAGTTGAGAAATGCTGATTAATAATTAGTCATCTGGATCAGGCCCTCTGGATAAGTGAGACAGTTGATTAGCTTGAACTGTTTAGGAGGCCCCCAGGCAGTGGACCCTGGACCTGTCCTTGGTTTATGAGCTGACTTTTTGGAACCTAGGGTCTATGCTGGGACACTTTGCTCAGCTTTAGCGCAGGTTTGGAGGGGAATGGATCTGCCTCAACTGAATCTACCAGGCTGTGCTGACTCCCCAGAGGAGACCTTTCCTTGGAGGAGGTGGCAATGGGGGGTGGATTGCGTAGAAGCCTGGGGGGGTGGGAGAAGGGAGAACAGGTTAATCCATGGCTGAAATGTAAAATTAAATTAATTATAAAATAAAAATATTAAAAAAATAATTAATCATCTATGATAATCAAACTTATAATCACGTTAGTTAAGTTTTCTAGCTATACATAAATATATTTCAATTAGGTAGGTAATCTTCAAACATATCAAAGACCTACAGAATATGGAATTTAAAATGTTTTAAAACGTAGACTTTCTGGACAGTGAGACATGTCTGCTACTGGCAGCACTGATTTATTTCAAAGAGAAAGATGGACATTGAAGACACTCGATATGGAGTTTATCTTCTTCTTGGCAAAAATAGCCATTTGGACAAGAAACTGTTCTTTCCTGGACTGCTTGACAAAATGTTGTATCAACTGGACATGTAGGACCCATAGAAAGGTGATCACTTAACTTTGCAAGGTGAGATGGTCCTTTAGGTTTCTGCTTCACAGAGGAGACTGACAGACATTCTACAGGACACAGAGAAAAGAAAATGATCGAGAGACCAAGTCTATGGGCTGAAGATGAATGCCCCAACATTATAGAGGAACTTTGGGTAACTGTCCAGGCAGGTAGCTGTTTCTGTCATTGCCAGAATTTTGGAAGTTGCTTACAATGCATTCCTGCTTATTTAGGTAATATTATATCCTTCTGGGTTCTTTGATGTAGTTGAAGACTAGATAGTTATAATTATAATTTTCCTTGGTTATGATAAAAGATAAATTAGATATGAAATGGTACACTCACAAATATAGGATACATAGAATTTTTTCTTTAATTTTACAAAACACAAATATACTAGATATCGTAACTGTAATTATTGCTTGATAACTGTTTTGTTATGTATAATTTTAATAGGTTAAAATTAAAACCTACCTTTTGTTTAGACAGAAAAGGAGAAGTGATGGGGAAATGTCTTTCTGTACTCCCCAAATATGTGTTGCTCTGATTGGTTGATAAATAAAGCCATTTGACCCATGGCAAGGCAGCTTAGAGACAGGTAGCAAATTGAAAGATAAAGACAGGAAGGAGGTGCAGAGAGATGCCACTGAGCTGCCCCAAAAGTAACATATAATGGGATGCAGGTAAAGCTATGGAAAATTAATAATTATAGGCTAATTTAAGATATAAGAGCTAGCTAGCAAAAGGCTTGAGCTATGGCCATGCAGGTATAATTAATATAAGCCTCTGTGTGTGTTTACTTGGGGACGGGAGTGGGAGAGATTTGTCCCCACCACTGGTAGGCCATGACACAGAAAATCTTCTGACTACAAAACACAAATAACTACCTATATAATGTTGATAACTGAATTTAACAGAGCCACATGTCAATTTTTCAATGGAAAATGCAAAACTGAATATCATTTTGATCCAACTATCCTCTTCATGTTATTTCATGTGGAAAAAGATATAAACGTGTGTGTGTGTGTGTGTGTGTGTGTGTGTCTTAAGGACAGCTCACAAAGCTCCTTCTAATCTTTGTACTTCATTTACATTCTTCCTGAGGATATCACACATCGTTTTACTTGCTGCTCATCAATTTTGATATTTGCCTCAGAGATCTAGTGTGCTTGAAATGTCTCTTTGAGGCATGATTCCTTTTCTCATGGGCTTATTGTAGAATTTGTCTATTTTTCATTTTTATTTTTAAATTATTTTATTTATTTACTTACTTCTATTGTTTGAAAATTTTATGCATACACATAGTATGTTTTTTTTTTTTATCAAATCCCCTCCTACAGTCCATATCCTCCAATCCCCTTCCCATCACATGTTCCTCAACAATGAAAAGATTTTCTTACTTTCCACTTTTCATGGTTTCATTCCTCTTAACACACATGAACTTGAGCCACAGAACATGGAAATATCAAGCTAATACTCACCTGGAAGTTTCTTACTGGCTAGCTTTCATGTTGCTGAATTACATGCATATAACTAAGGGGGAGAAAGTTAGTCATCTATCATATCCATCTGTGAATCCTGGAAACTACAGTGATGATAAGCCTGACAAGATATGCCCATTAGTGCAATAATGGCACATGTGTCATTAAAATAACCAACCACTTTATGACGAGCTCTAATGACTTGAGATAGAACTTCATGAGATGAAGTCACAAAGGGTCAAGAACTTGTAATTTGCTAGCTCATAGGACCTAAGGGAGAACTAAACACCATTATTCTGCTAAATAGACATAGTATTAAAATGACTACTGATGAATTATTGTTATAACCATAGAATAGAGCATTTCTGAACCCTCACGAGGGAAGCTTCCACTTACAGTTGATGACACAACAGTGACCCCCAAGTGTTCAATACAAAGAATAGAATGCTATTGAGTTCTCAACCCTAAATGGGATATACATACTAAACCTTTCTGTTTAAGGCTTATGGAGTTTCACAGAAAAGGGGATGGAAAGATTCTAATAACCTAAGATGGTAGATAACATCAAAGAAACTTTTCCAGACAAAACATTGTAGTTGAAAATATGAATTTACAGTTATTGGGACCTCATATGCAGAACGTGAGCAAGCTTAAGCAAGACAAAATCTCAGCCTGGAGAGGCGGAGGTGGGAATGAAATCCTATCAGCAGTTGAGAAACTCATGCATTTGAAAGCTTCTGAGAGAAGAAGAGTCCATTTTGTATAATGATGTGACAAGCTTCCATGGAAGGCCTCAACCCCAACATGAGTTGGACGAAATCTATTGGACTCCATGAGGAAAAGAAAATTTTTATAAAGTGCAAGAAGGAGGATGGAGTAGGTCATTATGGGAAGGAGTGGGGGAGTTAAAACTTTTAAAATACACTGTAGAAAATCCTCAAAGAATTAATAAAAACATTGTTAAAATTCATGTGTGTCATAAATTTTTTTCTGCATTTGTCTGCATTGAGAATAATCAAAAGAGACTATTGAGGCCACCAGAATTTCAACCTTGCACTTCTTTTATTGGGTGAACACATGGTCAAAAAGAAACAAGGCATGTATGGTATTCTGGGAGCTTCTGAGTTAACAGGTGCTGTGATAGGAGATAGTGGAAACGTTACAGTGAATCAGATAAGACAAGTTCTTAGATGTGCAGAATGGACATTTTCTTTATTTAGAGAACATCAATACCTGTCCAGGACCTGTATAACAAATAAATAAAACCAAAAAGGTCCACTGATTAATTCTGCAACCATATAATGATTATACATTCATATATCCTTGATGCATTCAGACAATTCTCCTCTGACACATGTCAAAGGACCTGCAAAATTACATGTCAAGATCTTATTAAATGCTATTTTAAAATTAAGTTTTCCATTGCTACTTCATAGTATGGGGTCTGGTGGGATGAACTGAAATTGTATGCAGCCTAATTAATTTTAGTGTGTTCCCTACCATCAGAGTTTATTTCAAATCATTATAATATAACTTAGTTGGATATAAAATTCTCAACACTATGATGAATATTCTAAAAATTAAATTCTGCTAAGGACAGGTTTTTTTCCACATTTAAAAAAATCCACTAATGGAATGAAAATGCTTTAGTAAAGTTGAACTGGAAGAAAACACAGTGCATTAGAGATCAGTATAGACAGGTGATTTAGTCCTTGCAATTGACACAAATGCCTCAATCTCTTCTATGGCATAAATCCCTGAAAGACAAATTATTTTTGTTTCATATATCAATAATCTAGGCTTTCCCAAACCTATCAAAATGATAATAGTACCTTTTCAAAATGATAACAGGATTACCTATATGTACATTTATAAATGTTTTATGCCAAAATGCAATTTATTATGTAAAATCTATTCTTTCAATCACAAAAAAGAGTATTCAATTTTTTACTACAAGTTTGTGGTTTTTTTTTAAATCTCTTGCCAGGTGGTAGAGGTGCAGGCCTTTAATCCCAGCACTCAGGAGGCAGAGACAGGCAGATCTCTGTGAGTTCGAGGCCAGCCTGGTCTAGAGAGCGAGATCCAGGATAGGCACCAAAACTGCACAGAGAAACCCTGTCTCAAAGAAAAACAAAAGTTTCTAAAGTTAATGCTGTAAGGAAAGGGATGCCAAGTGTCTACTTTCAGGAAGAAAGTTGTGTAAGGATTAGTAGAGTTAGATATAAGAATAAGATTCTATTTTTCACAACATAGTCTTTGTTCAGGAGAGATCTGGCTAAACCGTACAGGATCTTCACACCATGCCACTCTCTTGTCCTTTCAATTTCTCTTGTGCTGGATATTCCTCATTCTTTTGAATTAACCATATTGAGCAGATTTCTAAGACATTTTAAAAAAGAAGAAAGAGATTAACTGTGACTTTTTTCAGTAAAGTTTAAAAAGAAGTTATTGGAAAGTCCAGAGTCAAGAATAAGGATAATCTGCTCTGCAACCTTCACCTTCAAAAACTTTAACATATTTCTCTCCTTCTTTCCATTTCTTTATTAACATGTTTTATTAATATTTTGATAATTTCATGCAATATATTTTGATTATATTCAACTATACCTCTCCTAATTTACCCTAGACTGACCTCCACATCCTTATGCCACTCAACATCATGTATGTTTTTGTATTAATTAATAATCCAAAAACTCCAGTTTGTGTTATGTGTATGCTTTTGCATGTAGGTATCCACTGGAGCCTGGCTGACATACCAGGACACACAGCCTTAAAGAAAAACAATTCTCCTGTTTTAAATTTCTGTATTTCTCATGCATCCACTACCCAAAGAAAATTTTCTGGAGACATCCAACAGCTGCACTAAACTACAGGCAGAGAAACTCTTACAACAGAGAATTATGCCCTTCCCAGAAGCAATAGATCTCCTACACAGCACAAGCCATTACCATGGCTCTTGGTTGCTAATTAGCATTTATTGATAAGACCGTATTGCTGAGCACAGAACACACATTAGTCACAGAATATAGGGAAATGAAGTTGGTAACAACCAAAAAGCATCTTCTTGCTGGCTAATTCATTCTACTGGAAGATGTTATGCATGCTGCTAGGTGAAACATTCAGTAATAGTTTTCTCAGTTTTTAACCCTGTGAACTGCAATAATAACCAGGATGGGAAGATCTGCTCATGGATACAATAGTGGTATGAATGGTAAAGGAGTTCACTATCCTTTCTGATTACATTAAAGGCCTGCTTCACAGGGAAGCACAAGCATTGTATTATGAATCTGGCCAAGGACCCATGGTTAGAAATCTCACATTCCTCAGCGGTAAACATACTACTTTTTTGCTGATTGGACATTATAGCAAAATGCCTTCAAATCTTTCCTTCTTCTACTTCAATATTTCTCAGAAATTTTGTACCTTTATGAATGTGTGAAATTCAGAAGGCAGTTATAAAGTTCTATAGATTTCAAAGTTTTTATGTTTAGTTTTTAGAAGTTTTTTCCTTTCATTGAAAACATTTTTTTCTCATTGAGTATGTCCTGATTATAGTTCCCCTTCCCCCTGTTCCTACCCATCTCCCCTCCATCACTTTGTGCTTTTCATTAGGAAACAAACAAGCTTTTAAGGTATAATAATTAATGTAAAATATAATATATAAATCATAGAAATAAAAACTAATACATTGGAATAGAAAAAACAAATGAACGGAAGAAAAAGAATCCAAGAAAAGGCACAAGTAACAGATATAGATGCAAAGACCCACATATTTCCACACTAAGGAATCCCATAAAAACACAAACTGGATGACATAATAAATATGCAAAAGGCCTATAGTGTAAAAGAAGAAAAAAAGAAAGAAGAAATAAATGAATAAAAAAATATTTAAACAAAATATATAAATAAAATAAAATCAAAATATAAATAAAAAGATACAATTTAAGAAACAAAAAGCCCTGACAGAACAAGGAATCTTCAAAAATACCTTTGAGTTTGTTGTATTTTGGCCATGTTGGGCATGCAGTCTACCCGTAAGAGTAGTTTATTTCAACTGGATAGTGGTAGCACACTCCTTTAATTCCAGTACTTGGGAGGCAGAAGCAGGCATATCTCTGTGAGTTCAAGGAGAGCCTGGTCTACAGAACTAGTTCCAGGGCAGCCAAGGCTATACAAAGAAACCCTGTCTTCAAAAACAAAAACAAAAACAAACAAAGAGCAGCTATTTCCCCAGTGAGACTCCTTAGAGAAAAATAAATTTTCATTTGGTTATCAAGTGGTTATCAATTGTAGATAGCTTCTTAGTTAGGGATGGGCATGTGTCCACTTTTCCTTTCAGCTCTTGGACATTGTGTGCCTTATACTTATTCCAAACACTCCTTGAGGAGAGAGGTCATGACTGATATTAATCATGAACACATTTAATAACTTTATTCAGAGTTTAGTATATTCCAGACAAAGTCTGTAAAGCTTTGTACTTATTTTCCTATGCAACCATTAAATATGGTAAGATAAATTTCACAAATATTTTAATTTTATACGTTATATTTTTTTAAAAAGTATGGGGATACATTTTACTGTGTGCAAGTTTGATATGACAGGTGTATGTATAAGCATGTGTGTTTGCACATGTGTATTCTTGGTGTGCATGTACATGTGTTGCCTTTATAGGGACCTAAGGCTTTCATCTGGGTTTTTTCCCCAATCTCTATTTATTGAGGCGGGCTCTCTCAGTCAAACTCAGAGCTCACTGACTCTGCTAGTCTACCCACCAGCTTGTTATAGAACCCTGCTGTATTTACCTTTCAAGTGCAGAGATTGCAGCAGGGTACTGTACATGCTTTGATTTTATGTGGATCCTGGGGATCTGAACTACATTCTCATAACTGCACAAGTGATTTATTGCTGAGACACTGCCTCATACACAGAGACAATGTTACTGATTTCACCCAGGACATGATATAACACACATTCAATATCAGATCATTCTTATTTTGAAGCATAGGCTCCTCAGAAAATTTATCACACTTGCATCCATAAGAGTTCAGTAGTAATCCTGATGACTGGGCCATTTTAGAGCTTTGTATAAAAAGGTGGCTCCACTTCAGTGTCCTCAATTGCTTTGCTTCCTCTAATCCCATGTATATTTATAGCGCGCATAAAACATAATCTAATGCATCTCACTTGCTCCTTGAAAATAATTCCAAGAACCTACCTAAGTTCTCATATTCATTATTTCAAATTTTAAAATGAAAGTGTGCTTTCTGAATAGCCATGGTCAGAATTGTCATTGGAATAGTGCCAAGTGCAACACCTGAGTATCAAATCAATCAGGTATGATCAGAGGTCCTTACCTTGCATTTTCAGTGTATTTTACAAATATCAACATAATGATACTTGAGAAAGATAATGTAAGTTTTTCCATAAAGGCAAAAATCATTTATCCAAACCTATGGTATACGTTTTTGTATACACACAAACATGTATACTTTATTGAATATATAAATTCTTTAATGTTCTTTTTGTTTTGAAGGTTAATTTTGATTAGATTTTTCTTATATGAAAACTATGCACAATTCATATTATCATAAAGAATACAGAATCCATGATGCGATTGAATTGAAAGATGGAGCACATAAGAGGGAAACATAAGGAAAGATTAACTGGGATATACTTTATCTCCTTCTTATTTCATATAAGCAACAATTTGACTGTATTTCCCTAGTTAAAAGAGAGTTTGGAGTCTCAGTTCTATAAATAGTATTTTGCAAAGTTCTAACTAGGCTAAGACAGAAATTTGAAATTCTTGGAAGAAACTTAATGCAACAAAGTGCCAATGTCTATAAGTAAACTTTCAAAATGAATGCATTCTGAACTTTATTTAAAGTGTGGTAGAATCTAGAGGAAGATGCACAGAAATGCATCTTTCAATAAGTAAACATTACTTGTTGAACTTATAAAGTTTTCTTTTTTTTTTACAAATTGCTGCTTTCAAGATAGCAGCTGTCTTAGCTCCTCTTTACAACGACCTCTCTTACTTCTCACGCATACATCTATTTCTCCTTAATTAACTACAGAATATCTCTTTTCTTAGCTTTTACTTTCTCTACAACTCTATTTTGTATCTCTAAACAACCCTGTTACATTGAATGGACATAGTGATCAGTGAGTGGTAAAAAGCAAAGACCTTTTTGTATGAGGGAGTGTGGTCTCTAATAGCACTGCTATTGCTTTTAGTTGCCCACTAGAACTTGATGATAAGATCATATAGTTGAGGTAACTATGCTCTTGTTACCACACATGGAGAAATGAAGTTGGTACTGACCAGGAAGCTTCTTCCCTGCTTGCTAACTTTCATAGTACTGGAATACCATGGGCAGGCTGCTTGGAGAAAAGAATCATAGGCTATCTTACCCAGCTATGAACAATGTGATCTACAGGAATGACAGTCATGACAAGGTATGTCCATAGGTGCCCTAGTGGTATGAATGTTATGAGAATAACTCACCAATTTCTGATTGACTTTAATGTTTATTACTCAAGAGGAAACACACATCTGGTGTAAATCTGCTGAGAACCCATTATTAGGCTGCATAGGTCCCATAGATGAGCCCACTACTATTAGTGTGCTAAATAAGCATAATAACAACTGGCATTTAAATTTATATTTCTCTATCCATAAATTTGTGAAGCTCTCAAACTTTGTCAGAGAAGTTTCTTTGTGCAATGGATAGGGGTTAACAAAAATACTCACAATTGATTGAAGCACAGAAAATAAATGTTTTTTTTTTGGGGGGGAGTGATCAGCCACAAATAGAACATCAATATCATAAATTATACCTTTCCCCAAAGCTGATGGACATATTGGAAGATAAGACAGAAAGATCTTAAGAACCAGAGATCAGAGAAGACCAAAGTGAAGGAGTATTTTCGGAAGATGATAGGAGAACTGCTTTCATGAACTTAGATCAGCTGTAGTTCACTGCACTGAGGATCAGGTTACTTAAAGTTCCAACACAGATTTGAAGGGAAGCTCAGAAACCTCTACCCCAAGTTTGAAGAGACATTTAAAGCTGATGGCTTCTGGGAAAAGTGAGTTTTCTTTAAGGTTGTGGCTTCTTGTAGGTTGATGCTTCTTTAATGGGTGAACCCATACCCATAAGTCCATAAACATGTTTATATAAACGGCTTAAATTGGACACACTCATGTGAGATATAAAAACAAAATAGTGGACACAAATTTGGAAACAAGTGAAGAGGTGGAGAGTAGATTTGGCGGAGTTCGAAGGAATATGGGGTAAATCTATGCAATTTATGAAATTTTCAACGAATGAATAAAATACTATATTTAAGAATTATTTAGTTAATGGTTCATTACCTAGTTCTTGTGTCAAATTCAAGATGGAAACAGTATATCACCAAATATCTCACCTTTTTTTCATATTGAAAATAAAACCATCCTTTCTTGGATAGTTTCTGATGCCTATTATTTGTAGTAACAGAGATGAAATAGTCAGTAGAATGTAGGTAAAATAGAGTTTGTGATGACACTTTGTCTTTCTCAATACATTTACAGCTCAGCAGGACCTATAATGAAAATGTTGCCAGTATAAAAAACATATAAATGAATTTCCTACTGATATATCCATAATGACTCAAAACTGAAACTAAGACAAGATTGCTCAAGTAGGATTTCTTGTTCAGAAATTGTTCTAGGAAAAGAGAACTTGTTGGTTGGATAAAGGGGTATGATAACTTCAATCATGGCCACTCCTATCTCCAAAATCCTTGAGAATATAAAAGAAGGTTGAAAAGAAACATAATTATTAAGCAATAAGTAAAATGGATCTGTAAGGAAGATACTCTAGTATAGGTACTCAGACAAGTTATGGAATCTAGAATGACATGGAAATGATAAAATAGTTAAGGTTGTATGACTTTATTAAAGAGAAACTATTAACCAGTTTCCTGAGAAGTGTTTCCTGAGCAGGACTGATTGGAATTAGAATTGGCTACATCAGAAACTTCATAGTGAGGGTAGAAGATTTTTATTGAAGCTATAACTCTCAGGGTCTTTCCCAATATGTTTCTCACCTTAAATCAATATATTATAATATCCTCACAAAAAATCCCTTATAATCATATAAACTGTGATTTGAGATATGCTTGCCATAGGATGAAACAAAGCTTACTTGGTTTTCCCAACTTTATTACAGAGGTTAGCAGAAGTGGAAGAAGAGATGAAGAAGGGGAAATGAAACAAGACAGAAGAGAAGCAAGGAGGGGGCAGAAGAGGAAGGAGGGAAGAACGGGAGAAGATGGACCATGGAGGAGAGGAGAGAATAAAGGAAGGGGACAACAGTTATCATGACACTTTACAGCTGAATGTTAATCTTTGGCTTTCTCCATCCTGTACAGATACATCCAGATACTGGATTCAATCTTTAGCATATATAGCAATTCACAATGTTTTTTAAAATAGTTTTTATTGACCATTAATAATGCAAAAGATTAATACATATAGTTTCTCTTTTTCATCTTCAGTAAGAGACTGATATATTAAGGGTAATAATTAATAATCAGCTAGCTTATAAGAAAACTGAGGGTAAGAAACATCAAGTGATGTAGTGATGGGTATATTCCTCATAAAAGTTGAAGCTGGAATTCAAGGCCATTTTGAGAGAAGCTCCATTGTATAGAGGGAGACGTTTGTTAGCTCTTTCATGCAAAATTGAACTTGCATCTTATAATTATTTTTAGGCTTTGGGTGGATAATATCCTACTCATACAATTTTGTTCAAGTTGGATAGAAAACATGCTACATAAGTGAGTAGCTGGTTTCTCAATAAACACTTGCTTTTTCAGGGTGTCTAGAAAATCTTAAAAACTCTAAATCTATAAATCACAATGAACTACCATACCATAAAATGTCTTTCAGCAATATGTTTATAGATTCAATTAGCTGTGGCCAACATAGAAGTAGAGTTAAGCTGAGAGGTCAATGTAATTCTCAGTGACTGATGATGCTAGTAAAAATGAAAAGAAAGAAATCTAATGTGCAAACATGCCATCGAGGCATGCCCCCATCAGAACCATGTTCCACCCTATTGCAAACAATTAATGTTTGAAGTAGAGTTGGTCTTTAATTTAATAACTGCTTAATTGCCCCGAGAAGAGAAAATAGACGAGACCTCCACGAGTAAACTGGGGATGGGGAGGCAATGGAGGATAGGGGATAGGGGATAAGAACATAAGGGAATGGTATGGTCAGTCTGGGACAGGGATGGAGTGGAAGAGCAATGAAAGAGATACCATGACAGAGACATCATGAGGAGAGGGAAAAACCAGGTACTAGGGAAGTTCCCAGGAATACACAAGGATGACCCCAGATTAGATTACTAGTAATATTGCAGAGGGCACCTGAACAGCTTACCCCAGGATTCAGATCCGTGAATGTCCTATAATCATAGACTCTTCATCCAGTAACTGATGGAAGCAGATGCAGAGATCCACAGCCAAGCACCAGGTCAATCTCCAGGAGTCCAGTCAAAGAGAGAAAAGAAGGATTCTATGAGCAAGGGGCATCAAGATCAATGATGGAAAAACATACAGAGACAACCAAACTAAACTACTGAGAACTCATGAACTGTGGACCAATAGCTGTGGAGCTTCCATGGAACTGGACTAGGCCCTCTGCATAACTGAGACAGTTGTGTAGCTTGATCTGCTTAAGGGGCCCCCTGGCAGTATGATCAGGATCCATCCCTGGTGTATGAGCAGGCATTTTGAAGCTCACTACCTATGGCGGGACATCTTGCACAGCCTTGATACAGGGGGAGGGGCTTGGACCTGACCCTACTGAATGTACCAGGCTCTGGTGACTCTTCATGGAAGGTCTTACCATGTTGGAGGAGGTAATAGGGAGTGGGATGGGGGGAGTGGAGGGAAGAGAGGGGGATCTGTGGTTGGTAAATGTAAAATGAATAAAAAATTCCTTAATAAAAAATGTTATTTACTGTTTAACTTAAAGGATCATATAACCAAGCCAAAAAGGCCATGCAAATTTGAAAAAGATGAGGAAAAGGTTAATCCTCTTCTTCAGAGTTATGTATACATTGCCCAGTACAGAATTCATGGGAGACAGCAACAGTGGCTGATGCAAGTCACTTTCAGTATAGAAAAATATTGACATAGTTTTGAAAGACCTAATTGCTTCTGCAGACTGCCATGTGAACTGATTTTGAAGCTAAAGAAGAAGGGAAGAGACCTGCTTTATGGAAATTAATATTTAATTTTAAGACTTGAATTATCTTGCCCTTAATAGAGTTGTCTGATTCATAATTCAAATATTAAACTCAGTCAGCTTTGAATGTGTAATTTGATGGACTGAGTATATTTTCATTGCTACATTCTAAAGGACAGACATCAGCATTTATTTGTTTAGAGTTTTATTTATTTATTCATTTATTTGTCTTCCATGTATTCTTTGGAGTGGAAGTATAATAATAAACTAAAAAAAGGGTATTCTTTTACTCTAAGTATATCATCCTTTAGTTTTATCTTTGTGGTGGTTTATCATGTTTCTCTCTATATATCAACTGCCACAAAGAGAGTGAGGGTCAAAGTTGTCCTTGGTGGGAGGGAGAGATTGTTCATGTGTCTATTTGTATGTGCTTGTGTGTGAAAGAAACAGAGAAAGAGAAAGTGATGACGTTTGTCTTTCTAAATCTATACACCTTTCAGATGTATGCAAATACCATATACATTTAATGGGGTTTGCATGTATGTGTGTGAATTTGATGCTGTAAGAAGTTTTTTAATAACTGTTTTCCTAGACCACCATTTTATCTTTTTTGCAACTTTACAACTGTGTGTCCCTTAAAGTAGGTCAGAATATATTCTGGTATATTCTAAGAAGTGCATGTCATTCAATAGTGGTGAGAAAGAAGAAAGACATGAAGGATTCAAATGTACAAATGCATTTCATTTTTATTTATTCACTCAAGAGTCTTTTAAATTATATGCATTCTATATGTGTTGTATATATATGCATGCATGTGATAATGACATATCATGTATGAACTACATATGCAGATGATTTTCAAGTGAACATTTAACATGTTTAAGATTTTGATACATCTCATCAAAAGCATTTGTTTTTATTCCTGATCTTCTGTTGCCTCATTTCAACATTTTTTTTCATTTTTTGAGATTATTAGAGAATTTTATCATTCTGTCTTCCCTTTCCTGCATCCAACGCTTCCCACATGCCATCCCCTCTTGTTCTCATTCAAGTTGTGTGTGTGTGTGTGTGTGTGTGTGTGTGTGTGTGTGTGTGTGTCCCGCTCAGTTTTTATGTTATTTGTATGACCATTTGGAATTGGACAACCAATCCTCTTTCCTGAGTATGATGTTTTTCCTTACCCCCATGCCTTCAGATTTCCTTAGTTGACTGTAGTTTTTTTTGTGTCAGATTGAGGTCATCTTAGCTTTCCCCCTTTTGTATTAGCATGTCCACTCACATCCCCCTTGTTCTACTCTGTCATTTAAGTGACCACCAGTAACAGAGAGGCTTTGTGGGTATGATTATGCTAGTCATTTTGAGATAAATTAGCTGGTGGACTAAATGGAATCACAAGGAAGGCAGAGGAGAGCATTACAGGCAGATGTAATCATGGAAGTACATCTTAAAATAATGGGGTGGGATAAAGACTGGGAAGGCCCTATGATGCAAACAGTCAGAAGGACAAATTCTGCTTCAGATCCCATTGCCAAAATATGTCTTAAAGGATATGAAGAGCCAGAAATAGTCACAGAAAATGAGACAGAAATTCAGAAAACACGCAGTTATTGTGTTTGAGTTTTCCAATCTATATATAACTATCAAAAGTAATAATCTTCAGATGTTGTTTGGTTATATAACTTGAATTCATTTAAAATCATGAGATTTTTATTTCAACAGTTTCCATTTTAGCAATGGCATTTTATTCTGATATGCTTGTGGGTTGGTCTTGTTATGCAAAACAAAATTTCATAATAAAGATTCTCCAATTACTAAGTAGGAGAAAATGATATCATGGTGTCCAGCTAGAGAGTTGTAACTAGAGTTTTCCTGCCTGGCCCCCAGTCAGGACTGTAGTGGGTAGCCATTCCAGCTTGGTTCTGGAAGTTCCAACCCCCATTGAGACTCAGGCAACTGTCACGCCTACGAGGCGGGGCGAGAGGAGGCGCCGGGGACCCGAGAGCTGGATGGGTCAGCGCTCTCTCTGGGCGCTCGCTTGGTGCCGGAACGCTGACCGGTGCAGATTGACTGTGCAGAGCTCCGGAGAACACCGCTGGACTGCATTACACCTTCCCCAGACCCTGCGACCTACCCATTACTTAATTTGTGAGTTACGCCATTAAATAAATATCCTTTTAACTACGTGGAGTGGCCAAAATAATTTCTCCAATATCTGGCGCCCAATGTGGGGCTCGAACCCATGACCCTGAGATTAAGAGTCTCATGCTCTACCGACTGAGCTAGCCGGGCTGGTGCCCACTTCAGCTTCCCAACATGGTAGTGGTACATTTTCTGCCAGCTCTGGGAGCCATCAACTCTCAGAAATAGTGAGTTTATGTTTCTATCAAAGCAGCATGTAGCCCAGAAACCGCTTTTTGTTTTGTACTAGCAAAGGCTAAATCCACCATGCAGCTTAATGTGCCATTTGCAGAGAACTCATTCCCGTCATACTGCAGGTCGAGCACACACGCCAGGAACCCACCATAGTAGCTGAAACCGTCAGGCTGCCACTAACTTGAGAGAGACAACTAGGAACTGTTTTTAGCTCTATTTTAGAATCTTTTTTGTCAGGTTTTAGGTGGAAACTCTTGCCAACACTTTGGGCGCCATTTGTAAATAGAGTTTTCCTGCCTTGCCCACAGTCAGGACAAATCTCTGTCACTTGCTAGTTGCACAGCCACTCAGACCCAACCAAGTAAACACAGAGACTTACATTGCTTACAAATTGTATGGCCATGGCAGGCTTCTTGCTAACTGTTCTTATATCTTAAATTAATCCATTTCCATAAATCTATACCTTGCCACATGGCTCTTGGCTTACAAGCATCTTCACATGCTGCTTGTCATGGCAGCGGCTGGCAGTGACTCTCTCTGCCTTCCTGTTCTCTCAGTTCTCCTCTGTTAGACCCGCCTATACTTCCTGCCTGGCCACCGGCCAATCAGTGTTTTATTTATTGACCAATCAGAGCAATTTGACATACAGACCATCCCACAACAGAGAGTCATGTACCTCTGCCTTATTTTCCTTGACTTTTTAAAAATTATATTGCCCTGCCCTTAATGATGACTTTGCTATCTCCAGAATATAGTCTGGGTTTGTCTCAATACATCCATAAATGTAAGCGCCAAATAGAAGTGAGCAGTCTGAAGAGAGACTTCAGACTACATTCTAGATAAGGTATATCATCTAATTTCAAGTCAAATAAACTGTCAACTATTGCAAAGATTTTCATGGATACAGAACAACACAATGCAGACAGAATATATTCTTGAGTAGCTGTTTCTAGAAACAGGAAGAACATCTGTCATCTGTTTCTGTTCACTTATATTTTTTCCCATCACTATAAACAGCATGTTATTAACATCTCCCTCCAGCAGCCTGTATTGTACTTTACTAAATATAACATCCTTTCTTGGTCTGTCCATTCTCAAAAAATTTGTGGTGTAAGGTCTATTTCTAATCTTCTCCATACACTTCCTCCTTTTGGGGCTGTTCTGGCTATCTTAAGACCTTCATCTCTAAGTTGACACTGCAGTTATCCTCTGTATTACTCAATGATTTTCTTGTGTGTTTCTTTTTTTTAACAAAAAGAATAAGTGAAGTGCTCAGTTCAAAAGGATTGGTTCTGGAATGTTGAAACCATCTTGTTACATTCTACTGCTAAAATTGGTTGCTGAAGAGATTCCAACAATTTCCTTAAATCTCAAATGGTTTTCAGGCTATTACATAAGCCTACTTATTTACTTTTAGTCACCGTGCTGAAGAATTCTCATAGTTCTTTGTATGGTCATATATTACTAAAACAATTCCAGGTATCTTCCCTATTTAGTCTTGGAAATTTGTGTCAGTATTAGTTCAAAATGCTTCTCTTTTCCCATTCTTTATTATCTATCCCATTTTTTTCTCCCAATGACGGTGGCGATTTTAGGTAATTCTGCAGCAGTGACACAACTATCATCCTTGGAGAAGTTGTCTTGCGTTACCTTAGAGACAGGAAAACACTGTGACAAAGCATCTCTCTTTCCTGGGCCTGAATTATGGATGTCATGTCACCCATGCACTGGCATAAGCATCATTCAAGATGCAGGGTAATATGCCTGGATGTGGAGAAGGTAGCAATACTGAGAATGTGAAACCTGACTGGCTGTACGCACTGACTTTTGCTGTCTGGATTTGGGGCCCAGTAAGTCTCTGCACATTATTGATTTGACAAGGAGATAGCCATCCACTTAAAGAGGCAATGAGTTGTATGAGACTCTTAGAGACATTTGAAACAGAGATCAGCTGCACTTCCATGGCTATTGATTTACCCAGTGAAGCATGAAATTTGATTATCCTCTTTTTTTATTCCTTGATTGTCATGACTAATTGGACATAAGCCATCTAGTCTAGCCAGGCTAATACTAAATACATGACTCAGTGAGTAGCTCCCCACACAGGACAGTCTTTGGGCTCTCCATATAAAAATCTTAGGGGGGCGGATTTGGTCATCACAGAATGCTGAAGATGTCCAATTGCTATTAAAGTCTTTGATATGAGCACTTTCAGAAACTCTGCACTGCATGAACTTTTCAATTACAAAGCAGCAGAGACCAGAGACAGGGTGACACATAAGAGTGGGTGTGAAGGAGATGTGCAGTGGGGGATAACTGCGCTAGTATTCAGGAGCCTTGGGAGCCAGCTCTCAGCCTACAAGAAATATCAGTAATAAGCCTTTATTAGATAATTCCTTATAAGTTTCTTTAGTTTGCCTAAACATGATGTCATACTTTTTTTCTTAAGTGGAGAACTCATGCCTTGGCTGTATAGGAGATTTCTGGAAGACTTCTTAGCTATCAAATGGTCAAAATGTGATATTCCAGGTAGGCCATTTGGCTTTAGATCCCTCCAAAGCAGCATGCTCTTCTCTGCTACTTGAATCACTTAACCTCAAATAAATGAAAGTGAATAGGTATACCCATAGGCATGACAGATTTTCTCTGAATGTTTTTTTCAGGTCTATATTGTCTTAGTTGTCCTACATACCATTTGTTTTAAATCATATGACATTCTAACCATTTGCCCCTGCAAATATACCTGCCTCCAGGAGGCATGGGAACTCCACAGGTTAAAGGGAAGGCATTCCTACACAAAAGCAGAAGGTAATACTGAGATGTGGACAGAAACCGAAAGTGACAGGCTTTTGTGTTACATGGAACCCAGCAATGTGCTGAAACTCTCAGTTGTTCTCAGATAGCTTTATATGAGCCCCTTTTATTTTGATTGTTAACAAAGAGGAAGTCTGCAACCTGCTGTCTTCATTTGTCTGCACTGAAAAAGCACAAATTATTTTTACAAAGAGCTCATGTATTCATAGGAAAGAGCATATTATTTGTATGAACTTGGGATATATCCAGTCACCTAACTGTCTCAGTAACATAAAATGAGTCTGGTAAGTTATATTAAATTCTTTTAGATATTTTCTAGTGCACAAATTTGTATTTGCATCACAAAAGCCAAGATCTTGAACTTAATTACATATTACCGGGAGGAGTAAGAAATTCATACACTTTTTAAAAATTCCTGAGGAATAGGTTATAATAATAAATAATTATGAATACATTTATTCTCAGTATATAAGGTAAAACCTGGATAGGAAAAGTAATGCAAGACCTCAAAAGGAGACTCAAATATTAATTAAAAAGCATTATGGACAACTGTTATTCTAGCATTAGAAAGACATCTCAGTGTAGGATAAATTTTCCCAGAAAAAAACAATGAAATTGAATAGCAGCCGATTATGTTTATTTTTAATTGCAAGGCTTTCAAGTTGTAACTGAAGTTATGTTCATCAGTGGTGAACCCAAGAGGATTTATTAATGAAGGAGACAGCTTGCTTGGTAAAATGAGGAGTTACCTACAGGGGGAGTGTTTTTAAATGAGAATTTACTTTGGTTTATATAACAGGGATTGCTATCCTTATTAGTACTGTCATTGCTTCTGTGTATTACAGTCAGCTTTCAATCCACTTTAAAGACTACACTTAGTAGTTTTTGCATAGAATGTCTATTAGTAATGGATCAACCTATTTTTTAATTTAAGAATGCTTCAACTTCACTCTGATATAGTATTACTAAGTAGAAAATTCTTATCTGAAAATCCTTTTCTTCCATGATGTTGAATTCGTTGACTTGTCTCCCATCTCTATGAATTGCAATAATGGCAATTTATGATATTTCTTGGTATGGATCTCTTTGATTTTATCTTCCTTAGACTTTATTAAACATCTTAGCTGTGTATACATTCACCAGACTTTGGAAGATTTTGTTAATCAAATATTTAAATCTCAAGTCTTTTCTCCTTTCCTCATGAGATTCCCTTATGGTGATATGTTATTTGTATGTTAACAAATAAAGTTGCCCGGGGGTCAGAGCTATTAGCAAGCCATAGGAAAGCAGGGCAGTGGTAGTGTATGCTTGTAATCCCAGCACTTGGTAGGCAGAGCTAGGTAAGTCTCTGTGTGTTCAGGGATACAGCCAGTATTGGATACACATGCCTTTAATCTCAATACCAATCAATAGAAAACCTGGAGGTCTATACAGACAGGCCATGACGAGGCGGTCATACGGTTGGGTTTACAACCAATGAGAAGGCAGAACAGAAACACTATAAAAAGACAGACACACAGGAAGTAGCTCTGGTTCAGAGAGGTAGGACCACCGCAGGAAGAAGGGTAAGGTTTTAGCTCTTAGCTCTGACCTCTTGGCTTCCTTCTTTGCATTGGTTCTGTGTTTCTTATTTAATAAGATGGTTGGTTACATCTACATTCCCTTACACAATTTTTGGTATGATTAATGTTACTATGTAGGATTCTTTCATTTCTTCCTTCTTTCTTTTTGTGCCTTGGACTCATTTGATGCATGCCCAACCTAGCTATAGATATAGCCTAATACATTTGCAGATTACAATGTAACATTGCAATCTCAAAAGGTTGAATATTCCTGTTGAACAGTCTCAATGGAACTCTATTTGCTTCAGTAATTTTTGTTTTTCTAACTGCTTATAGTTGTTAATATCTTTTTTCCTTGAAGAAGTCTAGAATGACCTGGGATATAAGTCTTTGAGCATGGGGGTAGGTCTCTGAGCATGGGAGTAGGTCTCAGAGCATAGCACATGTGTAGGATAAAGTGAGAAGATGCACATATTATGAGTGGTTATGGTAGAACTCTGAACTGTATCAAAAAAGATGCAATGGGCTAAGCACAGCATGTATTGTTCTTTACTTCCTGACTGTGGATATAATGTGATCAGCTATTTTAAGCTCTTGATGACTTCACTTTTTTGACATGATAAAAAATACACTTTACTTCTGAGTTAAAATAAATTCTTTCCTCCATTAGTTGTCTTAATTAGGATATTTTAGCACAGCAACAGAAAAATAAGACACTGCTCAAGTGTGGTTATATGCAGCTAGACATAATTTTTAAAACTCTTTTTTCTATTAAAAATTATTTGGTTTATTTTAATGACTCTCTGTACAAGCAATAATCTCTATTTGGGAACAAATCCAAAATATTATGTTTATAATTTCCTTAATTACTTATATAATAATCTTTTACTTCTTTGGACTTATTCAAAATAACTGATTTATCTAGTAAGGCCAGTGTGATTGTTTTCTTAAGAAAATTTCTATTGAGTATTTTCTTTTTGTGATTCACATTTTCTACTTTCTTTGCATATATCTATTTTGTATAAAAACTGCATTGTAGATAATTCTGGGAATCTTATTTTCTACCTTCAATATGTTTATTTTTGTTGCTATTTTTATCACATTGTTTCTTGCACTCATTTTCGGCTATATAAAATAAGAAACCCATGTTTCTTCCTCCAAAAGCCATCATTGTCTACATTCAGAATACACACACATACATACACACACACACACACACACACACACACACACACACACAAAACCACTTAGTACACATTCAGTTTAAAATATAAAGGGATGAGTTTGAGGGAGATGAGTTTTCTAAGGAAAAAAAAAGCACATTAATGAGTGGCCATTGGTAAGCATGGTTGCAAGAGCTAGAAATGAGAAAATGAGAATAGTCAGGAAGTATGGGGAGTATATGAGACATATATAATTAGATGTATATTTTTATCCTTTGGGTAAGAGAGGATATTATCATAAGTAAAAGAACTATGACACAAGCAAGTGAGACCATGTAGTCTCCTGCAATGAAGTAATTGTCTCCAAAGTTTTTCACTTAATATTTTCAGTAGAAAACAAGAATACTTTGATAAAGGGGTAGAAGTTATAAAAGGGGTTGACAAGGTCATAGAATGTCATTTCATATGTAATATGCAAGCTTCTTCAAATATAGTTTGTAAGAATGATCAATTTAGAGATACCAACTGGGGGGTTCTTTGGTTACATCGAGAAATAAATATGATGGCATGAGTTAAGTGCTGGTAAAATGGTTTATTGTTTTCTTTGGCTGTTGTAACAAATTACAGCACATTTGGTTACTTAAGGAATGAAAATATATTCTCTCTGATTTCTTCCTACAGTGTGCATTTAATTGAATTTGGGCCGTATGTATATTTTATTATCGTCTTCCAATAAAAAGACACCAAACCATAGACAAAATGCCTGTGATGCTATATTATATAACTCTTCAACTCCTTTTGAATTCTAAAAACATAATTCCAAATATTGTCACTAACTGCACATTTGATTGGCTATGATGAAATACATTATTTCAATAAATTTGCAAAAAACTGAAAGCAACAAAAATTTGGAGTATTATTCAATAAGACATTTATTTTATCCTTGGGAAACTTGCTGATAGGGCTGCTAAGGCAAAGGGAAAAGTAAATCCTTTGTTCAGCTATAGAAAGTTTCTTAATTATTTTGCAGAGAGAATTTTGGTGGTAAACAACTACTGTACATGATCACTGTCATTGAACAAGGCTGTTTGCTTCATCAAAATTAACTCAACCCTATGGCCTGTATAAATACCAAAAATTGTTTGAATATATATGTATATGTATATACTTTTTCTTGTTGTCTCTGGATTATGCTTTTTCTATCCCAGCTTGAGTTTATAAACATATAAGATTACAAGGCTTCCACTTTCAGTTTCTCCTAATAGTTCTTTCATATCTAAAGGCAAACGAGCCCAAAGTGTAAGAAAATAGAGGTGCTTGGCAGTTGATGTTGGGGTATCAACAGATCGATTTAAAGAAGAAAGTAAATGAGGTGCAGGAATGGGAGTTGGGATGAAGGATGAGACCCGTGAAAATGCAGGAGGAAATGCACTAAAAGGAATTTAAAATGTGTGAAGAATGGAACTTGACCACATTAAAGCTGGAGATCTGCACTAAGATGTAGTTATAGCACATGTCTTGAATTACTTCAAATTTTGATTTTGCCAATATGATGCAATACTTTTAAGTAGTAGGTCTTGACGGTTTCTGTTTTGATTAATGAGGTTAAGAACTTTACAAAAGTGAATGTATCCCTATTTAGCCCTTCTACCCTTTACTATATGAAAATAATGTTTTCTACCCCTTTGGGAGTTATATCAAAAAGTTGTCTTCTTGGGAGCATGCAAAAGCATTTTTGAGGGGGACTGACTTTCCCAGTATCTTGATTTTGGACTGCCCAGCCCCGAGAGATGTGAGAAGTAAGTTTCTTTTACTTATAAATTATTCAGTCTGCAACATTGTTTCATAGCACTAGAAATTCACTAAGACACATATCAATGACTATACTTGTTTAAATGTTGATATTAGTTTTCTTTTATTAGTCATCATTCACTGTAGCTATTCATGTGACAAGAACTTTGGCAGATGACCTAATTTGAGCATAGAGACTCCACGCCAAGTACAAGAATAGATTCTATGAGCTGAAGACTTCTTTAACTTCCCTGAATACAAGTTTATAAATATGTAATCAAGGTTGCAAAGACAGCTTATCTTGCCAGACATAGATTTTAAATCTAAGTTCAGCAGACTCTTTGAGAGCAAACTTTTGCAGGATTTAGACTGACGATAAGGACATTCATGAATTCTATACATATAACCATGAAAGAAATGTGTTACAACCAAAATGTTAAAACTTTCTAGAAGTTTCCACTCTTGTAAACTGAAGAGGTTGAAATAGGTGCTTCCTCGGGTCCTCACTGGACTTTGGATTTTATTCTACATCTTGCAGGAAGAATAAACTTCTTCTGTTATATCATTTTGCTGTCACCAAGCATAGCAAATACTGAATATTCCTTCTTGGCTGCAATCCCATATGAACCTGGGAAAGAATGGATTTTAGAAACATGTTTTCTCTGCTCTGTTTTTGATGCTGTGGAAACAGGGAGGCATGTGAGATTAAGAGCTAAATTTTCTTTGATCTCAGAGTCCTGGTCTATCTGTCTAACCAGAGAATTCTTAGACCAGGAAGAAAATGTAGAAATCAGACAGGATCAGTAAGTCCCTAGTTCTCATGCGGTATCACTCTCTTTGTTTGATCTTCCATCTTGTTTCCTGAGCATTTAATGACTTGAAGTAAAAAAAAAAAAATCAAGTAATCCTCAAAGATAATTTGTCAATCAACTAAAAAGGATGGAGTTTTAGCAGGCACCTTTCTTCTCTGTCCACTTGTCTTCTTCAGGCAGAATAAGTTAGAGACAGCAGCAAAGGCTAATGAGATTTATATTTCATTTTATACAACAACTCCTACCCACTTCACACCATGTCTTTTCCCTGACACCCAGTTATTGCAGGAAGGCTGACAGTGAGATGAGCAAAGCAATACAAATCTATGTGGATTGTAACCAGGTCAGGGACAGAAATAATCCAAATTACTCCTGGGCATGCATACTTGGATCTGCATATCTTTGGACAAATGTGGATGCCTTTGCACTTTCACTACAGTGCCTCTCAGCACCAGGCTGCACCACCACCTAGGCGGCCACTCAGTCCTATACATATTTTTCTACAAATTAGATCTGTTCATCTAATGCCTTGTAACAACATGTTATTAAGATATGAGAATGGTTTGGGGTCTAAGGTGGTCCCTGTTCTTTAATGAATACAGAATAATGCTGCTCAATTTTCTTTAAAATGTGTCAAAATCAAATTTATGTTTGAGGTAAAAAATGAATAGGTGTTCACTTTTCAATGTATTTTCTAAGCCATTAGGAACAGTTAAAGAAAATTTATATTCAATGTCATTCCACTGCACATTTTGAAATTTGTTCATTCTTTTTTTTCCTTATTGGTTATGCATCTATTTTTTATAAGTTACTTAAATATTTGTGAAGTGTACTAATTAAAACAATGTATATTTATATCTTTGAATTTTACTCTTCTTCATTAATGTATTCTCATGCAAGCATGCAGCATGTTTATTGTTGGTAAAACAAAAGAAAGCTACAGAATATTTAATTCTACTTTAAATCTCAGATAATAGATCCATTTATTCAAGTCATTGCATGTATGTGAAATATTTTAAGTATAATCAAAGTTCTCTTTCTGAAACTCTTATAAACCTCAGCCAAACATATCCAGTTCTGCCATTTTTCTTTCTCTTTCAATAGGTTATTAGAAATGGTATGCAAACCTCCAGAACTGCTTTTGCCTTTCATTTCTAGATATAAGCATGGTGTGCTTTGATGATTGCTAAGAAGACTGAATATAGTATGCAGCTAAATCACCAGGTACTCATTTTTGTTTTATCAGTTTAATAAAAGTATAAATCTATAATCTCTTCCCTTAGAGTTGAAAGCACCATGTCACAGGGATGCCCAATATTCTGTAGAAGTTTGATTCATTTTGAGTGAGTCAAACTGAACTGAGTTTTCATTCTCACCTCTTTCTTGGTTGCTTCCCTGTCTGCCATGACACCTGCTGGGATACCCTCATAAAATGGTACAGAAATATATAAATGACAATATAACTTTGTATATTTATGATTTTGACAATTTTATGTATGTGTCTATCTCATTTTTAACTTTTAGCTCATGGAACTAGGTTTTGCAGTGTGTCAGTTACTGTACTCAAAATGGGACGTCAGAGCATCAGTCCAGGCATTAGCCTGTATCTCCTCTACTCACCTCTGGTAAGGAAGCAGGGATGTCCAGTTTATATAGAGTCCTATAGTATTCAAAGGGCAGAGCTTTGCTCTAGGCATGGTAATTTGGTGGTCTCATTTTTCTTTATTAATTTTGCTCAAGCATTTTTCAGACTCCTCTATTTGTCCAGTGTTCCAGTATGCATTTGCCTCTGATTCAAAGTCTATTCCACTGAGAAATGGACCAACTCACAGCTGGAATGCATATACAATTTCTACTGTTGATGACATAGCTTATATGAGGTACTTTCTAAAGGTATAAGATATTATGAATTGTTGTTTATTCGGTAATTCTATGCTCTTGTATTAGAATTCTTGCCATTTTGACAAAATGGCAAAGGAAAACCATTAAGTGAAACATTCATTTTGGCTTATACTTTCAGGGGCTATAGTCCATAGTTTGTTAGCCTCATTGTTTTTGAGTTTCTGGTGAGGCAGATCATAACAGCAGAAGTACATGAAAGAGAAAAGAACAGAGACCAGAATGAGTTAGGAAGGAGGCTTATTGTTTCAGATATGTTCCTGATGACCAGATAGGCCCAGCCTCCTACTTCTTACTACTAGTTAATAACACCATTATTCTATAATGATACTAATTCCTTAACGAAGTCAGAACCACCTCATAATTGAATCACCTTCTGAATGCCTTCTTCTGAATACTAATGCATTAGGATTTAATCTCTAATGATTCTTTGATGGGGACAATTCATATGTACATCACAGTGGAGTTATTCAGTAGACGGGGGAAAGATTCAATATGAGCCCAGTGATAAGGACCTCTTTTATGGAAGCTTTCTTCTTTACTTTTGTTGTAATTGTTTGTTTTCTTCCTCTTTGCTCACTCTGTCTTGGCTCTCCACTGGTGTTCTGACCACCATCTAGCTCTCATGTGCTTTCTCTCTCCTGCCTTCACCTTTGAACACTTTGGACTCCAACAGAATGCTCTAGATTTGGCTTGTTTTCCTGTTCTTTCTCTTCTCTGTGTTTCTTCTCTTGCTAACTGGCCCTCTGGATTTCTCAAGTTTTATAAGGAAGTTGTGTGCAAATAAAATGGCTGCAGAGCTCAGATAATTCAGGCACCCTTAGCCTGTGAAGAAATTTTATAGCTCAGTGATAAATTGGAATTATTATGGAGGTTTTGACAGCTTGTTAACTAACACATCACTGGGGACATTTTCACAAAAATTGCTGAACATGAAACAGTAAACACTTAATGGCCTCTGCAGTGAAAGTAAGTCAGCAAACAACTATGAAGGTGAGCTGTTGTGGTCAACTGGAGAAAGAAAATTGAGCTAAAGTTTATCAGTATAAATAAGCTCTCAGCTGATCTAGAAACAGAACCTAGGTAGACAGCGACTGATTGTTTAGGAAGGAACTCATAAGAAAGGAACCTGACCACTGACTGCTGAACCAAGTTTGTTATTTGTTATCAGTTCCATGAAATGTGGTGCTGGTTACTAGGACTAGTAAATATTCTTTTACTAAGTCAATAAGAAGAAATATCAATCACTAATTTTTGAAGTAGGATCAGTTAAGAGGCTTATAACAAAATCATGTACCTTGTCTGATGAGTGAAATGTACATTACATTTCCCATCTTCTTCATGTATCTATATAGTATTTGAAGACATGGTATGTACACCTTCAAGATCTGCTCCAAAAGCTAAGCTATATCGCATCCTCTACTCCTTTCACTACCTGATTATATGTATTTGACAGTTCTATAAAGATTAAAAAATGAATTATTTCAAGATGGAAGAAGCTTGAGTCCCCAACTTTGTGGATTGAAGCTAAAAAAGAACAATTCAGAGACAAGATAAAGTCAATGATAAACCCTCATTGGGTATGACAGCAATATTTTTCATTATTTTTCTTACTACAGTTGTAACTATAGATGCCATAGTCTCAAACAGATTAATGGAATTCAGAGTGTGGCTTCCATGTTGTTGTCTCTAACAAATGCAGATGCATTTTTGAAGTCCAATGTGAATTTTCCATATCATTTTGCAAAATACATTTCTGTAACCCTAAGAATTGCTGACCTAAGGAATCACTGCCCCCTTGGGAAGCAAGCCAACATTTTAATTGTGCACCACTGAACATAAATGTGATGATCGGGGTTCTGCACAATTATAGGAAAGGAATTACTGAATATAGGTTTTCCACAAATGTCTGTCATAGTGCAATTAAAGGAGAAATGAATCTGACCATCTTGATGACAGCCTGTGAAACCAAAACCATGAAATATATATTTCTCTGAGAAAATGAAAACTTGTATTCTTTGACAGGGTAATTATTATGCTCTGTCAAATTACTTGGCTTTTCTTCATAAAAAATCACTTAATACTTCGTGCACATATTACTTTTGCCATCAAATATCACTTTGAGGGGAGTTAATAATTCAGGAACTTTTTATATTTAAAATGAGCAAATCCAGTAGATACATGAGATGTCTTAACCAGATAGTTCTCCCATGCTGAATGCCATGTGTAATTGCTTCTGATTCAGAGAGAACCATGGGACTGCACAATAAGGAAATAGCCTGGGACTTAGAGAGGGTCAGAATGTCAACAATACTGTCATAAATAGTTAATAGAGTGTAGTGATTTACTTCAGAGAGACATTCCCCTTCTACTGTATATTTTAGAGAAAAATCCAATTACTGCAAAGCATTATTAGTAAGATCATCATGATGAGTATATTGGAAAGGGCATTTAAAGTGAATAATATAATTATTCCAGATTTTTCTCTCATAAAATGCCCTGTTTCAATTACTTAATTACATGGGGAATTCTGTGATTATCCCATGTCACAGACAGGGAAATGGAAGTTCAGTGACATAACATAACTTCTAACATCATCCTATTGTTGAAACGAGAAATAAATTTCTGTTTTAAAAGAACTGTTTATTTCTGCAGCCAAATATGCTTCACCATAGCCCAGGAATGCAGATTTGGGTTACCTAAAATTCCAAAGCAGCATCCATAGCATAAAATTTCAAAGGATCCCATAAAAGCAGCTCTATGGACTTTTTGTAACAGAACAAAGAAATTCATAGATAAATATATTTTTCCAATATATTTGATGAAAATATCATGTAAGGGTGTTATAACAAATAGAGACATCTTTATAATAGGCCTTGGATGCTACGTAATGGCACTCTGAGCCTTTTGGTTGGTGGAAACTAGGATCTATTCATATATTCCAGAAGATTTACCTAACAGGATTATAAAACATATACAGGGATGGACAGTGAATACCGTTGAAGAGGGTTAAAATGTTTTGGACCCTCAGAGTTCCAACTTCTTTATTTCACTGAAGTCCTATCAGTCAGTAAGTTTATTTTAGCCACAGCTTCTTTCTGAGACATTGTTCCCACACTACTGCTGCTAAGTGTCCAATTTTGACTTCATATCCAATATGAAGTTAAGCATTGCAGACACTACAGCTCCCCTGAGCTGTAAATTATAGATTATTTTCTTTGGGACACATAGTGAACTTTTATTATTTTTGATAGTCTAACTACGGGCAAAGTTAACTCAGTGGTATTAAACAATCCCCCCTTTTACTTTTTTATCTAATTTATTTTTTTGACAATTTTGTACATGCATATAATGTGTTCTGCTCAAACCCAACACCTCTCTCAAAATCTCACAATTGAATTTTAAACTCAGTTGAAATTCAACATAAGTCATCCTATCTGAACTCTTTCATCTACAGAGGAAGCACTTATAGAAGATGAAATATCTTGTCCACCATCATCAGAGGAAATATAGCAACCCAGAAGTCCTGGATTCCTTTACCTTTTCATACTGCTTCCCTTTGGAAAGTCTAGCCCTTGCCTCTATGTCTTATGAAAATTCTTGGACAACAGAGGTGTCAGTATGCTTGTTTAGTGACCTTTGCATCACCATGAGCAAAGTGCCTTCTAGAACAGCATAAGCAAGGAAAGATTGCTTTTGACTCCCAACCTCACTAGCTCTCATTCAATCAGGACAGGGAAGGTGTGATGGAGTTAGTAGGTACAAAAGCGTGAGATAATGGTTGTTCACATAGCATTAAACCATTAAATCAGCCCAGCACCACCTGCTAAACATTCCACAGCCTTTCCAAACTGTACTGCCAACAGGGAAACAAATGAGGCTATAGGGGGCATTCCATGTTCAAACTATAATATTGGTGCTGTTCTTTCATACATTATTCATTAGTTTTCATTGTGATAGTATTTAGCTGGATGGACTTGAGAATGAAGAAAGGGAAATTTGGTTTGAAATGCAGAAACTATTATAGTAAAATTTATCTTACCCAGGGATTGCCACATCAAATCATTTTCCATAATTGCATGGTGTGGTGGTATTGTGTTCCCCAAAATATTGTGTACTCTAATAAATTTATCTGGGGTCAGAGAACAGACAGCCACTAGATACAAAGGCTAGAAAATGGTGGCACTCACACCTTTAATCCTAGCATTCCAGAGATAGAAATCCCTCTGGATCTCTGTGAGTTCAAGGCCACATTGGAAATAGCCAAGCATGGAGACACACGCCTTTAATCCCAGAAAGCCAGCCTTTAATCCCAGGGAGTGGTGGTAGAAAGCAAAAAGATATATAAGGCGTGAGGACCAGAAACTAGAAGCATTTGGCTGGTTAAGCATTCAGGCTTTTGAGCAGCAATTCAGCTGAAAGCCATTGGGATGAGGACTCAGAAGCCTCCAGTCTGAGGAGACAAGACCAGCTGAGGATCCGGTGAGGTGAGATAGCTGTGGCTTGTCCTGCCTGTCTGATCTACCAGCATGGACCCCAATAACTCGGCTCGGGTTTGATTTTATTAATAAGAACTTTTAAGATTCCTGCTACAGCATGGCAGTAAACTAAATCTACACAATGGGATGAATGAGTTCCTGTACAGGCTCTGCCACTCATGCCATTGCAGTCAAAAGCAAATAAATAACGGAGTGCATTGCATTCTCTAGCTTTATCTAAAATTAAAGAAATTGGGTAGAGTTCCTTTAAACCCACTTAAAGAAATACACATTGTAGCTTATACAGCTGTCACGTGTTTCTTTTCCTTTTTTACCTTTTCTGTGTGTTGGTGGTAGGTAGAAGTTTACATGAAGAATAGTTTTTCATGAATAAGCATATCATCTCTTTGCTTACCTCATTTGTTCATAGCTATTTCTGTTCTGGTTCTGAAGGGTATGCTCTTTATTACTATAATAATAAAATTATAAAGACTCTGATTTGTGTTGACATGTAAATATGGCATCCATAGCAAATTGAAGTGGTCAGGAACTTCATTGGTAGGCTATGGAGAGCAAGTATCTGTAAACTTTCCTGACTGACAAGTCAAGAGGCCATCAGTAATTTGGGAGTTCAATCTAATGGCATAGATACCCTGTCCTAAAATGGCAGTAAATAAAGAAATCGGAATCTGTCACTGCCTCACTTTGTAGCCTCAGGACACATTTGGATTCCTGGAAGAAGCATCTCTGGAACACATTAGTTTACATGAATGTGTATTGTTGGGAATAATTTCATTGAGGTTTTTGAATTTTCTTTCTTCTTCCAGTTTCTAGATATCAGAAGTATATTGACTAACAAAGGAAAGATGAAATGAACAATTGAGATATGAGGAAACACTGAATCTCAAACATACCACCATTATCATCCTATAGGCTATCAAAAAGAATACATAATGCAAAAATCTACACAATGAAGGAAATGATGTATGCAAGTCACAGCCTTCTTTGAAGAACTAATTTTACTGATATTAAAAGAATCAATAGTAAATAGATAACTAAAGCAGACCAAGGAGAACTCTACAAAAGCACCCTAGAAGGAATGATACGTGATATTTTCTATATGGATCAGAAGGGTGACACAGCAGGTAAAGGCAATCTGAGTATAACTTCTGGAACTCAGGACAAGGTGGAAAGAGAGAAGGGACTCCACAAAGTTGTTCTCTGAGATTTACATGCAAGTCTTGACACACACCCACACATGTAAGTCACACACACACACACACACACACACACACACACACAAACACATTCTCACACATATGAATCAGTAAATCACACCCACATCCACACACATACCTATATCCCACATGCTCACATGTAAGCACACACAATTATATTACATTTTTTAAAAATATGGTTTAAAAATAAAGTGCTCTGGGGGCTTTAAAGGTTTCCTGTGAAATGAAACTGTAGTATAGCAAGGAATGCACAGGCAGAATTGAAAGACTGTAATAAGCATCTTCTTTTCTAAGAACAAGGGCAACCCTTAGAAGGACTGAGGTAGAAGAAAATGTTTTTCACAAAGGTCAGATTTGGGAATTGATAATCTTTTTTTGCACTGTAAGTAACTGTTGGAAGGCACAAGAGTGTGGAGAAGGCCCAATAACATGGTCCAGATAACATAAGTGGGGCTTTGACAATAGTGGTGGCAGAGTCAAAGAGACTGGAGTATTGGTGATGAGCCAAGGTGGTGACATGAAAGGTAATGCTAGCTTTGTCTTATTCCAGTCATAGTGCATAAGTGTGACCCTGACAGTGCAGCCAGATCAGACATTTTTCCCCAAATTCATTATGGGCACCTGCTGAAAGTGGTCATATAGACTCATAAAACAAATTCTAATTAGTCCTTTTACTCTTTGCTAATAAAATATGAAATGTTCATTCTTTTTCCAAGTAGATCTCTTAATAGCATTTTAAAATTTCTCTTTAAAAAGCTATTTTATATGTTTGAAGTAAAATAATTACTGAATAGTGAAGAATGTATTTCTAATTCCACAATTACATTATTAAAAAAATACTTGCTTAAGAATGTCTAGAGGACAAATTACTTTATTTAAGTGCACTCTAATTCCCCCAGGGCTTTGCAAAAATAAAGGAGTGGATTGAAAAAGCTCAGGATATAATATTAGGGTTTCTTTACTTCTGTCTTTCATCTACTCTTCTTCTCCTCTCCTCTCCTCTCCTCTTCCATTCCCTTCCCTTCTTGTTCCTTCCTTCCTTCCTTCCTTTCCTCCCTCCCTCCCTCCCTCCCTCCCTCCCTCCCTCCCTCCCTCCCTTCCTTCCTTCCTTCCTTCCTTCCTTCATTATTTTCTTGTCTGTTGAGAGAAGGTCATGCTGTGTGACCAATGTTAGCCTAAAAGTGACTGCATAGAATAGACTGACCTTGAATTTGAAGTGTGCTTTCTACCTCTGCCTACTGAGAGTTGGGATTCAGAATATAATTTTAAACCTGAATCGCTATGCACGAGTAAGGCAGCCAGTGGCATGAATGCGTCTGAAATTCATGACCGAGTGCTGCCACTCATATGAATAGGTCACATCACTTATTCATGTATCTCTTAATTAACTCTTTAGTGACTTTTCTATTGTAGTTTTTGTGATTAATGTAGGAATAAATATATCTTTACTATCTAATATTTAATACCACTGACAATTATTGTGGTATATATTGTAATTTTATTTTTAATAACATGCAAAGAATTTGCTCCTTTAAAAGCACCATTTCTGTACTGGACTTTTCGTTTTGAGCCTACAACCAGCTCCCAAATCGTGGCACAGAGACTTACTAGTTTTGAATCCTCACCCTAGCTTAGGCTTATTTCTGGCTAGCTCTTTTAACTTAAATTAACATGTTTCTCTTTATTTACCCTTCTGTATATCTCACTTTTACTGCTTCTGGTGTCTGTCTGTCTGACAGCTGCCTGGCTGGCCCTAGGAATCTCCCTTTCTTGCTCCATCAGTCTCTCCTCTCTTCTTTTCTCTGGTTCTTTCTTCTTGAGCCAAGATTCCTCCTCCTATTTATTCTCTCTGCCTGCAAGTCCAACCTATCCCTCTGCTGCCTAGCTATTGTCCATTTAGCTCTTTATTAGACCAATCAGTTAGGTACCTTAGGCATGAAAGGTGAAACAAGTGGAACACGTCTTTACATATTAAACACACATCCTTACTTTGTTAAACAAATGCAGCAGAAACAAGTCTAACACACCTTTACACAGTTAAAGTAATATTCCACAACATAAACAAATGTAACACATCTTTGCTTAGTTAAAATAATATTCCACAACATTTCCCATTTTTGTCTAAATAAAAATGAATGATTTTAACTTTAGTTATATAAAACAAGAACAATTATGAAGTAAGGATTGCATTTACAATTTCTAATCCATTTGCATTTGGCAAATTCAGAGAAAATACTTCATTATTAATTCTATCTTGGTGAGCTCAAAGTTTTGTACCTAATTTACCTTCTATAATAATTAAGGAAAACTATATCTAGTCTTCAGCTCCATCAAAGACACCAGAAGGATCTAACATTGCCTGAGTTAACAGGAAGTACATTGCAAGCCACTTCCAAAACTCTAGAAATGACAGATATTTGGCTTCCTGAACAGCATAGAATATCTGGCAGACTTTTCTATGAAGCAGGAATTTTGAAGGACTGCCCCACCTTGGTTTGGCAAAGTTCAGCAATCTCTTTCCCTTGTGTCCTGCTTGTCCAGCTTGTCCAGCAACTGTCAACAGTCAAGGCAAGAGCAGTTTCTTTGACTGTTGGCTAACCTTATAATGAAATCAAACTCCACATGGAGATTCTTCAATGCCCATCATCATTTCTGAAGTAGATTGGTGCTGCCAGGAGCAAATGTGTTTCGCTGTCATGAAAAGCCTCAGATCATTAAATATCTTATATACCATATTCTGTATGTCTTTCAAGTGTTTGAAGACCATCTACCTATCTAAATATATCTGTTTAACCTTGAAAACATATCTAATGTGACAAGTTTGATTACTATAGATGACTAACTACTAACCTGCATTTCTTAATTATACATTACATTTTAAAATAAGCTGCATAAGCCCAATACCTTAAACAAGAATAGAAACTTACGCCAGGTGGCAGTGGCACATGCCTTTAATCCCAGCACTCGGGAGGCAGAGGCAGGCGGATCTCTGTGAGTTCGAGGCCAGCCTGGTCTACAAAGTGAGTTCCAGGAAAGGTGCAAAACTACACAGAGAAATCCTGTCTCGAAAAAACAAAAACAAAAAAAATGAAATATATATATAATATAACAGAAATAATTTTAAATTTGTATCAATATACCAAAATCCATACCAATGTAAAATATTTGAGGTGAATAGATTTTTTATTCTATATTTTTATAGAGTAAATGATGAGAAATATTCATTACCCATTGAATAACCAAAAATCATGCACCCCACCTCTTGGAAATGTGAGCATTGTGTTTTCTAGACTGATTATTGTTGTCTGTGGGTGAAGAAATCTTTCTAGGGAACCTGAGAAAATTTAAAAAATGGACAAGTCCTAGAAAAACTAGTTATAAATTTTGTTGTCTAATGTCTGTCAAATTGGAAAGTGCAAGACTTATTTGCAGTTCTGGCTGGAATAGTCTGTAAGGCAGGATCATTGCAGCCAGCAGCCTTGACAGAGGCACTCTGAGGGGCTGGATCACCTGGGTCATCCATTTTCTTTGGTGTCTGTTCGCTTCCCTCTGAAAACACACAATTCAGGTTGTCCATCATGGCTTTGGTGGATGGCTCTGTTGCCTCTTCAGTTCTGTGAGAGGAGAGCCTTAAGCTTGTGGACCTAGGCTGGAGGTGCGTTTAACTGGGAACTGCATTTAACCGCTTCAGCTCTGGAATGCTGGTGCCCACAGTACAGCAGGGAAGTTTTATTGAGCTTTTTGTTGTTAAACATACAGGCTGTTTAAGTATTCTGCTGAATGACAGAGCTTCCTAAAAGGAGTCATATCATTTCACACACACACACACACACACACACACACACACACACACATCAGGCCCCATGTGGAAATTCAGGCCCCATATTGGGATCCAAGTATATCAAATGCCTTTTCTTTTGTGCCACCAACCAGCTCCCAAATCATGACACAGAGACCTATTTTTAGTTTTGAATGCTCAACCTAGCTTAGGCTTGTTTCTGTCTAGCTCTTTTAACTTATATTAATCTGTTTCTCTTTATCTACCTTTTGCCTTGGGGATTTTTACCCTTCTTTCCATATATCATACTTTTACTGATTCTCATGACTGTCTGTCTGTCTGTCTGTCTTGAGGCTGCCTGGCTGACCCCAGTCATCTCCCTTTCTTTCTCCCTTATTCTCTCCTCTCTTCTTTTCTCTGGTTCTTGAGCATAGATTCTTCCTCTGATTTATTCTTTCTGCCTTCCAGTCCCACCTATCCCTCTCCTGCCTAGTTATTGGACATTCAGCCCTTTATTAGAACAATTAGGTGCCTTAGGCAGGTAAGGTGAAACAAATGAAACGCATTTGTACATAATTAAACACATCCGCTTATATCATTAAAATGAACGCAGCAGAAACAAATGTTTGCACAGTTAAAATAATATTTTACAACACATTCCCAAATTATAGGTGAAAGATTTTAGAAATTATACTTTTTTATTTCTTTTTTTAAATTTTTTTATTTTATTTTACAATAGTATTCAGTCCTACATAACAGCCACAGATTCCCTTGTTCTCCCCCTTCTTGCCCCCCTCCCCTTCCCCCAGCACACCCCCCATTCCCACCACCTCCAGATCAAGGCTACCCCCGAGGACTGAGATCGACCTGATAGACTCAGTCCAGGCAGGTCCAGTCCCCTCCTCCAGATTGAGCCAAGAGTCCCTGTATAAGTCCCAGGTTTCAAACAGCTATCTCATGCAGCAAGCCCAGGACCTGGTACCACTGCCTAGATGACTCCCAAACAGATCAAGCCAATCAACTGTCTCACCTACTCAGAGGGCCCGTGGGAGCAATGAACAGCGAGGGTCGAGGGAAAGAGAGCGGGAGATCCCACCTGGATCAAGAACAGAGAGGGAGAACAAGGAATAGGAGACCATGGTAAATGAAGACCACACGAGAAAAGGAAGAAACAAAGTGCTAAAGAGGCCCACAGAAATCCACAAAGATACTCCCACAAAAGACTGCTGGCAATGGCCGAGAGACAGCCAGGACTGACCTACTCTGGTGATGGGATGGCCAAACACCCTAATAGTTGTGCCAGAAACCCCATCCAAGGACTGAGGAATCTGGATGCAGACATCCACGGCTAGGCCCCGAGTGGAGCGCTGGGAGTCTAATTAGCAAGAAAGAGGAGGGTTTATATGAGCGAGAATTGTTGAAACCAAGGTTGGATAAAGCACAGGGACAAATAGCCAAACGAATGGAAACACATGAACTATGAACCAAAGGCTGAGGGGCCCCCAACTAGAAATTATACTTTTATGCAATATATACCCTGGAATTATAACTAATAGTTTTAATGCATTGATCTACTATACATAAAATAATAGAGAATTCAAAAACAATGTTATAATAGCAATACACTTTTACTCATAAGAAAAAATATTTTCTCTTGTATTGCATAAATCGATATTATTATAATAGTACCATATATTTATACATTTTTGGATCTTTATTTATTCATGTTGCTTTGTGTTACTGCCCAATACTCTTTTATTTCAACCTGTAAGATTTCCTTTAAAGTTTCTTATAGAGTGGGCCCACTGACAACCCATCCTTTATTTATTTGAGGCTACCTTAATTTATCCTTCCACTTTTAAAATTTAAATGTTTATTTATACTTTTCTATTTCAGTGTGCATTTGCATTTCTATGCGTGTTTGTGTGAAAGATGGTTTTTTTCATGTGTATATGTACAGAGGCCTGAATTTAGCTTCAAGTGTCTTTCTCTATTAACTTTACCTTAGTTTTTGAGACAAGGTCTCCTGGTGAACATGGAAGTCAAAGCTTTAGCTACACTTGCTAGCCAACTAGACCCTAGGAGCCACCAGACTTCAACCTCCTAATTCCAGAGTTACAATAGGCTCCACTGTGCCCTCCTTTCACAGGGACACTAAAGATGAGGGGCCATGTTGCTTATGCAGAAAGCATCTTACCCACTGAGCCAGCTCCCTGGCCCTACCTATGTCTTTTGAAGGAGTTTCATCTTTGTTGTTTACCAAATTTAGGATCTTGATTGAAAGTGTTTTTACTTTATTACTTTAAATATTTCATCCCATTGTTTTTTGTTTCTCTAGATTTCTTTCATGAAAAACTCACATACAGTTTTATTGAGAACCTGTTACATGGGGGGATTGTTTCAGTTTCTTTTTTGATATTCTTTTCACTTTTGATTTTACTAATTTTATTGTAATCTATTTCACCATATGTCTCTTTGAGTTAATCCTATTTGGAATTAAATGAGATTCCTACATGCTTATATTTATGTTTTCAGTGTATTTGGACAAAATGCTGGCACTGTTTCTTCAAATATTCTCTCTGCCATTTCTTCTTCCTAGCCCTCTTCTTCCCTCCTTCACCTTTATTATTTTTTTTGGTACTAAAATAAAAATGAGCATACATTTGTATTCTTGTTGATGTCCTAGAGTATCAACATCCTCTTACCTGTTCAAATTTGCCTTTGAATTCAAATTGAATTTAGTTATTTTACTTTTCAGCTCTAGAGTACCATTATTTTGCTATTTTTACTGTCTTTTATTTATTTTTCTGTTTTGTCCATACGTTATTCTCTTCGATTTACCCGTGTTTTCCTTTACTTTTTTTAAGACCATGCCATATATTCATTTTAAAGTTCTTGTCTAATAGGTTATCCAGAAGTTATTTTTGTAGACTTCACTTCTATTTCATATATTTATTTCCTTTTGGAAAGTATCAGGTTTCATGATTCTTTATAATAGTTTATATTTAAAAAAGAAAATCAGTTTGGACCTTTACATCATTGATGTGTTATCTGCAAATTTATCTCCTTCCCTTTAAGTATGTTATTTATTTTTTGTTTAAAAATTTTAAAGTATTTTATTTAATATTCATACATGCATATGAATATTATGCAACTATGGTTGCATTAAACCCATTATGTGCCTCATTTTTTCTCCTACAATCCCTTATTACTACTCATCACTTTTTCCTTCCAAATTCATATTATTTATTTATCTATCCTCTCTCTTTCTTTCTTCTACCTGTCTATCTAGTCTATCATCTATCTATCCACATACAGTTATACATACCTTTCTTTCTTTCTTTCTTTCTTTCTTTCTTTCTTTCTTTCTTTCTTTCTTTCTTTCTTTCTCAATCTCTCTCTCTCTCTGTCTCTCTCTCTCTCTCCACACACACACACACACACACACACACACACACACACACACACACACACTGGGTCCATTTAATGCCGTCTGGCTTCCTGTATGTGTATGGGTTTGTTTGGATTGTTTACTGGAGCATGTACAGCCTCTCAGTGCACACATACCTGAAGAAAAGTGTCTACTCTTCCCCTAGCAGCTGCCAATTACCATCAGCTCCTCAGATAGCTTCCCTCCTCCATTCATGCTGGAATTTTTGTCAACTTGATATTCAAACTTAAGGATTTTCAAGCTTTCTCAAAGACAGTGTCTTCCTCTAGACACATATAGTGACTTTAGAATTTCACTCATATGTGAGCTTAGTCTTTAATCCTTGACTTCAAAACTGGATTCCACAGAAGAAAAAAGTAAAAATGAAAAAGAGAAGGACAAGGCACCAATGCTTGAAATCCCTTAAAGGTTATTTCATCCAGGAAGAATGGATTACAACAAAGGGGATACATAAAACAGCAGCCATCAGCTCTTCACATGCGTGCCTTATGTTCACAATCAGTAGTCAGTGATCAGAACATATATTCCTGATATTTGAAGGACATGGTTCTTTTTTGCCCAAGCTCTGACTTACTAGTTTGTGTAGGTATTTCTTGTAACTCATATGTGGCTATCTTCCATTAACTGTAGGATCTAGTATAGATAGCTGAAAGTGATAGGAACTCATATTATTGATGAATTACAATTTATCATGAAGATTTTCTCTAGAAGTTTCATCCTTAATATAGACTCTGAAGCTCCATAAGAATCATATTAAGTGGGTTGTGTCATTATAATTTTTGATTGAGATGAGGATTCTGTTTATGCTTTTCTGTTTTTTTCTCACTGTAGTCTAAATTTTCTATTATTATTTTCTGACTGTTTGAAAGTGTATGTATGTTACAATACACTTATGCTGCTCTTTTCTGTACTTTATCTGTGACCTTGAATGGGATATCACAGCTGATACTGAAGTTCATTAATCCTATATACAAAATACTTACTCATTGCATTGTATATATTTGAAACTCAGGCAGTTACATTATTACACTGGTACAGTTGTGTTAGAGTTGGAGGCAGTGGCAAAGAGGAATGTCGGACTCTTCTAAAAGTGTGAAGAAGCATGGTATTCATTAGTACATGCTCTGTTCAAAAAGCACATCACATTATACAATTCTTACTCACAGTTGCACAAAAATGTTTTTATGTCAATGAAAGTGCATGCTTAAAGAAATAATAGGTAACAACCACAAATAGTCACATCTAAAAACTCATCTCTTTAAATAAAACGGCAGTAGTTATACTTAAGGTTGATAAGTAAGCAAATGGACAGAATGCAAAAGAAATCAAACTTTACATGTCTGTCATCTCTGAGAGATTACTATTTTCATGGGAATGCTTAAAGGAAAAATAACTGTTGGGAGAGAAATAAATGACAGGGGAAACCACATTTACCCAGTGTGGGCTATTTTTGGCAGCAAGTGCTTAATTAAAAGATCAGCTAATGGAAGGTCTTCTTGGAAACATATCGTGATTGCTGCAGAGTTTTATTTTTTGTTAAACTTCATTTTGTGATATTTTGGCATTTAATAAACTGCATATAGAGGCAGTAAATTAAAACCTGCAATTACAAGCATCTAAGAACCTTGCCAGCCACATTGTCACCCCATTGGGCCATTAACCCACAGCATGATCTGACAGATATTAATGCTCTTAAGACACAGGAAGACCAGTGATTAATGAATAGGAACATGATCTGTCTGTTACCACAAACCAAATTTAGATAAATTAACCATTCCTATGCCATTTATTATCATCTTTGTTAGGTAGACTTATGCATTTAGTGATTAAATCAGTACTGTTAACCATTGGAGAAAGTCAGTTTTAGACAATGGACGAAACACCCCAGTAACTTCAAGGTGTGAATTGTAATTTTGTAATTGGAATCTGTTGTGGCCATTGTGACTCAGATCTTATTGATTTAACCAGCATGAAGCTTTTCAGCTTTGTAAAACACAAATGTTGGGCATAAACCCTCTTGTTTGTTGTCCAAAAGGCTAAGCACTAGATATCTCAAATTTCATAAAGTAAGGACCACAGAAATATAAATTGAATAATTATTTGAAAGTACAGTCTAGAAGTCCTAGGTGGGCTGACCATATGTATACTCCATGGTCCAATAATACATAATATCAATATCTAAAACATCTCTTAGTAGAGAAACTTTTTTAGCATCAGTTTGATACTTGCAATTAACTAGGGGACAAAATCCAAATATCTATTTTTATAATATCATACTCTTCTCCACCATAGAAACTGTGGTCTCATGATAACTCCCTCTGAAATACGCATCTTGAATACGTGAAACAATGCATGGTAACAAATCCAGTATTCTATTTTTCTCAATATAGTCAGACTTATGACCAGGTTGAGTAGGTACAGCAGGCACAATAAGAGATTAGAAAGGATAATATAATTATAATAAACTAGACATACCATAATCAGTATGTTTGTGCTTTGAAGATGTTGTTAGGCAAAATATGGAGGAGCTGAACAAATTTATTTTGATGACATGACATTTAATGAAATGACCTAGATGACAACCGATTGACTAACTGGTAAGTAGCCTATATGGAACAGATAAATACCTGTAAGTGAGATCCCCTGTAATGACTTTATTGAAAAATTCCCTCCATAGTCTTCAGCATTTGTGCACTTGGTCCCCAGATGGTGGTGCCTTTTGGGAGGAAGGATTAGAAGGTGTAGCTTTGATGGAGGAAGAATGACACTGGAGATAGGCTTTGAAAGCTTAAAAACTCTTGCTCTCTTTAGCTCGCTGTCTCTGATTTGTACTTAAAATTGTAGATATGAGTTCTGTGCTTCTTGTGCCTGCTGCCATGTCTGCCTCCCTGTACCAATGGACTCATTTCTTTGGACCCAGAAGCACAAATAAACACATTTACATGTTGCCTTGGAGTTCTGTCACAACAACAACAACAACAGGAATGTAAGAAATGCATCCTTTTTCTTACAAAACTTCATTGTGCAACTCAGAACACAGCTGCTTTAAAACCATGAGTTACTTATTCTCACGATTGCCCTCCAATGGTTTCAAGCCATTGTTGTGGGCAGGTAACTGAATCTGTGGAAAGAGAAACTGAAGAACAAGGGAACACTGAATAAACAATATGTTTAAAATACAATACTGCAAAGCAGTGAAAAAAATATAAACTCAAATGTTTCAAGTGCATAAAAGAAAACAAGAAGCAAACATTATCTATGACCAAAACAAAAAATCATAGTGTACATTCTATATGTGTATCTTAGTTAGGCTTTGTATGGCTGTGATGAAACACAATGACCAAAAGCAGCTTGGGAATGAAAGGGTTTATTTGGCTCACATTTTCACACTGTAGTCCTTCAGTGAAGAAAGTCAGAACAGAAACTCAAACAGGGCAGGAACCTGGAGGCAGGAGCTGATGCAAAGGCCATGCAGGAGTGCTGCTTTCTGGCTTGTTCTCCATGGGTTGCTTAGCCTGCTTTCTTATAGAACCCAGGATCACCAGCCCAGGGATGGTCCCACCCAAAATAGCTTGGGACCTCTCCCATCAATCACTAATTAAGAAAACGCTATATGAACTTGCCTGCAGCCCTGTCTTATGGGGGCATTTTATAAGTTCCCTTTGATCACATGACTCTAGCCTGTACCAAGTCGAAGTAAATTTATCCAGCAAAGTATTAAGTGATCCATATGTATTATAAACATGGGCTAGAGATGTATGAGTCTGCGTCTATATGATACATTTGAAAAAGTTTGTGACCTTACAGCTCATGCCTATAAATGAGATGTTGAAGCAAGACTGTTGTGAGTTTGAGGCCAGCTTGGACTAAATTGGAAGTTAAAGCAAGCTTTACTACAGTGTGAACTCTTTTCTCAGAAAAATGAAAGAAAGAGACAGAAGAAAGAAATCGATGAGATTATAATTAGTTAAAATATGAAACCATGGTCTGCTCCCCTGTTCATGTGCATTTCTTCCTGTCCTCAGTAAATCAATGAATCTGCTTTAGTGTGGGTCTTCTACTAAGGGTTAAGAGATGAAGGTGGGAGTGTGTGTGTGTGTGTGTGTGTGTGTGTGTGTGTGTGTGTGTATAAAAGTGCTTGTCTTATGAAGAGTTGTCTATTTGAAGTCAAACAGGAGACTTTAGAGGGGTGGTTTTCAACCTGTGGGTTATGACCACTTTGGGGATTGAATGGCTCTTTCACAGAAATCACATAACAGATATCCTGTATATGAGATATCTTGCATATCAGATACCCTACATATCAGATATCCTGCATATCAGATATTTATATCACAATTCATAACAGTAGCAAGCCTACCACTGTAAAGTAGCAACAAAAATAATTTATGGTTGAGAGTCACCGCAACATGAGGTACTGTATTAGAGGCTCATGGCATTAAGAATGTTAAGAACCACTGCTTTAGATTATAGTAGAATCTTTAAATGGTGTAGAAAACTGTCTGACGTGAAGATACAGTTGGAAACAACAGTATACACACAAACACCTCCCAAGTCATGACTGTAGGTAGGGGAAATAGCAGCTTGGGTAACACTGGCCCTGTAGTAACAGGATAAGGGAGTAATGACACAGGGCAACTCTGGCTCTCTAGGAACAGAAATGTAATTCCTCTTACTACACACTTCCCAGATGCGGTGAGATTCAATAACTCAAACATTGTCTCCAGGAGCCATTGTAAAAGACTCCATATGGGTATCCTAAGAGTCTTCACAGAGGGTGGTTTCTATTCTGTGGAGATTTTGCAATAATATGTTTATGTATTGATATATAATTCCCACTTTCTCCTCAAGAATTCAGACCAATAAAAGGTGTCATGCACATTCAGCTATTCTGTTTGTTGCAGAAAAGATTGTTTTCCACCAAGTCCTTATATCCAACAAAATGGAGCAACTTTTAAACTTCAAGGGAAAGTAAAGATTTTATTTTAAGGTATACATTTTCATCACTGACAAATATTAATTTGCTATGTGAAAGACTTAAGCTGTATGCTGGAATAAACCACCTAGACACTCTTGTTTTGCATGCAGATTCTCTAGTCTTGATTTCTAAACAGGAGAACTACCTTAAAAAGCCTCTGGTAGCCGGGTGGTGGTGGCGCACGCCTTTAATCCCAGCTCGGAGGCAGAGCCAGGCGGATCTCTGTGAGTTCGAGGCCAGCCTGGGCTACCAAGCGAGTTCCAGGAAAGGCGCAAAGCTACACAGAGAAACCCTGTCTCGAAAAACCAAAAAAAAAAAAAAAAAAAAAAAAAAAGCCTCTGGTAGCAGATTTTGGAGGCTAGTACCTGGGTTCCTGGAACTTGAAAAGCTGAGGCAGGAGGATTGCCACAATTTCCAAGCAAGCATGCTATACATAGTGGAATCTAGGCCAGTCTTGCTCTAGAGAGCAAGACCCTCTCTAAGAAAAGAAGTATACACACACACACACACACACACACACACACACACACACACACACACAGAGCTTTAAGATGCTTCTATGTGGGATTGTCAGTCACTGCTGCCTCTACTCCCTTATTTAACTTACATTTTTAAAAATTAACCTGTTTATTTTAAAAAAAATGTGTTTTTTTTAAATTTTACATACCAGTCCTGGTTCTCTCTGCCTTCCCTTCTCCTGCCCCCTCCCTCATTTTAAGCACTAATTTAAGTTCAGTTTCAGCTTGGGCAATTCTGAAACTTTGATTCCATTACTTAGTTTATTTTTGTACTAAAGATATTGTTGGAAGTACTGGGAATATTCTCTAAGTCTCATATTTCAAAATGTAATTTAAAAGGCTAAATTCTTAACTCAATTTTCCATATTTTTTTTTTTGCTTTAAAATCCATATTCTGTCTCAATTTCTCTGTTACTTAAAAAAATTTAGCATTTTTGTTTGTATGCTCATTGTGATTTTGTGAGACAGTTTTGCACTAGTCTGGTTAGGATTAGAACTAAATATGTAGCCCAGGCTAGATTTTTAACTCACAGCAATTCTCCACCCTCAGTCTCTTGAGAATGGTGTTACATACATGAGCCCCCTCTGCAAGCTTTAGTTATTTGTTTCTGAGTTCAGCTTTACATGTTTCATTTTAATCTTCTCATAGATATGACAAGAAAACTACTACTGAATATATCTGCTATTACAAGAAATAGACTAGGCTAACATGGTTGGAATATTAGTGACATGATGTAATTCTGCAGTAGAGAACCTTCTACTCCATGTTCTCTGTTATACAGATTCAGAATATAAGAAACTTCTATATAAACACACAAAGACATAGACACAGACATATGCACACAGTCTTAGGGAGATTGAAAGGAAATGAATTCTGAGATTATTTTATGTTGGTTTTTTTTTTCCCTAACCCAGCGAAAGACAGGGTGAGAGAACAATAACTCACAATAAGGATGCACACACCCATATGAAAAATTAGAAAAGCATAATTTCAGCCACACTATGTTTTTAGGAAATCTTGAAAATTATGTGCTTTCAAGTTACTTCCATGTGTCTCCAGAGGTCTTTGTAGCTTTAGGGCTTGGAAAATGACAGATTAGAAAGAAAAAATTCCATAGACAAGCCGGAGATAAGCTGGGGAAATTAACACTGATTAAGTTTCTAACCAATTATGCCTCAGAAGATTTAGGATATTAATGCCAAATATGTAATTCCTAAGAGGACACATGTAATGCAGCTGTCATGGGGAAATCCCAACTATGCTTCAGCAGGGGGGTCTCAGGTTGGAGGGATCAACAATAAACCGGTGGTAACACTTGGAGGCATTGTGCAGAATGCAGTACTTATTGGATGTGAGTAGGGAGGCATCAGGAGAAAAGTTAAGCAGAGAGTTCTCCAAACTGAAGTTCAGGTCAGCAGTGATGGGAGGAGCAAGTTGCTTTTTTGTCCTCACTGTGTCTTCACAGTGGTACCTTGAAGCTCCAGAGGAAGCCTCCTTGGTTCCCCTTTAACTTCCTCGAGGCACCAACTCTTTACTATAGGAGAAGAGTTTCAAAAGTCAGCGTAAATAACATTAGCCTGGAATCATTAGCCTGGTTTGATTTGTCTTTACATAACCCAGTATTCCAAGAAGGCAGTCAGTAGCTTCTCCCTTGTGTAACACTAGCTGGCCTCAGTTCCCACCGAAAATGAAAGTGAGTCAGAGGATCACTAGAGAGCCCTAACCTGAATATCCAGGCAGGGATCCATTGTCATTGCCTCCTTTGATTTAGTTAAGAGTCTAAGGTACACAAAGAAATGCTTCAAGAACACAGTACCTAATTTTTTTAACAGATCATAGACAAACCATTGTCCAGTGGTTAAACACAGAACCCAAATTTGCATGATGGATCTCCCTCATATCTGTTTTTCACTAGTGGATGAGTAAAAGTCTAAAGAGGTAGAATGATGAACCAAAGATAGCTATGTAAATAAAAGAAATCAAATAAGAGCAATGAAGAAAGGCCCTGTCACCCCTAAAAGAGGGGATACATAAGCCCATTTAGTACTAATGAGAAAATGATATGAAGAAAACTTAACAAAGAACTGTGATATGCACACATTTATGTGCAATATGCTTTAACTTAATTATCATACATACATAAATAATTGATTTCAAATTTTGAAAGACATTACATCATTATTAGATCATATTACTTTCTCAGCAACACTGCTACTCACAGTGAAAGACTTGTTAGATATTTGGAATACTAATAAGGCCTTAAGAGAGCTAACATTCTTCTACATAATTTCAACAGAAGTACTTTGTTTATAATATGCTACCCTGTGCCAACATACAGTTTCATGCACTCACAGACCTTCAAGGGCACTAGAATAATTTTAGGGGATTTATATCAGTCTCCTCTTTTTAATTAAACTGGGATCTAGACTGAATTTGGGCAGATATATCTGAAATTTCCCACTGTGCTGTGCTTCAGTCTTCTATAAACTTGTGTAGAAGTGCCAACATTTTAGAGGTGGCTCACAGATCACCCGATTTTATGCTCTCTTACAATTCAATTTTGCTTCTAGGCTAAAAGATACCTCTCAAACAAAATAATCTGTTTTCTCTGAATGAAAAATTCTCTTGTTCAAGTAAAATAGAATAGGAGACATTTTTTTCTGTCTAATGAAAATGGAGGGTGGGGATAGTTATTTGCTTCATGGAAAATTCATTTCTTAGAGATCCCTGCTGTATTTAGAGATGTGCACTGGCTTTGAGAGAACTGCCTTTCTTTCTTGTCTGTAAATGTCAGGTGTGCTACAGAGCATAAATACAAGTGAGGGATACAAAAAATATGATTATCTCTCAACCAAAACAAATTAAAAACTTGCCCTGCAATACTTTGTGGAAATAATATTTTGTAAATCTTGTTGTGTTGTTGTATGGTTTTGTCTCTAGGCAGGCTCAGGGGTCATTGCAGGAGCTCTGGTTTCTCACTGCTCACTTCATACACAGGCTAGATCACTGACTGTCTGGTTGCTATGGATTCTCAATTCTTTGGAGTAAAAAAAAAAGAGAAAAACTTCCCAACCAGTAATAGATATGCCCAACACCTGAATATCTAACTTCAAATTCTATGTGATGTTTGTCCTAAGGCTTTGTGTTTGTGTCTTGTCCCATTGCTCAGTAAAATTCACTCACTGGCTCCAGACTTTTCAAATATGTTTTAGGATTGTATCAAGAGCTGGTGGTTGCGGACCTGTTTTCCGAGTGCCCCTTTTTGAGTGGCCAGTGCTTCTTTCCTGGTGATTGTGAGAATCAGGAAAGCTGCTATTGGGCTGGATATTGCACCTAGAAAGCTAAGATGTGCACTCCCCCTCCTTAGGTTAAATCTCCATTCTTCATCCTCAGTTACATGATGATATGTTGATAAAATTCATAGGAAACCTGGGGTTTTGCATCTTTGAAAACTTGTAGTATGTGCTGGATAACTCTAGACTCCCTTTAACTCTCCATTGTGCTCCTGTACCTAACCTTATTCTTTTAAGATACAATTTTTTGATGGAAGAATTCCATTCAGAAGTTTTGGGTCATTTCAGATGGTATGAAAAAATTATTGCACAGCAGAGTTATGTGAATGTCAAAAATAACATCTTTAATTATATTACTTACCTTGACAACTCCAAAATTCCTCATGAAGGATCTTGACCATATACAACACAAAGATGAAGTTTATTTTTATTTGGTATTTTTCTACTTCCCCCAAAAGTGAAAAGACATGCAAATGACCTCTGAAGTCAGATCAGTGTCAGTTCAGAGTAGCAGCACCATCAGAAGTATGTTTGTTTCTGATCCAAATTCTCACACCATCTCTATTACTGATTGTTCCATTCCCACGAGTGAATCAAGTTATGTGTGTCACAAGCCAACTCCAACTGGCTCATCTCTGAATTTCTCTCTGACTGTTTGGTTGTTTTTATTCATTATAAACTTAAATGTGATATGAGCTCATAAAAGATGAAAATAATGCCCCTCTATGATTTTTCAAAATTTGTTATTGACTAGATGAATGGAAGGGCTGATGCTTGTAACTGAGGCTTCCTTTATATCTCTAACAGAAAGCTGACTCACAGGGCTCCACGGCCTGGGCCAAGCAGCACCGATTCTTAGTGTTTATCTATGATTCTTATTGGTCATACCTGTCACACTGGTTTGTAGAGGGTTTTTTAAACTTACAACTACCTTATGCATGAAAAGAACTTTCAACATTAAAAATTGCAATGTTTACCCCATAAAATGGGTCTTTGGGGAGTATCTCATCTTCAAATGAGCACTGACTTGTTGATGAATTGCACTTATTAGCAGGTGGAAAGTCCAAGACAAAAATTCCATAATGTGAGAACTTGAACACTTTTCCAGCCAGCTACCCAACAAGATCTCAGTTTATGGTAAAAATTTAGGATAGCAATTGCTGAAGTAGCAATCTCCCAAAGTCTCCTATGAATCTAACATTTTAGGATTCAACATACAATCTTTTAATTAATAGATGTCCTCATGTAACATGAGAGCTAATTGTGAGACAGGTTGTCAAATTTTAAAAACCTGTGTGCTCCAGAGAAAGGCAGTGGGGAAGAAAAACAATGGAAAAAAATGTAGAGAAAATGCACAGAAACATACATGTGGAGATACTACTGGGAGGCCCATTAATATGTGTGTTAACCTAAAGGAAAGGAAAGGAAAAGAAGACCTATGAGCCCCAAGTATAAGTGATAGGTCATCCCGTCTCTCTTTGGGAGTTACTCAATAATGAGCTATGATATTGTGCACAATAGGACCTGGATATGAGGCTGGGTTTGACAGTGTCACACCATGAGGCCCTCTTCTGTAAACAACTTTGCAATACATTGAGAAAGAAGCAGAGAACAAAGTAAGCAAGCCAAGCAGCACAGGAAAAGATGAAGTTGCATCGTGACAAGAAGATTAGTAGAAGTATCCAACTCTCATGTATATACCTGGTTCTACATAGATTAGATGGCCATTTTCCATTATTAATTATTTTGAACTGAATTTGAGGCTTGAACTCTTGTTTATTTAGACTAAAATCCTATCAAGAAAGGATGGCTGAATGTGTTTTATTGCTTAAGGAAAGACATATTGTCTTAGTTATGGATTCTGTTGCTGCAATTTAAACACCATGGCAAACAAGCAAGTTGAGGAGGAAAGGATTAATTTGACTTATACTTCCATATTGCTACTCATCATTGAAGGAAGTAAGGACATGGACCCTAACAGGACAGGAACCTTAAGGCAAGAGCTAATACAGAGGTCATGGAAAGAGTGCTGCTTACTGGCTTGCTCTCCATGGGTTGCTCAATATGCTTTCTTATAGAACCCAGGACCACTAGCCCAGGGGTGGCACAATACACAATGGGCTTGGTCCTCTTCATGAATCACTAATTAAGAAAATGTCTTACAATTGAATCTTATGGAGGTATTTTCTCAGCTGAGGTTCTTTCCTTTCAGATTTACTTGTGGGATTTGTTTTGATGCTCTGAAACCATGGGATAATCTTTGCTGTTTAAGGCACCAAGTGTGTGAAACTTTTTTTATGGAAAGCTTAGAAAACTAATTGGAAGGGGAGTATAGTGTGCTGAGTACTTTTGAAAACTTCTTATCACACTGGATTCCTTCACAAAGTGAATGGTTTTGTAGATTTAAAAACTGCTTGGGCACAGACACTTCTTCAAGATGGGGAGTCCCAGTATGTTCACAGTTGTCTAACCTCAAGGTGGAGATTTTGTTCCAGAGAAAGTTGTTGAGTTTTATTTCATTTGAAAGCTGTGCCTCAGTGTATGATGCATTGAGATTCTGGAGGCTAAAAATCACCAGGGAAAACTGGTTTCATGATTCATTCATTCATATGGCTAAGCTGCTTAAAGGAAATTATCCATGAGATTGTATCTTTGGTTTAAAAGTCATTTCAATTGTGTGTGTGTGTGTGTGTGTGTGTGTGTGTGTGAGAGAGAGAGAGAGAGAGAGAGAGAGAGAGAGAGAGAGAGAGAGAGAGAGAGAATTTGGGTTTTACAGTGTAAATCATTAGCTGGGAAAACAGGCTTGAATAAATTGAACAACTCATTCCATTTAAATGTGATGCACAGATCACCTGCTTTTTATGTGACCACTGTGAGTATAAGTCTGAAAACAGAACCATCCATCTTCTGTGATTTGCAAGAGATCACTTCTGCCAATTACACACTTTGTTCCTCCACCAAAACTAATTTTGTAATCAAAAGGTAATGTTAGCCTTCATGATGTCCAGCTTAATTGTGCTGAGAAATAACTGTGAGTATCTCACCTGATATCTGCCCTGAAAGATTCTTTATGGAAGTTGAGTCTTTTAGTATAAATATACCTTAAGATATTTTTCAAATTCCCTCTGAACATCAAACGATTCCTCTATGCAACACAGTGATCAAATTTCTTCTTGTAATAATGAGGGATCTCAGCTTTGTAGTTAAGTGACCTTCCTATAATGAGCCCAAAAACTATATATAACTTTATCTAAATAATTATAGTCATGAGTTCTAAGTGCTTATACGATTCATTTTCAAAAAGATCAGAGCTAAAGGAAAGTGAATCTTAGGAGATAAAGTGAATGACCAACATACATTGCAATCAATAGAAAGGACATCTTTTTTTTCAGATACTAATTTTCTTTAATGTGGTAACATAAACAAAACATGATATTTTGTATTAAATATTAATAAAATATTTAAGTATTAAATATAAATTTGAGTTAATTATGCACATTCATAATATCTGTCAGCATTAGCTATGTCCATAATTCTGCTTGCATTGTGAAATATTAACTGTATAAAAGTAGATGACTCCCCATTCTCCTATTTACCCTAGGACCGTAAACCAACATGTTTCAGTAATTTGATATCTCTGGCTATTTTATGGCAACAACAATAAAAGTAACCAATACAGCTTTTTACCTGTGAATCTGGACATCGAGATTAGTATACTGACAGATGTCCACAGTCTACTGCCTTCAATATTCATTCACTTAACTTAGTATGTCCTGAGTGAGACGAATGAGGTAAGAATACCACCAACTCAAAATCAAAGAAAATGCAGAAAGGAGGTGGGAAGACAGTTCAGCAGAGCTCTGTCTTCTCTTCTAATGACCCACATGCAATTCTCAGCACCTGCTTGGTGGCTTGCAACTGCTGCGACCTGCGCAGCTGGAGCACAAATCTGGTGAGGGACGCTGAGGTAAAACAGCACTCTAGACATCCAGTTTCAGTTCATCAGGAAAGCAGCTCTCTTTATTCATACCAACATGTGCTTATATAACCCTCTAACAGCAGGGGTCAAGGAATGGTTACTCTGTATCCGGAGGCAAGCCAGACACTGTTTTCCAAACAGGAAGAACCACAGGGGAACTGATCCCCAGCACCCTCTGGTACCCAACTGCACATTTTTTCATACAAACAACTTAACTGGGACAGGACAAAAAGGGGCATTTAAAATTAAGGTAGCAAACTTATTGCTGCCAACAGCAACCACCTGTAATTCCAATTCTAATGATCAGATACTGTTGAACAAATTATACCATCCTTCTGTCCCACACACAAAGCTTTATGGCCTATAAGGGGTGGAGGCAAAATAAGCACCATTAACAAAAACACTCTGGGGATTAACAGAGTTACTTCAATTTACAGGTTATGGCTCATCACAAAGCAAAGCTGCGGCAAAAGCTCAAGGCACAAAACTGGAGGCAGAAACTATGCAGGTAGCAGGGTAGAGCACTACTTACTGTCTCACTCTTCTAGCTGCACTTTCAGCTCCCTCCCTTATACAACCCAGACCCATTTGCCTGGAGATGGTATTTGTAAAGATGGGCCAGACCCTCTCATTTTAGGTAGCATTTAAAGAAATACCTTGATAGAGGGAGACATGTTGATGTAACCAACCGTCTTATTAAATAAGAAACACCGAAACAATGTAAAAGAGAAAGCCGAGAGGTCAGAGCTCAGAGCTAAAATCTCACCCTTCTGCCTGTGGTGTCCCAGCTTCCCGAAAGAGAGCTATTTCCTGTCTGTTCGTCTATTTATAGTATTTTGTTCTGCCTTCTCATTGGTTGTAAACCCAAACACGTGACTGCCTCATCACTGTCTGAATGTACAGTCCCCTAGGTCTTAAAGGCATATGTCTCCAATGCTGGCTGTATCCCTGAACACACAGAGATCTATGGGATTAAAGGCGTGTGCCACCACCGCCACACTCTTGCTATGGCTCTAATAGCTCTGACCCCTGGGCAACTTTATTTATTAACATACAATCAAAATCACATTTCAGTACAATTAGAATACCACCACAGAGACATTATGGATTTAGTGAGTATCCTGGTGTTAGAGAAATTCCCAGGAATCCACCAGGATGGCCCCAGCTTAGACTACTAGCAATAGTGGAAAGAGTGCCTGAACTGGCCTACTCTGGTAATCAGATTGGTGAATACTCTGTCATCATAGAGCCTTCATCCAGTAACTAATAGAAGCAGATGCAGAGACCCACAGCCAAACACCAGGCTGAGTTCTGGGAGTCTAGTCAAAGAGAGAGAAGAGAGATTATGTGAGCAAGAGTAGTCAGCATCATGATGGGGAAATCTACAGACACAACTGAACCAAGCTCCTAGAAACTCATGTGCTTTAGACCAACAACTGTTGAACCTTCATGGGACCAGACTAGGTTCTCTGCATGTGGGAGGCAGTTGTGTAAATTGGTCTGTTTGAGGGTCCCTGACAGTGGGAGCCCATTGCTCAGCCTTGATATAGGGGGGGAAGGGCTTGGTCCTGCCTCAACTAAATATAGCAGGCTTTGCTGACTCCCCATGGGAGGCCTTACCCTTTTGGATGAGTGGATGAGGGGTGGGGGGAGATGCAGAGGGTTAGCGGGAGGAAGGATGAGAGGGAGAAATCTGTGGTTGGTATGTATAATGAATGAAAAAAATCTTAAATAAAATAAAAATACCCTTCATCATGTTCACAGACCAATCTGTTGAAGGCAGTTCCTCAATTGAGGTTCCTTCATCCTTACTGTATCAGGCTGACAACCAGATTAGTGTTGTGGATATTGTTCTATATAAATAAAACACTGATGGCCAGTGACCAGACAGGAAGTAGGTTGCCAGGCAGGAAGTAGGTGGGACAAGGAGAGAGGAGAATTCTGGGAAGCAGAAGGCTGAGGTGGGAGACACTGCAGCCACCGCCAGGAGAAGCAACATGTAAAGACTCTGGTAAGCCACCAGCCATGTGGCAAGGTATAGATTTATAAAAATGGGTTAATTTAATATAAAAGAACAGTTAACAAGAAGCCTGCCACGGCCATACAGTTTATAAGTGATATAAACGTCTGAGTGATTATTTTATAAGTGGATTGTGGGACTGCGGGGCTTGGGGAACCTGGAGAGAAGCCCTCCAACAACAGATTAGCCATTGCAGAGGGAAAGGGATATCATTGTGTGAAAGAGTGTATGCCTGGTTTGGTGAGCCTGTGATCATTCACCAGTACCACGTTCACACACAGAAAGAAAGTAAATGAGAGAAAAAGAGAAACTAAAAAGAATAAAGAGATAAATAGAAGAAAGAAAGACGAAAGAGAAGGAAATGTAACTGAGGGAGATGGATTCAAAGTGTTCCAGTAACTAGTAACTGATTTTTAAGCTAAGGAAAGAGGTAGTCCTCTGATACAGATGGCAGCTAGAATAAAACTGACAAAGGTAAACTGAAAAGACTGTACAGAGCCTTTACATCCTGGCCAGAATCTAAGAGGTATCTGCTAAGGATTAAATTAGATATACAAGTGACACACAATGATAAAATCATTTAAAAAACTGTGACTTAAAATTAATAATTTCACTGGCAGAAGGGCACCATTTTCCCACTTCCTAAACAATACCTACTCTCCAAGAAAAAACATAATATACGCATATAATATATTTATATTCGTAACCAGCATACTTAAAGAAAGAAATTTTGAATGCTGGTTTTATGCTTTTACAGAATATGGTTATCTCTGAAAGGGGTGGCACAGAATTTAACTTGTTGAAAATAATGTATGTGAGTAATGTTTTTATTATCATATATACAGTTACTAATTTCCTTCAAGCTACAAAAAGAAAATTAAAATGGCCTGGGAGGCAAAATGCATGGCATTAGTAACCCCTAAAGAAGATTTGAAGTAACACCATCAGTACACTGTGAGCCACTGTGTTTGGAGATGACATATTGTATTATTAGTAAGTTTTCTGGTTGAGATAAATGGAACAAGCAGAGAAAAATTCAAATTTGATAAATCTCTCAAAGCATATGAAAAAAAAAACTGACACATACGGGAAGACACAAGACTCATCTCTTCAGGACACTGATCCAAAGGAACAGGCTGGGCAGGGAGAATTGGAAGGAGACCCTCTGACAATCATCTCATTATCCATTGTAAATATGCATGGTTCTCTTTATAGTACTATTGATGTAACTAACTGTCTTATTAAATAAGAAACACAGAAACAATGTAAAGGAGAAAGCCGAGAGGTCAGAGCTCAGAGCTAAAATCTCACCCTTCTGCCTTCGGTGTCCCAGCTTCCCGAAAGAGAGCTATTTCCTGTCTGTAAGTCGATTTTCCAGTCATTCTGCCTTCTCATTGGTTGTAAACCCAAACACGTGACTGCCTCGTCACTGTCTGAATGTACAGCCCCCTAGGTCTTAAAGGCATATGTCTCCAATGCTGGCTGTATCCCTGAACACATAGAGATTTATGGGATTAAAGGCGTGTGCCACCACCGCCACACTCTGTCTATGGCTCTAATAGCTCTGACCCCCGGACAACTTTATTTATTAACATACAATCAAAATCACATTTCAGTACAATTAGATTACCACCACATAGTACTTTTCCTGAAAACTTACAAATAGTGTGAGAATTTGCCCAGGTTCCAGAGCAGAATCAAAATCTTATGCTTCTGCCTCTACCAGTGGTTAACAGGTACTCTCAAATAATCATGTTCATAATTTAAATAGTTGATTCTGTTGAAAACATTTGCTCTTGCATATTTCTTTATAAACATTCATACAATATAAGTAAAATCCAAATTGTTTCCACATAGAAATCTTAAAAAAAAAGAGAAAATAGAATATAGGAGAACATAGTATTTACAAAAACACAATATTACAAGATAATCAATGATATTTACTAAAATGAAAACAGAAAAATAAGAAAACATTAAGGAAAAGACCTATAGAAGACTCAATGCTTAAAAGAAGAAATAAAGTAGACCATATCTCCTGGAAGGACCAAGAAGTAAGACACAGAGTGAAAGCTAGCTAGCAGGTGCTAAGCATCAGCAAAGAGGCATGCCGTGGACCACTTGGAGGTGAAGGTAGACTGCTCAAACCCATGGGGCTGGTTTGTGAAGTTTGTGAAGTCATAAAATGCACATGGAAGAGGAAACATATCACAGGTTCACAATACAAGAAATGTTTGACAATGGGTGTGCATACATCACCTCATTGTAATGTCATTTCACTTAGAAGCCTATATATCCTACCTATAACAGGCACCAGAAGGAACTGCAATCCTGATAATTAAGAACATACATTGATTTCCAGTTTTGAAATTGTCTATTCCTTTTTCACTTATGAATTTCATCTTTCTTGCTTCATGTCATATGTAAGCCCCTCTTTTACTATAAAGCCAGTCTCTTAGCATGTGTGAGGGATTATTTCTAAGACCCATGAATACACCAAAATCCTTGAATAAATTTTAGAAAATGGCAAGCTGTTTGCAAATGTCCCCATCTCTGGATTGCTTACAGTACATAGCACAATACAAATTCTATGTAAATAGTTACTATTTCTAAGCAAATAGTTACTACATTGTTTATAGTGTAATGACAAGAAAATAATTTATAATTTTTTTCAACACAGAGGCTACTTTTCAATTAGTTTTGTTTGTTTGGTTGAAACCTCAGATATAGAACCCACAGATGCAGAGTACTGGCTATATTTTAATTAGCAAAATATATTAGTATGTTTATCTACTTTATTGGTAATAGAAAATTGAGAAATGTCTAATTCAAGGATTTTTAAAGAATATACATCTATGAAATTCTAATGCATGCATTTTGATGAACATATGCATTCATTTCTGTGAGTAGGAGGGCTGACTCAATATGGATATATTGGTTGTGTGGACCATATTACATACTTTCTAATACCAAAACCAGCTGCGGTGTATAGCTCCCTTACCTCGTAGGAAGAAGAAGAACCACTAAAGGACCATGGTGTTGATGGTATTTTCATTATCAGTTTTATTTTTATTTGTTTCAGTAATTCTTATAGAGCATATTGTAATTTTTATTTATATTATTTATTCATGTGTATTTTTCCACTTTGTTAGTCATTTAGATTTAGATTTCTTCAGCTATAGTTCTTGTTAAAAGTTGGGTTCCTTTCCTTTTCATTCTCTGTTGATTTAGCTATATTTCAATGTAAGTGTATTGGTTTGTAGTTACTGGTCATAAATTTAGAAAAATATTAGAAAAAATTAATTTAGAAAATCATATCTATACATATGAGAGCACATTTTTTTCCATTTTCTAAACTGTGAATGATCATTTTATCTCCTATGTGTGTTTTTTAAAAGATTTATTTATTTATTATGTATACAGTGTTCTGTTTGCATGTGTCCCCACAGGCCAGAAGAGGGAGCCAAATCTCATTACATATGGTTGTGAGCCACCATGTGGATGCTAGGAATTGAACTCAGGACTTCTGGAAGAACAGCCAGTCCTCTTAACCTCTAAGCCATCTCTCTAACTCACTGTGTGTGTTTCAATAAAGAAGAAAAAGGTTTCTTTTTTTTTTAATTTTAGATATGCTTTGATTTATTCTACTTTGATGAATGTTAAAAGTTTTGGTGACATTTTAAAGTAATATGAGAAGTGTGTGTGTGTGTGTGTGTGTGTGTGTGTGTGTGTGTGTGTGTGTGAATTAACAGGCGGGATTCAGGTATATATATATATATATATATATATATATATATATTATAAGTTATCTAATTTTCCTGTCACTATTTAGCTCTTTTCTCAGTTATCCATTGAGCATTTATGAATTAAAGCTTTACCTATGTGGTTTGATTTTTCACCATTGTGCTGTAGGTAAGTGAATCTCTCAAATTTGTCTTTTCTCATATGATCTGTATCTGTTCTTGATTCCGTAAAATAATATCTGAATTGAAATATCATATGGCGTGATTATATTAGAATCATTGATCTAATAAAAAAAAAGTATTTTTTGTTCCCAAGATTACACCGCAGAGAACTTACTTTTTCATCATTATTTGTATAAGTCCATGGACATAGTATATCCCAGATCTGAGAAATAAAAATAAAATTTCCAGTAAAATTTTGTTCTTTTTAGTTCAGTGATGTTTACATACATTTAATTTTATTACAAACTACATTGTAGATGCTATTGTTAGTGATATTTTTAAGAATTCAAATTTCCAATTATTTTAACATTATAGAGAAGTTGACTACTTTCTGCTTATTTGTGACATATCAAAGAAAAATTATGTTTTGTGTACCTTTGTTTTATATTCTTGGTAAAGAAAGAAGATAATGAAAGTTTTATTATTTTCTTTATATTTTAGATGCCAAAATAGTATGTAATTTGCATATTGATATTGTTTATAATACCAGTATTTGTATATAATCAATATATATTAAATATTGAGATAGCTTGTGTGTATATAATGAGAGTGTAGTGTTGATAGACATTTAACTACTATTAACAATCTCAGAGGAATAGTGTGTGTAACATTTGCTATAAGCATTTGAAAGCATTTTTCTTATTTTGATAATATTTTTTAAAACTACAGGACAGTGACAGGCAAACTTGTTTTAAAATTCAGTATTTCCAATTTTTATATTTTCCGTGTTATTATTGAAAAATTTACCCATTTTATTAATTAATTAAATATTAATTAATTAAATATTCTGACCATAGCATCTTCTCCCTTCTCTACTCCCACTTTCTCTCCTCTCCTCCACTATGCCTCCTCCTCAATCCACCCCTCCCGTGTATTCACTCAGAAAGGTTCAGGCCTCCCATGTGCTTCATCAAAGCATGGCATGTCAAGCACCACAAGGCCAAGCGTCTCCCCCTATATCCAGTCTGGGTAAGGAAATCCAGCATGAGGAATAGGTTCCCAAGAGCCAGACAAAGCCCCAGGGACAGCCCATGCTCTCAATCCCAGGAGTCCCACATGTAGACCAAACTACACACTACCACACATAGGCGGACTACATAGGTTGGTCCCATCCAGGCTTCCTGGTTGTTGGTTTGAACTCTGTGAGTTCCCATGAGCCAGGCTAGTGGTTTCTGTGTTTGCTCCTACAATGTTGCTGACTATCCGCTACCCCACACCCCCTCCTTCCTCTCCTCAGCAGGACTCCCTAAGTGTGGCCCAATGTTTGGCCATGGGTCTCTGAATCTGTCTCCATCAGTTATTCACTGATCAGATCACAGGGGATGGTCAGTTAAGGCTATGCATCCACTACTGCCAAGAGTGTTGGCTGGGGCCATCTTTGCAGACTTCGTGGAAGTTTCCCTTAAATCAGGCTTCTAACCGACTCCATAATGTCTACTTTATTTAAAAAGACCGTCTATAGTGGGATCTGATGCTCTCTCTCTTCTGGCATGCAAGCATTCATGCAGATAGAGCACTCATATCAAAAAATTAAATTAATAAAAAAAAGACAATTTTGAAATATTGTCTATATTTTCCTCTTTGCATCTAAAAGTGATTACATCATACACTTTCCAAATGTTAACATAGATCGTTTTACTAAGCATTCTGTAATTGCATGAATCTGCAAAGAGTGGCTTTACCTTTGATGTTAAAAAAGGCTGGATTGGGATGCCATTCGGCTTCATGTTTGGAAGGAAAGAAGCACAGTCTTTCCTACCTGCATCTACTTTAATTAAGCAAATTCTACTTTCAAAATATTTCAGCCAGAAATGACACAAATTGTAGACCATTTGTTGATTTATGCTGCCTTTAATTTTACCTCTTAGGACTTTGTGAGCTGACTTTGTAACGTCTCTATGCTAAAACGCAATATTCAGTATTTTGGTCATCATTATTCAAACTATAGAATATAAATCCGAGAAAGTGGGTAAAGAAAGTGGCTGCCTTCTGATATTTTTCTATATTATTTATTTTTATTACCTAGAATAAGACATTTAAATGCATCAGTGTTGTTTCATAGGATTAATGGTGACACTTTCCATTAAGCCATGCTTTCAGTTTTATACATATTCAGACTATCTATTGCATCATTCTATGTTTATAGACAGTAAGCACTATGAATATATGTATTTATGTATATATGAATACATATGCTATATTGTGTTATACCTTATATCTTTATATCCAAGAAGTATCTAACATTCAAAAGTATTTCGTAATAGCTGTCATTAAAAGAACCATCTAGCTGAGAAGTCACAGAATAAATCCATGAAAAAGTTAAACATTACAAGATATACATAAAAATTTTAATATAACAGTATAAAGGAATAAGATAATTCATGCTCAACAAATTTTTGTTATATTGAATGTAATAGAATTATTAAAGTGATAAGGAAATGTAATCCTTCATTTTCTCATAGATTTTCTCAATGAGCAGGAAATATAGCAAACAAAATCCTTCTACATATTCTAGAACATTTATAAGAAAAATTGAAAGCCCCTTGAAATTCAATTGGAAGGCTCGCTGGCTGCTGGCTCTTTATCTGGTTCTGTGTGGTTGTCCAATACATTCACAGACGCTGAGCTTCTGGTGAATTATTAATTAGACCACTGCAGCTTGAGAATTTCTCTCCAGCTCCCGCCAAGTACCGCCAGACCCAGATCCCACTTATAAAATAAACACACAGACTCTTACATTATTTAAACTGCTTGGCCATTGGCTTATTGATAACTTTATATCTTCCTTGTTCTGGCAGCAGCTGTAGGCAGTGTCTCTCTTCCTCCCTATTCCCTCAATTCTTTTCTCTGTTAGTCCCGCCTATACTTCCTGTCTGGCTATTGGCCAATCAGTGTTTATTTATACAGAGCAATATCCACAGCACTTCCCCTTTTCTTCTTTTTCAAAAAGGAAGGTTTTAACTTTAACATAGTAAAATTACATATAACAATACAATTATCAAGCAAAAATTACAGTTACAATATTAAAGAAGATATCCAATCTATCTTATATGTGAGTTTAAGGTTTTATATCTAACTTATCTTTTATCATAACTAAGGAAAGTTTTAACTATCTAGCTTCAACTACATCAATAACCTCAGAAGGATATAATATTACCTGAGAAATGGGAGAAGGATGTAAGCAACTTTCGGGAGTCTTGCAGGGTAGACAGAGACAGCTGACAGCCTGGACAGTCACCTCATGTTTCTTTGTAAAGTTGGGGAATCCATCTTCAGCCCATAGGGCTAGAGTCTCTTGGTCATTCCTTTTAATGTCCTATAGAATGTCTGGCAGTCTCCTCTGCAAAGCAGGAACCTGAAGAACCATCTTGTCAAGCAAAGTTCAGTGGTCATCCTTCCATGGGTCCTGCATGTCCAGTCGATCAAGCAGTCCAGGCAAGAACAGTTTCTTGACCAAATGACTATCTTTGTCAAGGTGAAGATAAAGTCCATATGGAGTGTCTTTGATGCTTATCCTCTCTGAAGTAAATCCGGTGTTGCCAGGAGCAGACATGTCTCACTGTCCAGAAAGTCTACATTTTTAAAAATATTTTAATTGCCATATTCTGTAGGTCTTTGAAGTATTTGAAGATTACTTATATATCTGAAATATATCTATGTATACCTAGAAGCCTTAACTAACATGGCCATAAGTATGATTATCATAGATGACTAATTATTAATCTACTTAATTATCCATTCTAATCTAAATGAGTTACATAAACATAATACCTCAAACAAGAATAGAAATATATATATATACTGTATAACAAAATTAAGTTTAACTTGTATCAATAAACTAAAATCTATACCAACATAAAACATTTTAAAAATAAATTAAAACCTATACCAAATGTAAAACATTTTAAACAAGTTGTTGTTCTTTAATAGTAGGTTTATTAATCTACCCTTTTATCCTATCATATCTATATCCTATATATCCATATCATATACCCTTTTCTTTAGAAATATATTGCATTTATAATCAACGTGTTTTAAATAAAAATATTGGTTTTTCTCTGTCCCACACCAGAGGGCTCTTTTGATATGGGACAAAAGAATCTTTTAACCTTTTATTTCAGGAATATGTCTGGGTTTAGAGAGGGAGTGAGCCGATTCCATCTCAAGGCCAGCTAGTTATAGTTACAACTATATATATATAAAATCTTAGATAGAACATATTAAGTATTAGATTCAGGTTCTTTAGTATAGGACACCTTTTGGAATGATCTTTGAAATATACCATTTACCTATGCTCTAGACTCCTCTGGATTTTAGTATGTGTTTCTTGCTTTTTATTGTTCTCATTGATTGTAGTTCCATCTTACCTAGGTCATTATCCCTCATTACTCCTGGACAATATTTGATAACCATTCCTTTGTATATAGTCTTGTATTAAGTTAGAACCTTCTTATTTAGACAAAAAGGGGGAAATGCAGTGGGTAGCCATTCCAGCTTTAGTCTGGAAGTTCCAACCCCCATTGAGGCTTCAACAACTATCATGCCTATAAGGCGCGGCCAAGGGAGAGCCCTGAAGACCTGAGATAGGGACGTGTGGCTCTCTCTTGTTTCCTGGACCTGGACGCTAGAGGTAGACCGAGGAGAGTTCTCCAGAGAATACCGCCAGACTGCACTTCGTCTTTCCCAGAACCTGCCACCTACCTATCCCTCCATTTGTAAGTTACCCACTAAATAAATCTCCCTTTTAACTATGTGGAGTGGCCTTAATAAGTTCACCAATAAGTTATTTTTAATTCCTGTTATTTTTTGGTAGTAGTGTTGTATGTTTCCTTTCTTTGGTATTTGTTGGTATTGGACTTTCTATTGCCTGTGTTTTCATGGGTATTTCATCATCTAACTTCCTTAGGTTGGATTTTTCCTTCAAGTGCTTTCTGTAGGGCTGGACTTGTGGAGAGATATTGTTTAAATCTGTTTTTATCATGGAATATTTTGTTTACTCCGTCTATGTTGATTGAATATTTTGCTGGATATAATAGTCTGGGTTGGCATCCATGGTCTCTTAGTAACTGCATAAAGTCTGTCCAGGACCTTCTGCCTTTTAGAGCCTTTATGTGTTACTTGGCCTTTTTCCTTTGCAGCTCTTAATATTTTTTCTTTATTCTGTATGTTTAGTGGTTTGGTTATTATGTGGCAAGGGGACTTTTTTTTGGATCCAGTCTATTTGGTGTTCTGTAACCTTCTTGTATCTTTATATGCATTCCCTTCTTTAGGTTGGGAAAGTTTTCTTCTATGATTTTGTTGAATATATTTTTTTCTTTTTTTTAATTTTATTTTACAATACCATTCAGTCCTACATATCAGCCACGGGTTCCCCTATTCTCCCCCTCCCACACCCTCCTCTTACCCCCATCCTACCCTCCATTCCCACCTCCTCCAGGGCAAATCCTCCCCCGAGGACTGCAATCAACCTGGTAGACTCGAATATATTTTCTGTGCCTTTTAGTTGGTATTTTTCTCCTTCTTCTATCCCCATTATTCTTAGGTTTGGTCTTTTCATGGTGTCTCAAATTTCCTGGACATTTTGGGTCATGACTTTGTTGGCTTTAATGTTTTCTTTGACTGATGAATCTATTTCTTCTACTCTATCTTCAATGTCAGAGATCTGTTCTTCCATCTCTTGCATTCTGTTGATTATACTGGCATCTGTAGTTCCTGTTCATTTACTCAGATTTTCCACTTCCAGCATTACCTCAGTGTGTGTCTTCTTTATTGACTCCATTTCAGTTTTGAAATCTTGAACTGTTCCCTTCACTTATTTAATTGCTTTTTCTTGACTTTCAAGGGATTTACTGATTTCTTCCTATTTTTTTGTTTGACTTTTCCTCGATTTCTTTAAGGGAATTTTTTATTTCCTCTTTTAAGATCTCTAATATCTTCTTAAAGTCATTTTTATGGCAGACATCTTCTGTTTCTTCTGTGTTGGGATGTTCAGGTCTTGCTGATGTAGGTTCTGATGGAGCCATATTGGCTTTTATGTTGTTGACAATATTTTTGCACTGGCGTCTACCCATCTCTTTCTCCACTTTGTGCAACAGTGTCTGTGTCTGAGGGAGCTTCTCTTGGTTTGATTGATACTCTTGATCCAGTGGAAGCTTTTGGTCTAGTCAATGCTGATGGACTTTTTGTCTTAGGGAGCAGCTCTTAGTCCAACTGGTGCTAGTGGGCTCTGTCTCAGGGAGTTGCTGCAGTCTTAGCTTGTGGTAGATGGTGGTAGTCTGTTCTGTCTACAGAAGGTCTGCCTGCCAACTGGCCTCTTAGTCCAGTTGGGTGCTGGCAGGTTATCTTAGGGAACAGTTGCAGTCTCAGACAGTGGGTGGGGTTTGGGGGAGGCGGGGCTTGGGTTACAGGGTCTGATGGGGAATGGTGGTAGTCTGCCCTGTGTGCAGGAGGTCTGCCTGCCAACTGGCCTGAAACTGGAACTGCAATGGGTGGTGGTGTAGGGGCACTGGTTTATGCCCCTGGGCCCAAAGCCTAGGGGCTGGGGTGTTCAGGTATGGGGGTAAAAACTCACCTCTTAGTCCAGTCGGGTGCTGGCAGGCTGTCTCAGGGAACAGTTGCAGTCTTGGTGGGTGGGTGGGATTTGGGGGAGGTGGGGCTTGGGTTACAGGGCCTGCTGGGGGATAATGGTAGTCTGCCCTGTGTGCAGGAGGTCTGCCTACCAACTGGCCTGAAACTGGAACTCTTAGTCCAGTCAGGTGCTGGCAGGCTCTAGACTCTATTTTCAATAAAATAAAATCCTATGCATTTTTACATGTTCAAATTTTGGCATTACTCTAAATACATTGACAATAGAATTATGGAAAAATCTACTGTAGATGTGACATATGCAACAATGACAATGTAGGAACCATGTATACTATCCTCAGAAATGGTATAAAATTCCATTAAATTTGAGCAGTGCAAATATTTGTTTCAGCTTTGCTTTTGATGTAGATGTGGAAAAAACTATCATAAGATGTGCATAATAAGTGCCAACTAGAAAAAAACCCTGCTGAGGTAAATACTCCTTTGAGATTTCAAGAAGAGTTAAAAAGGTATTATAAAAAGACAAAATGAGATTAAAATGTAATCTTATATAGGATGTGAATTAAGCCAAAATAAATGTGTACTTTCAAAGATATAATAGTAAAAAGTAAGCAACCTTTGTAGTCAAGTTTGCAAATAAAATTCTTGTAAGTATAACCTTACCATAGTCTTAGAAAAAGTCTCAAGTTACACACACACACACACACACACACACACACACACACACACACTTACACTTAGAATTAAGCCTAGCATACTCACATGAGATCTGAAGAAGCAAACAAAATATGACTGAGAAAGGTAGAAACATGTCCTACAATAAGTCATTAGAATAGTTTTAATACTATGCCCCTTTAGAAGAGTGATAACAATGTTATTTTCTAGGATCAATGACCTATCTACTGCTACTGATAAAGTGCCAAGTATGGGCTCCATGTTGTGGAGAGGGCCTTAAATCTGGTCAGAGAGTGCTGTAGTTACTCTCATAATATGCATGCAACTCTTGCATCAGTGGACATATCTTACCAGGCTGGTCATAACTGTAGCTCACAAGGTTTACAGCTGGACAAGACTGCTGATTACATTTCTCCTCCAGTAGCATGTGTGAATTATAGTTATGCCAGTAGATTGGTATATCTTTCAAACTTTATCAAAGAAACTTAATTTTTCAGTAGATAGCAAATAACACAGACCCTCTCCACCCCCAAACTGGTCAAGATGAAGAGATTAAGAGACTGAGTGAGGAACACTCAGCTCTATACAAGACATCTATATTGTATATAAACACACCCCTTCCATAGCTCAGTGACTGGTGTGGAAGATGGGACTGAAGTGGTGTACGAATCAGAAGGAGTAAATGATTTCAAGGAAAGGAAACAGAAAACAGTATTTTCCAAAAAGAAGATGTTAAACAAGAATTCACAGTGGTTGTTTGTAGCTAGAGTTTTCCTGGTCCTACCTGGCCCATGATCAGGACAAATCTCTCTTACCTGTCAGTCCAGCAGTTGCTCAGACCCAGCCAAGTAAACACACGGAGACTTATATTTCTTATAAACTGTATGGCCATGGCAGGCTTCTTGCTATTTGTTCTTATAGCTTAAATTAACCCATTTCTATTAATCTATAAGTTGCCACATGGCTTACTGGTACCTTACATCTTGCTTTTCATGGTGGCAGCTGGCAGCATCTCTCTGCCACAGTCTTCCATCTCCCAGAATTCTGCTCCTCCTTGTCCTGCCTACCCTATTCTTCCTGCCTGGCTACTGGCCAATCAGAGTTTTATTTATCGATCAATTATCCATAGCAGTTGTTGCAATATGCAAAAGACCTAGGTAAGCTCAAGCCAGACAAAATTCCAACAAGCAGAAGGGAAGTAATCATGAAGTCCCAGTCCTAGCTAGGAAGCTCTTAGCAATTGATAGTCTCTGGAAGAGAGACAGAGAGTTTTCCTTTAAGGTATGGTCCCATAAAGGTGGTATATGCTCCAGTGAGTGACTATAATCTCAACAATGACTGTCAAGTACTAATTGAACTAGATTAACTTTGACAAGTTGAGGACAAACATTTTGGTGACTATTAAGTGAGGGAGTGGATTTGGGAGGAGGGGATGGGGTGGGGAGTGAATATGAAATTGTCAATTAATTAACAAAAGCAATTATTGAAAAATTAGGATTTTTCATTTTGCTGCTTCTTCCATTCTTTTCAGTGAACTCATTACCAAAAGGAGAACATTTATTTGGAACTGTAGCGTCTATAAGAGTAAAAATGAAGAGTAGACAGATATTGATCTTTCTTACAATTTTAAGAAACTTTGCAGAAATCTACTCATCTTACCTCAGAGGTAATTATACAGAAAAAGTCATGGTTAAAATATCTGAGATCAGGGAGAAGTAAAATAGAAGCCTGAGATCATAAGGGCCAGTGCATTATTCTTGTGGTCACCCTGCACTCAATCCAGTTTGACTGCACCAGTCAATCTCATAGTTCATCAACTAGGCTCAGCTAATTGTGTTTGGAAATGGCAGGAAGTTCAACCTAGCTTGACCCTCTAAATAACCAGTGTCTATGCCCATTATCAGATGCTACATATTTAGCAGATAGCCTGCTCTGCCATTTCAGAAGAAGAGATTTGCAAACTCAAATAGCTGTTTTTATTCAGACAATATTACCACCCAACTCCATCCATGAGAGGAACCATGAACTTTCCAGGTTATACCTTTTGTAGATGTACAGAGGGAGTACTGATGAAACAAAAGAAGTTACATAATTTGTTTTAGCTTGTAAGTCTAACCAAATGGTCTTGGCCAAGACAGGGATATTTCTATACATACATTTTGAAAAGACAGTAGATCTTGACTTGTTTTAATAAGGAAATCAAGTGGTAGCTCCACACATCAAAATGATTTTTCCTAATAATGCAACTCATACAGGAACATTCCTGCTGTGGGAAGTCCTGTATGTTGTGAATAAATAAAATGCTCATTGGTCAGTAGCCAAGCAGGAAGTCTGAGATAGGTGGGACAAACAGAGAGGAGAGGCTGGGAAGTGAAAGTCTGGAGGAGACACCAGCATGCCATCCAGGGAGCATCATGTAAAGACAGCAGGTAAAGCCATGGAACACATGGCAACATATAGATGAACAGAAATGGACTGAGTATAAGTGAAAGAGCTAGACAATGGTAGGCCAGAACAAATGGCCCAACAGTTTAAATAATAAAAGTGCCTGTGTGTTTATTTTATAAGTGGGCTGTGGGACTGCAGGGACTTGGCAAGACCCAGAGAGAAAAACTTCAGCTACATACTCCCATTTCCATATATTTCAGAGAAATATAGGTGGTAAAGCTGTTTGAATCAAGAAAGCCAACATTCACTTAGCTCAGATAGGAGCTCACCTTATATTTCCACACTGACAGAGAAGCAAACTTCAATTATAAATTTCTAAGAAACATGGATACTGCTTCTGTCTATCATAAGCATCAACTCTAGACACTCTCAGAGCTCAGTTGTTACTGTTAATATTATCACTAAACAGGATTGAGAATTATCCAAGAAACAAGGCTTTGAGCATGCTTGGGAGGCATTACCACAAATAGGTTATTCATGAGGCAAGTTTATGAAGGATTATTTAGATTAGGTTACTTGAGGTAGGAAGACCCCCAATAACTGCTCTGTGATCCAGGATATTGTTCTGTACATGAAGGAAAAATTAAAATGAACATCAGAAATCATCATTGTCTGTTCCCCTCCTGGAAAAGCAGGGTGATCAATTGCTTCAAGTTCTTGCCAATATGGCTTCCTTGCCATAATGAATTATATACCTGAATCTTGACCAAAAGCGAACATTTCCTCCCTTAAGCTGATTTTGTTTATCTTATTCTCATTGGAGCAATGAGAGTAGCTTATAATCCAACTAACTGCTAATCACAAAATAGAATTTCACAACCAATGAAAATTTAAATGACTAGCCTAAGAATGATGGCACTGTTGAACCAATAAACCTACCTGATACTAGACCTCAGTATTCTCATCATGCAGTGGAGTCCAGTCATCATCTACACCTAACTTCAGAAAATACAAGTGGTCCATCCCAAAACACACACACACACACGCATACACATGCACACATGATAAGGTATAGCTAAATTATTAAGTTCTTGACTTTGAAAATTTGATACATTTCTTTTTTTCTTTTCTTTTGAGACAGGATTTCTCTGTGTAGCTTTGGTGTCTGTCCTGGATCTTGCTCTGTAGAACATGCTGTCCCTCAACTCGCAGAGATCTGCCTGCCTCTGTCCCCCTAATACTGGGATTAAAGGTGTGTGCCACTGCTGCCCCAGAGAGAATTGATATACTTCTTTAATTCCTTATATACCGATAAAAGCTGAGTGTGGTGGAATTTAATCTCAGCAACATTAAAGAAGCAGAGACAGGAGGGATCCAGGGATTTTCTGACCAACCAGCCTGGTATAATTAGCAACTTACAGGTTAATGAAAGATCATGTTTCAAAATATAACACTGATGGCTTCTGAGAAATGATACTCAAGCCTGACTTCTGGTCTCCACACATATACACACAGACACACACACACACACACACACACACACACACACACACACACACGCACACACACACACACAAACACACCATTCTTAGTTGTCTTACGATTTCCCTTCTCAAAACACAGTGTAGATTAAATACTGAAGTTTTATCCCTGAAAAAAAAAAACTATAATTTGTAGCCAGAAATGAAACTTGTTGTCTCCTTCAATGTGTAGAGAAGACCACAGGACCTGAAAATAATGAAAAAACAGGAAATTGTAATGCATCTTAAAGACACTTATAAAACTCAAATAATAGAACCCTATTTAATGGATATCTATGAAATGACTGGCAAAGAATTATGAACAATACCCTGAAAAACCAGTCAATTTTAAGAATATACAGGTAGAAAATTTGATAAAATTTCACAAAGCTAAAAGTTTTGACCAAGAAATTGAAACAATAAGAATGATCCAGCTAAAAATCTTAGAGATGAAGTCTATATAATAATTATTCTGAATAAAGCATTGACACCTGACTTAATCAAGCAGAAGAGAAACTCAGTGAGATGGAAGATAAGATATTTGTATAATCTATTGCAAAAAAACAAAAGATACACACACACACACAAAGGAATTAAGAATGAAGCATTCTTTAATTATGGGGCATCAATTTTTCTTTTATTATTATTATTAAGAAATTTTCTATTCATTTTACATACTAACCACAGTTCCTCCTTTCCTCCCTCCTCCCACCCCCAGGCTTCCTCCCCAACCCACTCCCCATTTCCACCTACTCCAAGGCAAGGCCTCCCATGGAGAGACAGCAGAGCCTGGTACATTCAGTGGAGGCAGGTCCAAGCTCCTCCCTCTGTATCATATCCTAACTGTCATCATGGAGCCTTCATCCAGTAACTGATGGAAGCAGATGCAGAGATCCATATCCAAGCACCAGGTTGAGCTCCAGGAGTCCAGTCAAAGAGAGAGAAGAGGGATTCTGTGAGCAAGGGGCATGAAGATCATGATGGGGGCATGTACAGAGACAAACAAACCGAACTAGTGGGAACTCATGAACTGTAGACCTATAGCTGTGGAGCCATCATCAGACTGGACTATGCATGCCCTCTGCATAGGTGAGACAGTTGTGTAGCTTGATCTGCTTAAGTGGCCCCCTGGCAGTGGGATCAGAATCCATCTCTGGTACATGAGGGCCATTTTGGAGCCCACTACCTATTGTGGGACATCTTACACAGCTATAGGGCTTCTTCAAAAGACTAAACACCCACATAAGTGTAGCTGAAGAAAAATTAGAAATAGATGGTTAGAAGGTATATTTAAAAAACTAAAGATTATCTTGACCTAGGCATAGACATCAATATTAATGTAAAATTAATAAAATATGAAGAGGTTTTATATAAAATTTAACCTGTGCTGTGGGATGTCTTTATGTATGCTGTGAATATGTGTTACTCCAGTTGGTTAATAAATAAAGCTGCATTGGCCAATGGCAGGGCAGGATAAGGTTTGGTGGTACATTAAAACTGCAGACTAGATAAAGAAGGGTGGAGTTCGGGGAGATGCCAGCCCATCGCCCAAGGAACAACAAGATGCCCACAAACCAGTAATGCCACAGCCATGTGGCAACACATAGATTAATAGAAATGTGTTGAGTTCAGTTATAAGAGCTCGCTAGCAAGAAGCCTGACCCATACCGTTTATAAGCAATATAAGCCTTTGTGTATTTACTTGGGGCCCAGTGGGAGAGATTTAACACCAACCATGGGGTCTGGCAGGACCAGAGAAGCTTCTGACTATATTTGGCACTCAATGTGGTAGCAAGGATATCCACCCAAAACCTGAGAAAGCTTTAAGAAAGGGGTTCTAAGATGGAGCCAGGAGCAGCTTCCTATCTGTATCTCTCAGGCAAGCCATGATACAGAAACACTGTGGCATATGTGCTTGAGCTACAGTATGAGAGGTTCATAGCATGTAGGCTTGACCTACAGCATGACAGATTCCTGGCATGGTACACAGTGCACTGCATGGTGGTTTTAGCTTTTCCTAGTAAGGCCAAAATGTATATATAAAAGGTTTCTAGGGTACACACTGCTGAATGGAGACATAGACACACTGCTCCCATACTTGGTGGGGAGCATAGCTCCCAGAGCTGGCAGTAAATGTACCTGAGCCATGTTGGGAAGCTGTGGGAGATGGAATCAACAGTCAAAGTCACTGTGCAGCTTAACAGTTTAAAATCTCTTCTGGTCAGAGAAGGATTATAGATTCATAATAATTCAGATTCAGATGGAATAAAACTCTAAACAGTGTATGAAAAAACATATATAGGCTTGAAAGAGGAAAAGGAGCATATACAGTTATATGAAGAAATAGATAAAGGAGTATATATAGTTGTATAAAGAATAGTTCTAAAAAATGAAGTCTTTAAAGAGATAGTAAAAGTAATATAAAAGTTAAGCCACATAAAGATAAAAATTACACAAAGAAACTGGATACTGCATTTTGTTATACTATCTTTGGAATTTTTAACTGAAAAGAGACATTTGATTGTAAAGGCTGCTGAGCTAAACCTATATGTATATTTTAAAGGTATCTTGACTTTAAAATTTATGTCTAAGGATACTTTGCTCTGGAAAAGAGGTTCTGCTTTTGTTTCTACAGAAGATGAGAACCTGTGGATTACTTTCAGGCTAATATGGTTTGACCAACCAAGACCTCTTAAAAGGTTGATACAGCCTCACATACTGCTACAGTCAAGATGTAACTATAATTCTTAATTTTTTTCAGGAACCCCATAAGATTGCTGGTGCTCCCAACCAGCAGGAAATAGTATGATAAGCTATGCCCAAATTCCCAAAATATTGTTTATAAATGTTTATTTTTATTTAAAGGAGTTTGATTATAATCACAATCCTTTTCTATAGAACAAAAGAGGATATAAATGTAATAGGATAAAATGGTAGATTATTAAATCTGCTTTAAAAAGCAACAACTTGTTTGGAATGTTTTACATTGCTATAGATTTTGGTTTATTGATATAAATTCAAGGTTAGTTTTGTTATTATATATATATACATACATATATATACATACACACACATATGTATATATGTATATATTCTTGTTTAAGGTATTATGTGTGGTGATATTTTATTTGTGCTTTAATAAAGCTTGCCTGGAGATCAAGGGGAAAAGGCCAGCCATTTTCAGTAAAAAAGAAGTCAGGCAGCACATGCCCTTAATCTGATCACTTATCAGGTAGGGTCTCTGTGTGTTGAAGGCCATACTAGGGAAGAGATCCAAGCGTGGTGACATACACCTTTAATCCCAGTACCAACCATAGAGACCTGGAGGTCTGTACAGACAGATAGACAGTGACAAGGAAATGAGGTAGCTGGGCTAAGATAGCCAATGAGAGAGCAGAACAGCAAGACAATAAAGGTGTGGGTAAAACAGGAAGTAGCTTGCATTTAGAAGCTGCAGAATTGGTGAGGTAAGGTTGGCTGGTGACTTTCCCTATTTCCCTGGTCTCTAAGGCTTTCATTCTTATATTTGGCTCTATGTTTTTTATTAAATAAGACTATTTAGAAATGTATCTACAATTCCATTTATGCAACTCATTTAAAATTGTAGCATGTAATTAAGAATACAGAATAGTTATTTATGATAATCAAACTTATAGTCATGTTAGTTATATCTCTAAGTATTCATAGATATATTTCAATTAAGTAGTTAATCTTCAAATACTTCAAAGGCCTACAGAATATGATGTAAATGTAACAGTCTTATTAAATAAGAAACACAGAGCCAAATGCAGAGTTAAAAGCCCAAGAGGTCAGAGCAGTAGCTAAGAGCTGAGACTTAAAACCATCTTCTTACCTTTCCTGCTGCTGCTGGGCCAGGTAGGACTGGAGAAAGCTCCAGCTACAATATGGCATTTAAATGTTTTTGCTTCATTTGGAAATCTTTCCCTCTCCTTTGTCCCTTACTCTATACCTAATCTTTCTGGTTATATGAATTGTAGTATGTCTAATTAAAGGCTGAAGAGCTAGAATCCACTTATAACTGGATACATGATATATTTGTCATTTTGGATGTGGGTTATATCATTCAGGATGATTTTTTCTTTTTCTAATTCTGTCCATTTACCTGTGATTTTTATCATTTCATTTTTATATAGCTAAATAATATACTATTTTGAAATATCTATATGTTGCCATGTGGCTGTGGCTTTACAGGTCTGCAAAAATATAATGGATTAAAATATAATATGATGGAAAAGGGGAAGCATGGGACTGCATTAGGAAGATTAAACAGAGATAGGGAGAAAAGAGAGAAATAAGGAAGAAAATACTTGGAGGGACAGCTAAAACTAAGGGATACCTGAGAGTTCCTATAGAAACATATGACAATAGAAGCATCTTAGTATATACACATAAATGGAAGAAATCTAAATGGAATCACCAAACAACAGGGGGACAAAGCACCAACTAGATATCTCTTGCTACCTAATAAAACCTCTAGAACCAGGAATGGGTTATATATAATTGATTTGTTGGCCAAAATGGCTCCAGGGAAACCCTAAAACAACTTGGGCTAGTGCCAAGTTATTGGTTGCACTCCACAAACTGATTCTGAGGCCCTACTGCTGAAGACAGCATGTACATAACTCATTGAACATGGAGAAGTTGAGCTGATGCCCAACCAGAGCATTCATTCCTACTGAATACTGTTCACAGTATAGGACAGTACTCTGCATGCTACCAGATAAGAAAGATAAACATCAACCCATCTACAAATCCTTCAGTCTATAGTGGGGGCCTGTCAAAATGATGATGCAGTGGTGCATTAGTAGCACAAAAGTTTGGGAAGTAACCAACCACTATAGGATTGGATTTAAGGTTCATGCCATGAGATGAAAGAAATTCACACCCAAAATTGCTTAGTGGCCAAGAATCTGGGACTAGATGGGCCACAAACTTATGGGAAAACAAAATACTATTATTCTGTAAAAAAAATAGAAATACAATAGCTTCTAATCACATTCTTTATACCTATGGATCAGTATCTTTCTCAGCCATCATCAGAGAAGATTCCACCTGCAGTACCTGAGACCATATACAGAGATGTACAACTGGACAATGTACAGAGAATGAGAGATCCTGAAACAGTCAGTCTTAAAAGGGATGACTCCATCAAATCCCTCTATTCAGGGCTCAGGTAGTTCTGCAGAAGACTGTGTGGAAATATTTTAAGAGCCAGTAGATATGGAAGACACAATCCCTTCAAGACACAATAGGACTGACATTCATTTTAAATTATGAAGTTGGTGGCCACATGCATAGGGTCTGAACATGTATACGATAGCAGGGGTCCCAGCACTAAGCAGGATAAGTCAACATGATTTTCCATCCTAACCAAGAAGCTGTCTCCAATGGACAACTATTTGCAAAGAAAAAGTTAGTTTTTTCTAATGGAGTTTCACTGGGATATAAACCACATCTAAAGGCAAGCTCATTTTCATCAGTAGATGCCCAACTAAAAATGAACTCAATAGTATTTGGGGAGATTATTATTTTTTTGACTCATAATGGTTTGTCTGGGGAATTTTTTACCCTTACTTGTCTTTTGCTTATATATTTCATTCTCATATTGTTTTTATGGGTTCTCTTTCCCCCACTCTGTCTCTCAGTGTATGTGTGTCTGTCTGTGTATTGAAAGACCCTAACCCTTCAGGCTTACACTCCCCAAGCCCCAGGAGAATAAGAACTAAAAAGAAAATTAGTTCCAAGGGCAAGCTGACTCAATCATTATTCAACCACCCCTGTAACAATGTAAAAAGATTTCTGTTAAGAGATGTGTTCAACTGTGACTGGGATAGTTGCAAGTGTTCCAGGAAGGACCACTGTGACCTTTGTGTAAACTCCACTCCCGCCCTGATACCCCCCTTGAGGTTTCAGGAAGAATGTACATGTGGATGTGACTGTACCCACTCTGTGATCAGACCATGATCTTGTGAAACGAAATTGTATGGGAATTGTAATCTTATGGCTTTTGTGAGTTTTTCCTTTAAAAGCCCCCGTATAGCTACAGTAAGATGCGACTCTTGCTCCCAGTACAAGAGTTTGCCCGACTGTACAGCCGCATTAATAAACACCTCTTGCTGTTGCATCAACTGGACTGGAGTCTGGGTTCTTGGGGCGCCCCCTCGAGAAGGTAGTACCCTGGGTCTTGGGTCTATCATGTATGTGATTCTTGTGCTTTTTTTTTCTTTTTTCTCTCTTTGTATTTTATTCTTTTCTGGTTTGTTTGTTTAGTTGCCTGTTTATTTTCCAAAGCGGGGGGGGGGGGGGGGGGAGAAAGAAGGCATGGATTTGTATGGGAAGGGAGACATGAAGAGATGGGGCAGGGGAGAGTAACCAGAATATATTGAATAGAAATAAAGGCTACTTTCAATAAAAATCCATCTGAATTAACAATATGAAACACATTAAAAGTGGAAAGTCAAATAAAGCCTAAAAGATAATCACATTCAGAACATTCTAGTGCCGTTGTGATGAGGTATCAGGAAATTTCACTGTCAATACAAAATTTTAAATACCCAACTTGTAATAAAACTCTTGCTAAAATCTACTTACAAGGGATATAACTATTCAGTTTGTGAATTTGACATCTAAAATGAATAATGAGGGAGGAATAAAAGTAAAGTCTTGAATGAATTCAAAGTCAAGTTGTTGTCAGTGTGAAATGATGCTATGTATAAGATGTTCTAGGTAAGCCTTAAAGTAACCAAAAAGAGAAATCTTTATAGCATTTAAAAAGAAATAAGAAGTACTGGAACACAGAATAGGAAAATTAAACAGTACGTTAAAAGGAACATCTACAGTGACCTAAAGGGAATTTGTCTCTAGATTGCAACAGTGATTTAACATAAGGAAATCAACAAGTGTCTTTCTTCAATACTAAGCAAATGGAAGCTGAACACAAGATCACCACCTTTTGAGAGATGCAGAAAAGGATTTTTATAAAGTACATTGTAACATGGCAATCCCTCTCATAAATATAGATCAAAAAGAATGTAATTCAACTACATAAAGCTATGTGTGGGAAGTTGAGGTAACTGAAAGCCTTTAATCTTAGATCTAGAAATAAAATATTCATAGTACTGGAATACTTTTGCCAAACATAATTTCATTACTTACAACCTTCAACATTCTACTTTGGAATCTCCATATGTAATTTTTTTTTTGGGGGGGGGGTTTCGAGACACGGTTTCTCTGTGTAGCTTTGCGCCTTTCCTGGGACTCACTTGGTAGCCCAGGCTGGCCTCGAACTCACAGAGATCTGCCTGGCTCTGCCTCCCAAGTGCTGGGATTAAAGGGGTGCGCCACCACCGCCCGGCTCCATATGTAATTCTTTACACTCACAAAGGTATATTTCGTTGTAGTGGGTAGCCATTCCAGCTTTGATCTGGTATTTCCAACCCCCATTGAGACTTCGGCAACTGTCACGTCTACAAGGCGGGGCCAAGGGAGGCGCCTGGAGACCTGAGATCAGGATGGGCCAGTGTTCTCTCTGTCTGGGACCCTGAATGGTGGAGGTGGACAGAGCAGAGCTCCAGAGAACACCGCTGGATTGTGATACACCTTCTCCAGACCCCATGACCTATCTATCCCTTAATTTGTAAGTTATACCATTAAATAAATATCCTTTTAACTACGTGGAGTGGCCTTAATAATTTTGCCAATATCTGGTGTTCACATGGGGCAAATTCAATATTTTGTCCTTTCTCATTTTTGCACATGTATTGACTTTCTCACACCCTATGATAACAGCTTATTTACCTTTGACTTTCAATTCTCAATGACAGATCATGAAATCTATTTTCCTATAGAAACACTTTCAGTACTCAATTCTGTCTCTGTCAATTACTATGACAATATATTTATTATATAACAACAGCAAAAACCAAATTCACATCAGTGTGTGTATGTGTGTGTGTGTGTGTGTTTGTGTGTGCGTGTGTGTGTGTGTGTTTATTCAATGTAGTCTAACTTTACTACAGTTTTGATGACCTCAACTTAAAACTACATCATATCATAATTACACCAGGAATATTTGGTGTCCTCATCTCCAAAAATTATAATACTTGGACAATATTCATCTCATGGGAAACCATCAGAGTATAAGAGAAGAACACATATTACAATAAAACTAAACACTGAGAACTACCTCCATTCTCTACTCTGGTCATGAATGTCATTATTCTATTACTTAAACTAAGTCACATGGTAAGTTCTGAATTCAAATGGGGAAGAAGAAAGTATATTTTGATTATCACATTGCCACAAAAATAGTACAGAAAGTAAGTTCATTACAAATAGTAAAGTGTTAGCTAGAAGACTGAATGATCATATTTGTTCTGACATACCCTGGACACTGCGAACCTTTTCCTTTTGATAGAGCCTGAAAAACTTCCCCTTTTGAACACATAGTTGTAGTAGCCCAAATGAAAGAAAATATAGAGATGCAATATTTCAGATGCTTTTGTAGGTCCCTACAAGAAACATCTGTGCATTGATCATACTTTTAAAAATTTAAAATAACTCATTACATCTTTAAGCTGAATATGGCCAATTGATGTTGAAAAGTAGATATGGACAAGTCATGAATTACAACCTTTTACAGAACAAGTCTACAGACCAGCAAAAAAAAAAAAAAAAAAAAAAAAAAAAAAAAAAAAAAAAAAAAAAAAAAACTCCAGAATCCACAGCTCCTTTAGTTCTGAAACTGTGGAGGAAGCCTCTGAGTGGCTCCACTATAATGACGAATCCAAGTTCCATACAAAATAACAAGTGAGGAAGACCCACAGGTAACTTTATCATTAAGGCCTAACATTATATTGCTGGAGAAACATCCTGGAGTATATGACATAAAGAAAGTACATGAACTATTAGGTAAGCAGTCACTGAATTCATTTTTCCTAGGTTCAATTCTAGACTCTAGATTATTGATGAGAGCCCTGAATCAATGATAGCTTAAGACACTTCACTACTTCTATCAGTGAATCAGCTTTGCTTTATGTGTATGTGGTGTGAAAGGATAGATTCTCTGTTTATACAATTTCACCAAAGAGAATTCAGAACATTCTTTTTACTCCTATGAGTGAACCTTCACTCTTTACAAAATCTCCTTGTTCTTACATCTGAATTACAGAAAGTTCTAACCTTTCTTCGAGTCACAGATACAGGAAGTGTGATACCTAAGTGACCATTAAATAGATATTTCTGCCCACCACAATGGCATACTGAGTCAGATTTTTAGTATAATAAAAAAAATGAAATACAAGCATCACAGGTAGACTGTTCCCTATTGCATTCTGCTTATTTACTATTCTTCCCAGTATTTGCTGAATCACTGGAAAAAAAGGTTTTACTGGGAATTCAAGTTTCTGGTTAGATCATACCAGATATAGCAGGTGAATAGTGACTTAAATATTAAAAGACATAAGTTTGAACCAAAGAACAGAACTAAATAGGCTTTTAATTCTACTTTCTCTAAGACTTAATTTTCTTATATCTTCAAGTAAAGATGACAGAGCTCAGTTTTTGTATCATTTATAAACATGATACTGAGATGCTATGGACATTTCTTTTTTTTGCATAGTACCTATCTACCAATAAATACTTCTGTTAAGATGGTTACTACTATATTATCTTTTAGTTGCAATCTTGAGTTTATTAATTTTATTAGTTTAGTTATTACCTTAAGATATTAAGTTATTTCACACATTTCTCATGAATGAAATTTAACTTTTTTAGGTAAAAGAAAGGGACACTACATAGTAACATATCATTTTGTATTTATTTCATCTATATACAAATTGCTAGACTAAGGATGTTCTACTTTCTTCATGAGTTTAAACACTTTGAACCATATTTTATATAATTGCAGGAGAGGAATAACATTGAAACATGGGTTAATTTAATCAAAGATTTTTATTTTGTGCAATCAAATTTCAACAAAGACCTTGAGAATGACATCTCTTTTTCAAGTAAATTAAGTATGGTCATAGCAATTACAAGTAGAATCTCTGATAAACTGGTACAATAATGGTTCTGAATATGTTAGTTTTCCTAGCTATTTTCTATACACCCTTCACTGTGACTCTACAAGGCAATAAAATAATCTGTGCAAACTGTGGGTTACACATTGTTACTTGAGACATCATATGTATCCCATGCTACAAAATTCAGTCAACATTCATGTTTTTATGCTACTTCATATATTCTAGGCAGTCCAGGAAATATTTGGAGAAGTTATCAACAATCAGTGGCATAATTCAGAAACATAACTAACCAAAGGGAACAATACGAACAAACATAAGAGAAAAGCAATTCTAACAAAAAAAAAAAAAATACATCCCTTTTGCTATGACATACCACCAAAAGGTTTCTGACTCAATCACTCTGTCTAAAGGGTACATATTAAATTCAGTATCTAGCAACAGTTCTAAAAAGATGCTATTATCATTAGCAACTTTCCAGAACTGGAGTCAAGCATAACCATGTAGAGAACACCAACTTTCTATAGAAATCGTGACTTGTTCTAAGTTTTGTGTTGGCCAAGAAAGTAATAGAGGCATCATGGCTCTGGAACCATAATGACTACACAAGGCAAAGCACACTCCAAAATAATTATCTGAAGTATCATAAGTTCTCAGTGCTTATAACAAGCAGTGTTCTGTGACTCCATAAAGCTTATCAAGAGTATCAATCTCAGTTTGGGTGTTCCTACTGCAAAGAAAACAATACAAAATCAAAGCAATCAGTGACAAGAAGCATTGGAGCCTTGTAGAATCATACCCATTACATTGATTCCAGTGGTGGTATAATGGGTTTTGCTAATTTCTAAACATATCAAGTTAGGTGATAATTTGCATTGTAATTATATTTCAATAAAGCTGTAATTATACAGGTGGTATTGAGGTGAAATGAAACTTGTGAGAGGAGATAAGGAAGTCTTCTTGGGTCAGATAAAATTCAGCTTCATTGATCCTTTTTACTTTGTCCATTTGGTCTTAACATTTCTGCCCCTGGAAATACGTATTACCGAATTCCAACTCAGGACATTTAGAATGATTATGACCAAAGCTTTTTCCTTAGAACTCTGTTCCTAGGTGTTGAAATGTCTACTGCAGATCCTGTTTCCTAAAGCAACCTTAGCATGATAAGTGTCCTCTCATGGTTCTATCTACATGAATTCAAAATCATTTAGATGCCTTCTCACCCACCACTCATTTTCTCAGTCACTTGATTCTAATTTTTTTAACCTAAACAATGATCATTGAGCAGTATTAGTGTTTATTTCTATAGGCACTGTTGAATATTCTAGTTGCCATTTCTCTTTTCTCATAAATCTCAACAAAACAGCACTTAAATAAAACAAGCTTTTTTCTTCCATTTCTACAAAATATCAGAGAATCACTCCCTTCATGTCATGCTGTTTCCAACTTGGATTTAAATATCACAGTTATGTGCTTACTACGTAAGATAAAAACACTCTGAGAGCCTCTTATATTTCCCAAGACATATGTTGAGTTTGTTATTCTTAAGCTGCACTGTAATCATTATTTAATATTGCACTGACTGCTAAAAATACAAAGCTTGGTCCATTCCCAGTACATTTATACTTTAAACTATAAGGATTATAAGAAGTAGAAAGTAAAGATAACATAATTTGGAAGCATGCAGAAGAGAAGCAAAATCTCTATAGAAGGATATGTGAGAAGGAGTGTCTGTGTTCTTTGAAACACTGCTGTGATGACCTGAACAGTCAGAAGTCTAGTTTCCATGTGGAAAATGGTTTCATTTATTTTTTTCTAGGATATATCATATCTTTTTATAAATGCTTTTATTGTAACCTGCAAAAATCATAGTGATTTATTCAGCACTTGGATACAAGGCATCCATAATGCAACAAGCACTCAGAAGGCACAAGGAGGTAATAAACAAAAGAGTCGGGGCTTTCATCCTCCCAGAGCTTGCAGTAAGTTAAGGGAGGCATATCCATACTCATTCTGGTATTAAAATATTTAATTATGCCTACAGTTGAAGGGAAATACTGAATTTTGTAAAAACTTTACAAATTGAATTACCCCGTCAGAGCCAAAAAACAGTTTCCTGGAGGATGTGACAATAAAGCAAGGCTCCCAAAACTGAGGAGGTAAGAAGTCGGGCAGAGCGAGGTTCAGAAAATCCATTATAAGGTTGTATGCCAAGGGAATATTTTGTTAGTTTCTATAATCAAATCCATATATATATATATATATATATATATATATATATATATATATATATATGACTACACATATTTGATACATTGAAATATTTGAAAAAAATAATTAAAATTTCTAGATAAGTGTGCTGTCAATTTTTTCTACAATGACAACTCAACATAATAAACTGGGATATTTTTCCAAAGTTGCAATGCAGCTAAAGTTTTTAGAATTTCAAATTACATATATGTGGATCTAGAGTTTTCCTGCCTTGCCCACAGTCAGGACAAATCTTTGTCACCTGCCAGTCCCACAGCTGCTCAGACCCAACCAAGTAAACACAGAGACTTATATTGCTTACAAACTGTATGGCCATGGCAGGCATCTTTTGCTAACCGTTCTTATATCTTAAATTAATCCATTTCTATAAATCTATACCTTGCCACACGGCTCGTGGCTTACCGGCATCTTCACATGCTGCTTGTCATGGCGGTGGCTGGCAGTGACTCCTTCTGCCTTCCTGTTCTCTCCTTTCTCCTGTTTGTTAGTCCCGCCTATACTTCTTTCCTGGCCACTGGCCAATCAGTGTTTTATTTATTGACCAATCAGAGCAATTTGACATACAGACCATCCCACAGCACATATGTATTGAAAATTTTATTAATATAAAAAGACCACTAACAGCAGTATGTTATGCATTAATAGCTATAGAATCTTTTCCAGATTCTATAGCAATTGGAACAAAATGTTTTATGTATGTATATATGTATGTATATATATATATATATATAAATTACATCAACATAGGAATAATTGAAATTTAATTCAAACATGCTGATTTTGGCTTGCATAGAGAAGTTGTTATCATATCTCCTCAATTAATGACTTTCCCAGGAGCATACTATAAATTAATCTGACACTTTTTCTTTGTATCATCAAAACCAGGAAGCTCTATCAGTGACTATGGGGACAGACTGAGCAGAGGAGGTGCTGGTTTTACAGGTCTATGTTGCATTTGTACTTGTGCTTTTTGAAGTTTCTTCTCAAGATTCACAGCTTTAAATACAGAGCACAAGGTAGCAAAGGAGATGGGAAGAAAAGATGTGGGAACAAGTGGTTGTCTGTGGAAGAGAAATAATTTAATTGCATTTGGGAAGAGATTTTATCCATACCCAAATGTCATTCCAGCTATGGTTAAACATGCTATTTCCTTTAACCCAGATAGAAATAGATTTTTTTTAATGGATTCAGAGTAAACAATCCTGGAGTTAAACACAGCCACATATGTTACTGAAATTTGAATCTTAAGACTCATTTCTGCTCATGATGTCTGAGGATTGGCCAGAATTTTTTCTATTGGTTCCATTGAGATTGATGCTTCAAAAGATTTATTAGTAGAGTGTATTTTTTCTCTCCATCTAGTTTTCATTTTCATTTCTAATTAATTAAAATACAATTACATAAATTTCTCCTTCCTCCCCTTCCTACTATCACTCTCATGTCCAAAAGCCCATTCTTCTTTTTCCCATTGCTCATACTTATAAATATAAATTGATCAGCACATAACTATAACCTGCTGAGTCCATTCAATGTTGTTTGTGTGTATGTCTCTAGAGCTACTTGGTATAGGATAACCAACCAGGGAGCTCTTTCCTGGGGAAGATCAATCTTCCCTCTCTTTCCTTTGTTAATTCCTGCTGTTCTTCATCTAGGGTGCAGCTCCTTGAGATTACCCTTACCAATTTTGGGATGTCAACTTTTGCTTAGGCCTTGTTTCAGAAGGCATGTTTTAAGGGTTGTTTTTTGTTTTGTTTTGTTTTGTTTTGATACAACCTTTGCCTGCTCAATGCCTTCCCCTCATGACAGTTGCTGTGGTAACACCAACTCTTTCTCACTATAGAATCCACCTGCCTCACTATCAACCTGCCTAACTCCATTGCTTTCTTTTCAATCCCACACTATCTCCCTGATCCTAATCGATTTCTTTATGAACACAAAGTTTTACAGAAGAAATTTTCTCATGAATGGACTCTAGGGATAATGCATCAAGAAGAATTTCTTAAAACTCAGTTCTATTACTTGACAGAACAAGTTCCCAGGAGCAATAGTAAAAGGCCAATCACTTGAGTTATTTAAAACTCAATTGGACATTTGTGGTGGAAACACTGGCAGGAATTCCCTAGCTTTGGGCACACAAAAATTCAAAGACAAAAAGGTCATAAAGGAATATGTTCTTCCTTTTAGCTCAGTTTTCCTCTGAACTGGAGTCTATAGTTTCTGCTGAAACCAGCTATATTAATTCGACAGCAGGAATCTCTGCTTTCCTGCTGTCCTCTTGACTAACTACTGGAACAAAAGAAGTGCTAAGGTACTGAGGAAAGTCTGTAGCTAGAAATCAGCAGTCTGGTCTCCTGGCCAAAACCCAAACTTAACATTTAGTAATTCATTACCAATTCTACCTCGTTCTCTTATTTTATGATGAAACAAAATAGAATCCTTGAAACAGGCATTAAATACTGCTAATGTTATAAAATAAAGCTGTCTAGTTAAACATCACTTCCTGCTGCAATTGTGATGCTAATTTGTCAACCAAAACAAAAACAAAAACAGGAATCCTCAATAAAACCAAATGAAACAATCAAACAAAGAACAAAGAACAAATAAACAAAACCAAAAACCTTACCTAGATAATGAGTTTTGTCATTAGGATATTAATGCTATTTTTCTGATATTGTTTGAAGTTAATACACTGCCAAGGTTATGATGATCATGATTAAATTGCAAGGACAATTTCCTCACTCAAAAAATCTAAAACATTTGCATTAACAAATTGGGGCTACTACTATGCTCCTTACACTATAATATTATGGCCTTTCTGTTGTGGAAAAATCTTTTTGTAAACTGTAAAAATGTGTCATTTAGATTGGTTTAACAAAAAGCTAAATGGCCATTAGCTAGAGAGGATTTTTGGATCAAAGAGGATGCTGGGAAGAAAAAGGGTGGAGTTTCCAGGAGACATAGTGCAAGCAGCAAGGGCATTACAAAGTAAAGTAAATGAGCCACATTTAAAAAATGTAGATTAAAAGGCATGGGTTTATTTAAGTTATTAGAGCTACTTAGGAATGATCTTAAGATATCAGCCAAGCTTTCATAATTAATAATAAGTCTCTATGTCATAATTTGGGAGGTGGCTGGAGGGATAGAGAAAGACAAGCTACAAATGGCATTCAACATGGGGCATGTATTTCCACATAAGACCTGAGAAAGGTATTTTAAAATGTTCCAAACACAAAAGAACAGAATCAAATGTGACTTCCTAGTCCTGCAGTCTCTCATGTAGGCCACAGTACAAAGACATATCTTCCAGCTGCTGCCTGCCTGCTTGAGAAGCCAGTGCACCATGAGCTAAACTGTGTGGCAATTTGCATTCTATTTGTGCAGACAGAAAAGGTTACACATAACCAGTAAAGCAGTTTCAGGTGAAAAAATCCTCTAAACAGGTTACAGTGCATTTCACAATGTGCATAGGCCTCAGGAAAAATGAAAAATGATATATACAGTAATAAAAATAAATAGTTTAAAAATAATAAAATCTTTAAAGAGAGAAATAAAGTAAAAAAAAAAAAAAGAATAGGTACATGAAGATGGAAAATAACCAGAGTCTGGATCCTATATTGTGTCTGGTTTCTAATGAGCAAACAATAGCTGCTGAGTGATATTGGATTATAAAAACTAGTAAATTAAAGCAACATATATTTTTAAAATATCTTAACTTCAAAAGAGAAGTCAAATACATTTTGCACCTGGTGGCAGTGGTACACACCTTTAATCCCAGCACTCAGAGATCTCTGTGAGTCTAAGGCAAGCCTGGTCTACAGAGCAAGATCCAGGACAGACACCAAAACTATACAGAGAAATTCTGTCTCGAAAAAAAAAAAAAAAATGTTGCATTGGGGGAAAGAATATGCTTTTGTTTCCACAGAAAGTAAAAGGCTATGGATTCATTCAAGGTTGATAGAGATCAGATTTGATGAGAGGCGATACCCTGAAAATCCTGGCTACAAGACATAAAAACATAAACCTAGTAAAACTACAAGATAAGTGATGTATGTTTTACCTGCTCAAACATAAAACAGAAAATTGTCTTTTGCTAGCTTGTGTACAACCCAGATTTCATACTTGTGTGAATGCAGATATGTAGGTTACCTTTAAAAGTTTGTGTGTTTTCATAGCAAGGGGGACCAGAAACCAATGAAAATGAGTGCCCCAGGTGATCCAGCCTCTCAGAATGCCTCTGTTGCAGTTTCCTCATAAGTCTATGTTCAGAATAGCTTCAAGGCTGCTGACTGAGATGGTCCAGCTTCACAGACTACTCCAGCCAGACATCAGATAAGCCCTAATTTTCAAATTACAATGACACTAGACAACAGATAGCTCTCCCAGTACTTGAACATTATCCCAATATTCCTGAGATCCCCTAAAGATGCAAGCACTCCCAAACAACAGGAAGCAGTCTAGGGAATATGACACCCACAATCCCAAAAGGTGATGTTAATAGATTTTAGTTACTTAAGGGGATTGGTTACAAGTTGCTATTGGTCATGGACAGAAAAAAAAATAAAGGAGATTAGATTCAAGAGTCTCTTTCTAAAGGTAAAGAGGGAGAATATAATGTAGAAATGAGGAGGCAAAAAGGTGGATTATTGAGTCTACTTTTGAACAAATATTAATCTCAAATATTTTACATTGTTAGATATTTTTGCATATTGATACAAATTTAAGGTTATTTTTCTTATACTCTAATGCTTCTTTTTGTATTTAAGATATTGTATCTATGAAGCTCATTTAAAATTGTAATATAAAGTTTTAGTCCTTAAAAGCTATTTAAGATAATAAAACATGCAGTGTATAATAATACTCAGCTATAACTATCAAACATATAGTCATATTAGGTGTGTTTTCACGTCATACAGAGATATATTTTAGATAGGTAGATGATCTTCAGATACTTCAAAGACTTACAGAATTAGGCATTTAAAATGCTTTAATAATATAAGGCTTTTTTTTTTTTTTTTTTTTTTTTTTTTTTGATTGTGTGGAGTGTCTGCTCCTGGAAGCACCAATTTACTTACAAAAGGATGGTCAACTGTGGTGGTAATCTAATTGTAGTGAAATGTGATTATGATTGTATGTTAATAAATAAAGTTGTCCGGGGGTCAGAGCTATTAGAGCCATAGCAAGAGTGTGGCGGTGGTGGCACACGCCTTTAATCCCATAGATCTCTGTGTGTTCAGGGATACAGCCAGCATTGGAGACATATACCTTTAAGACCTAGGGGGCTGTACATTCAGACAGTGATGAGGCAGTCACATGTTTGGGTTTACAACCAATGAGAAGGCAGAACAAAATACTATAAATAGACGAACAGACAGGAAATAGGTCTCTTTCGGGAAGCTGGGACACCGCAGGCAGAAGGGTGAGATTTTAGCTCTGAGCTCTGACCTCTCGGCTTTCTCTTTTACATTGTTTCTGTGTTTCTTATCTAATAAGACGGTTAGTTACATCTACAGTCAACACTGAAGAACTCCCAATTAGAGTTTACTTTCTTGTTGGCAAAAGCTAGCCATTTGGGCAAGAAACTGCCCTTTCCTTGACTGCTGACAGTATGCTCTCCAAACTGGACAAAAGAAGAAAACAAAAGAGTGACTGCCAAATTTGCCAAGATATAGTAGAATATAGACAGAAAAGTCTGTCAGATATTCCAGACATGTAGGCTGAAGATGGATGCCCCCAAGTTACAGAGGGATCTTGGTGACTGTCCAGACAGCCACAGGTTTCTATCATTTCTTATAGTCTTGGAAGTTCTTTGCTCTGTACTTGCTGTTTACTCAGTTAATGTCATTCTTGGGTCTCTGATGGAGTTGACAACTTGACAGTTATAGTTATAGTTTTCCTCAGTTATGAAAAAAAATAAATTAGATACAAAACTTTGGACTCATCAAGGGAGGATAGATAATGGAATATTTTCTCTAAATTTGCCAAATACAAATAGACTGAACATTATGAATGTAATTATTACTTAATCATTGTTCTTATTTTATGTAGGTTTGCTTTGTTACAGTTAAAACCTTCCTTTTTATTTATACAAGGAGAAATGTTGTGTAATAATCTTTTTGTATACCGTGAGTATGTGGCACTCAGATTAGTCTAATAAAATGATGAATGGCCAATAGTTAGGTAGATTTTTCAGGGCAGAGAGGATGCTGGGAAGGAGAGGGGAGACTCCAGGAGATGCAGAACAAGCAGCATGGGCATTACAAGGTAAAGGCACCTGATCCACATTAAAAAAATAAAACTAGATGAAAGGATATGGGTTTATTTAAGATATTAGAGCTAGTTAGAAACAAGGTTAAGCTATTGACCAAGCTTTCATAATTGATAATAAGTCTCCATGTTGTGATTTGAGAACTGGCTGGCAAGACAGAGAAAGTCCTTTCACTTTGATATTGTTGGAAATCAAAAACTATTTTAGGATTCCCTGGATCTCTGCTAGAATGCTATTATTTCATTTCTCAGTAGCACACTGTAAAACAGAATCTACAGTTTGTGGAGGAGTTTAAACATCAGGAAAACTCTGTTCAATGTGTATTATTATTAAAATTTTTCACATTTGAAAAAAATCAAAAATAGGAATAGACTGCTCAGAATTTAAGATCAACACTAAGTCAGCTGCAATTCCAGAGTGGCAAACCTTTTCCATTCTCAAGTTTTTTCATCTCCTTACTCTCCAAAGCATTTATTGAGAAATCATACTTGTAAAATATTCCAAAAAAAATTTTCATGTTCTGGCTCCTTTCTGTTGATTTAATCTCTCATCTACATACTTACATTCTAAAATAAAAAGTGAACATATGGCACTTTATGTGGTAAATTGAGAAAGGCCTGAGTTGATGTGTGAAGAGTGGATGAAGTACTGAAAGAGGTTTGTTTGATATGGATATGGCCATGTCAAAGACAGATTTCTCAGATTCATGAGAGCATGGAAAGCCTTTTCCCAGGAAAAAGGAGAGTAAAAACAGAGTTTTTACTCCCAGAAGGATGGCAAAGCCTTCCTCTGGTCCTAGTGCAGTTTTGGCAGTGTGAGCAAAGACTGATAACTGCAGTTTCCTTATCTCAGATGTTTACATTCTGAGAGTGCTTACCTACAGAGACTGCCTGCCAGTGCTAGCTAACTCCTTGACCTTGTTCTGTGCATAATAAACACACTGAGGTTCTAGACTGTTGCATAGTGAGTGCTACTGCATTAGAATGAGCACAGCCCACAATACCCCAGCTTTTCTATGTGTGTGTGTGTGTGTGTGTGTGTGTGTGTGTGTGTGTGTCTGTCTGTCTGTCTGTCCTTTTATTCCCTCATTGCCCCTAGCCAGAGTTCTGTGGACCAAACCATGTAGGACTCCAAAATGATAATTAGTAACTTGGGGAGAAACAACAGAGATTCATTCATTTGTCACAGTTTATTTTCATTCATGAGAAAGTCATTATTTGAGTTACTTTGGACTGCACACCTGTTGGATAAAGTAATTAGTCATTCAGATCACTGGCAAATATTAATTTCTCTCTGCTTCTAACACTTCAAAATCCTTTACTCTTTGATTCCTTGATGTATTCCATCCACCCACCAGGTCAGAGACCACATATGTCCCTTTGCCGTATAAGAAAAGATTCTGAGAGTGAGGAAAGAACTGAATTTGGGTATAATTTCCACAAGTAGGAATGCACATATATGTCAGACAAATTGCTAAATGATCTTATTAATAATAAAAATCAGATATTGGGGTAAAAACTGAGAGATCAGAAAAGCAGAAAAATCCAGCCATGTTCATACCAGTTGGAAATGCTCAGCCAAAGAAACCTAATTCCTACATACCCATGCCTACATGACTTTCTGTTCTGCATCTCACTTCCTCTCTCTGCCCAGCTACATCACTTCCTGTCTGTCTGTATATACCTCCAGACCTCTATGGTTAGTGCTGGGAATAAAGGCCTGTGTCACCATGCCTGGCTCTGTTCCCCCATGTGGCCTTGAACTCACAGAGATCTGGATGGATCTCTGCCTCCTGCATGCTAGGATTAAAGGCATGTGCTACTGCTGTGGGATGGTCTGTATGTCAAATTGCTCTGATTGGTCAATAAATAAAACACTGATTGGCCAGTGGCCAGGCAGGAAGTAGGTAGGACAAGGAGAGAGGAGAATTCTGGGAAGCAGAAGGCTGAGGCAGGGAGACACTGCCAGATGCCGCCATGACCAGCAGCATGTGAAGACACCAGTAAGGCACCAGCCATGTGGCAAGATATAGATTTATGGAAATGGATTAATTTAAGCTATAAAAACAGTTAGCAAGAAGCCTGCCATGGCCATACAGTTTGTAAGCAATATAAGTCTCTGTGTTTACTTGGTTGGGTCTGAGCATCTGTGGGACTGGTGGGTGACATAGATTTGTCCTGACTGTGGGCCAGGCAGGAAAACTCTAGCTACATGCTACCATTGCCTAACCTCTATGTTTAATATAGTGGCTGGCTTTTTCTTCTGATACTCAGATAAGCTTTATTAGGGTACACAATATATTGTGGGAATATATATATATATATATATATATATATATATATATATATATATATATCTCCATCCTCTAAGTTATGATGCAAAGATAGCTCTGACTATGACTCAATGCTAATGAAGGAAATTGTCAAGAACTTTAAATTTTGATCTTATGAATGAAATAGAATAAAAGCAACTAGCAAACATCATTCTTCATTATTTTCTTAATGTGACTATATCTTAATGATAAACTTATCTCAGTAGTGAGAAGAGATGTACTCTTATACAGAGTAAATAAATGTCACAAATATTATGCACAATGAGAGAAGACAGATGCAAGAATCCATGCTATAAGGATTATCTTTAAGAACAGACAAAACTAATTTAAAATTACTGAAGTCAAAATGAAGGCTATTTCCGAGGAAACACTGGTTGGCTGAAGATAATGGGGAACATCATAGAGGGGACTAGTCTCTTTCCTGATGTAGACATCTACAATAGTGTTCTTGAAATTGTTCCTGGGGTTGTTGCAGTGTTAATTATCCATTTGACATAATTTAGAACCACCTGTGAATTGGGCCTCTGAGAATGTCTGTGGGGGGCTGCCTTGATTACATTAACTAAAGTGGGAAGATCTCCCACTGTGTGGGTTTCCTAGGGGCTCCTGGGCTACACAAGTGGAAACAATGAGCTTAACATGAACATCCATGTATTTATAGAATGTTCTCCATTTCTTAGCTCCTGCCACCATGACTTCCCTGCCACAATGGAATGTGAGAAGGCACTGTGTGCTAAATGAACCTCTGTCTCCCTAAGGTACTTTGGTCAATGTATTTTCAAAGCAGAAGGAAAAGAATCTAAGACAGGATTTTTACATCTAGGGTTGATCATTTTTTTCTGGTTTTTATAATAAAATATAATTAAGACAGAAAAGAAGAAAAATGAAATGCTGCCATGTTTATGTCAAGAACCAATGTAAAATATACAAATATAAAGAACACCAATATATTTTAATCAAAAAAGTTATTGACTTGGCCTCTCAGAAACCCCACTTGTTATAAATCTGTAGTATAAGTTAGAAAGGTATTACAGAGGTTATTTATATAGGCAAAGTGAGGAATGATGACAGAGGGAAGACAATGAATATTAAATTAAATGAAAAATACTGAGTGAATATTTGCCATTGAAAATAATGAAAAAGAAAATTTAATGTTTTTTAAAGTAATTTGAGATGATATAATCTGAGTTCATTCTAGATGAGCTAATCACTCATCAAGTTTAAGGATGAGTTTGTGTCATCTTTCTATATTTACTTTGAAATGTGTAAATGAGCACACTGAAACAATTTACCAGGGAAGTGTCTTGGCAAGTGAGGTAAGCTTGTGAGTTATTAGTATATATAGATTTTGATACACTGTCCAAGGATATTGTCTAACAAGACAGGCAGAAACTGGACATGGAAGAGACGTAATCTCAAAATCAGAGTGCGGTGGCAGAAGATAAGGAGTTGAAGGTCAGACACAGCAACACACATGCCTAAGGCCAGTTTGGGCAACATTAGAGGTACTTTCTTAAATAAACAAAGTAAAGTGTGTGTGTGTGTGTGTGTGTGTGTGTGTGTGTGAGAGAGAGAGAGAGAGAGAGAGAGAGAGAGAGAGAGAGAGAGAGAGAGAGTAAACAAGGCTGAAATGGCTCAGCAGGTAAGAGAACTTGCCACACAAGCTGATGACTTGAATTTGATATTGGAACCACAGTGGGAGGAAAACACTGACTCCTGAAAGCTGGCCTCTGAACGCTACTTGTGCCATAGCAAATGCACACCCTGATTCATATAAAAAAATTAAAATTACTTTAAATATAAATAATTTCAAAATATGAACAAAAGAGTGGAATGAAAGGAAGAAAAGCAAAATTATTTAAAAACTAGTTCAAGTAAACAGAAGTAGACCCAAATGATCACAGAACTTAAATCAAACATAAGTGATTCAATGATTAAACAGTCATCCAAAACTGTTCTTTCATAGACATATAAATAAGTAAAACTGACTAAAAATAACAAAAACGTCTTTAAATAAACAATGTGCACCCTCATTTGTCTCCAAATTTTATAAATGGTTGATGATAGAATAATTATTAATTTTTAGTAATGGAACTGAGACTACAAATTGGGAATCCTGATATCTGGTTTCTTTGGTTTTGTGATGTTGAACATAGATTTGCTTTTCCTTCTATGTAAAAGAAAATGATTCCTATTTGGTTGATTTTTTTAATTATTTTATTTTTTTAATCATTTCTTATATTCCTGTTTGTTTTCCAATAAGAAAAAGAAAGTTTATGGATCTGAATAGGAGGGGATGTGGAGAGTAACTCAAAGAGTAGGGGGAGGAAAAACTGCAATTAGTATATATTGTATGAAAAATCTGTTTTCATTTTATTGAAAGTAGATTTTTTTTCTCACATGACATTCTGATTACAATTTTCCTTCCTTCTATTTCTTACAGTTCCTCCCCACCTCCCTTCCATCTGGATTCACTCCCATTCTGTCTCTGCTTAGAAAAGACTCTGTCGTCTCTTGTAGTCTTGCTCTTTTCTGAAGAGGAAACTGAGGTAGAGTGGATCTGTGGAAGAAGGAAAGTCGGGGTCGAGCTGGGAAGAATGAAAAAAGGGCAAATTGTGGTCAGGATGTAATCTGTGAGAGAAGAATCTGTCTTCAAAAAAAATTAAAAAGAAAAGAGAAGAACAGACTTCTAAGAGACAATAATAAAATATAATAAAATAAAAACAAAAACTATCACGTAGAAGTTGAACAAGACAAGCCAACTGAAATAAGAGAGCCCAAGAGAAGGTGCAAGAATCAGTGACTCACTTGTGTGCACACTCAGGAATCACATAAAAACACTAAAATGGAAGCCATTATATATATATATATATGCAGAGGCTCTGGTTCAGACCTGTTCAGGCTCTGTGCATGTTGCTTCAGTCTCAATGAGTTCATATGAGCTTTGCTCAGTTAACTTAGAGGACCTTGTTCTCCTATTGTCCTTCAGCCCTTCTGGCTCTTACACTCTTTCTCCTTCCTCTTCCTCAAGGTTCCCTGAGCTCTGATGGGAGATATTTGATGGAGACATACCAGTTAGGGCTGTGTGTTCCACAGTTTCTCACTCTCTGGATAATGTCTGTCCTTGTGTATCCATATTTGTTGCTTTCTGCTACAGGAAGAGGCTTCTCTGATGATGGCTGAGTAAGGCACTGTCTATGAGTATAACAGAATGTCATTAGAAGTCATTCTGTCACAATTTTTGTTTGTTTATTTTTTATTTCTTTGTTTTTATTTTTGCATTTGTAGTTGTTTTATTTTTAATTTGTCTTCCCCAGTAGTATTTGCTTTTAATCTAGTTTCCTGGGTACCTAGTTTCTTCTCCTAGGTCACAGAAGCATTGTCAGGTATGGGTTACATCTCACGGGATGGACATTAAATTACATCAGTATTGGTTGGTTAGTTCCACAAGCTTTGTGACATCATTGTACAGGCACATCTTGCAGACAAGACATCATTGTAGAGCAAAGGTTGTGGCTAGCTTGGTGCTTACATTTCTCTTTTGATAGCATTCAGAGTACCTTCCTGTACAAACGATGCTAGAATGTATAACTAACTAAAGGTTCTATACATGCAACAACTCAACTTCTCCATATTGAATGAGTTTTGTAAGTGGTGTCTTCAGCATTGGGGCCTTACTTTCAGTCTGTGAAGAACAACTTAATGCCCTGGAAACAGCCTAAGTTGTTTGGGGACTCCCATGGGAACATAATGGCCAACAACTCAATTAGATGTAACCCAAAACAGTACTGGAAGCTTTGTTTTGTAACAAAAGATGGCCCATTGGGAATCTCTCTCTTATGTGGTGACTTCATTTATTCATCTCATATATGTATATATTTCAGCAAGTTTCTACCATATTAAGCTTCCATACTACCGCTCAAATGAGCTACAGTTGGTAGAACCACAGAGGCTAGGTATAGGACTAGAGGGTACAGATAGATCTCATAAGGAAAAAGAAATAGAATAAATAATTATGTATGGATGGGGTTTCTGGGTTGCCAGGATTAAGTGGGGAGGGGAACAGTAGAGGGGCAAGAGGGAGAGAACACAGAAATTTTATCTTCAATAAAAGAAAAAAAGAAATGAAAGATTGAAAACATTTTTCCAGTTAAAAATATGTGATTCTCAGATTATATAACTACCAATAAACTTGATTTTTCTCATACAAATTTTGCTCATGGAGATTCACACATTAATGCACCTTTATCATTTATGAATGTGTGCCCTTATAATTGTCAGGTCACTACCACTCTGACATACCAGCTACTTAACATCCCTATTAGTGCCTATTAATGCACCATGAATTTTCTTATGTACAAAAAGTCAGCAAATCTCTGTCACCTGGCACACATGAAGTCAAGAGTCTACTCATCAGAAAATCAAGTATCAAATCTGGGCCAAGTTAACCTGGACTGTTATATGATTTAACCTTTCTCTTACTCCCTTTCTACATGCACCCTTCTGCTCCTAAGGACACTGAGAGGATTGTATGAGGATTAAATGTGAAGAATAGGGCATAATGCTTGGAGTGTATCACATACATATGATGCTACAATGTTCTTTTCTTTTTTTTTGTATTAAAGTAGTTCAAGATCAATAAGTACCCAGTTCCTTAATAAAATTATTGTCATTGAAATTTTAACTGAGTGAACCTCTGTCTCTTCTGACATGTCTTCCCAGAATTCAGAGTATAAAACAACTGAAAAATATTGGCTGAATTTTCCCCCAATATGCATAAATGGTGAGTGACTTTTAGTGCTAGCCATAAAATTATCTTTGGGAAGTATATACTTAAGATGTTAGAATCCAGAATTTCAGATGCAGCATTATAAATACTACATCTTGACAGTTATTAGTTTACTGATTTTAAAAATTATATTCATAGCAAGGATCAGCGTTTCTCAAATATTGCTTGGTGACTCTCTATTGTGCAAACATGCAGATGCATGCTGTGCTAGCACACATCTGATATAACCTGCTATTTCAATAAAATATGCATTTATAGAAGTTGAAAGGTTCATGTCAGTACCTCTGCTATGAAGTTTCACAGTCATTATTTGTTATTTTTCCTGCTGGGTTACAAAGCTCAGGCTCTTTGACCACAATTTCTGAAATGACAGGCACCTGAGCCTCCTTTAATAGTCCTCATTAATATTGGTTTATGGTAAGAATATTTCCCCATATTTATTACATAATCTGTGTAATTGCCCCTGGACACTCACCAATGAACAGACTATAGCAAACACGTGGTGGGATCAAGTAAAATGGAACTCTCCTATAAGAGTCTCTGCAGCATTTTTAACTTGATTTGAAATTCTTTATTCCAAATTCTTAGCTGTTGTACAAAATGCCTAAGACTTGAAGTTTCCACTCGAAATAATGGACCACTGAGAAGCACACCTATATCTCAATCTTGTGGTGATATATTGTGTATCAAATAAAGCTTGCCTGAGGATCAGAGGACAGAGCCAGCCACTAAATTAAACATTGAGACCAGGCAATGATGGCATATGCCTTTAATCCTAATACTTGGGAGGCAGAGATCTATCTGGATCTCTGTGAGTTCAAAGCCACCTTGGACTACATGATACTGATTGAGTCTAGGGGAGAAACATAGCCAGGCAGTGGTGGCACACATCTTTAATCCTAGCACTTGAGAGTTACATGCCTTTAATCCCAGCATTTGAGATCTCATACCTTTGCAACCAGTATTTGGGAAGCACACACAGCATTAATCCCAGCACTAGGAAGGAAATGAAATAGCTGGGAGGAGAAAGGGATATAAGGCTTGAGGAGACAGGAACTAAAAGCTTTCAGCTGTATGGTGGTATTTTATTTGTAATGAAATGTGATTTTAATTGTATGTTAATAAATAAAGTTCCCCAGGGGTCAGAGCTATTAGAGCCATAGCAAGAGCATGGCGGTGGTGGCACACGCCTTTAATCCCAGCACTTGGTAGACAGAGCTAGGTAGATCTCTGTGCGTTCAAGAATACAGCCAGCTTTGGAGACACATGCCTTTAAGAGCTGGAGGGCTGTACTTACAGGCAGTGATGAGGCAGTCACATGTTTGGGTTTACAACCAGTGAAAAGGCAGAACAGAAAGACTATATCAAGACAAACACACAGGAAGTAGGTCTCTTTTGGAGAGGTAGGACCACCACAGGAGGAAGGGTAAGGTTTTAGCTCCGACCTCTTGGCTTTCTCTTTTACATTGGTTCTGTGTTTCTTATTTAATAAGATGGTTGGTTACATCTACACAGCTGAAATGCCCTTTCAGCTGAGGACTCAGAGGCATTTAGTCAGAAGATTTGTGGAGTTGGCGAGGTGAGAAGTGGCTGTGGCTTGTTCCTTTGTCTCTCTGATCTTTCCACATTTACCTCAATATCTGGCTCTGGGTTTTTATTATAAGACCATTTAGGATTCAAGTAACACAATCTAGTCAAACTAATAAAGGCAAAATGTTGGGCAGATAGGGGTATCTTTCTCTCATTCCATTTTTCTAATTGGTAACATAAATGAATTGTACTAATTTACTTGGTCATCGCATGGTTAGTTGTTAGGGAGCAGAGCACTCACAAGGAACTAGATGAGTGAAGAGTGAGAGAAAATTCCAGGTCTATGTGATTGATGCATAATCTCCATGGCTGGCTACAAACTAGCCCTGAGTGTTCCTAAGTGTGTTAAATGTCTCCTGGTTATGATGTACACTCAGTGGTGCTGTGCAGCTCCCATGTCAATGGAATAATACCTTATTCAGAGGAGCAGAAAGGCACAGAGCTTAGAAGCTATCAATACTTAGAAACCTCCCTCTACTAGGACTGGAGATCTTGTTAGTGGAGGAAGGATGAGAGGCTAAGCATCCATATTGAGTGCTTCAAGAAGGGGCATAAAGAATTGTTATGGGAGCAAGAGATATGGACCAGAGGTTAACAAAACTTGCTGTTCTATAGAGGCTATCAGTTCAGTTCTCAGAACCCACACCAGGTGACTAAGAACTCTCTATATCTCTAACTCCAAGTTATCTGGTGCTTTTCCTAATCTCCCTGGATATCCATACACAGACTCACAGTGATACACAGACCAGACACCACAACACACACACACACACACACACACACACACACACACAAGCACACAGGAGAGAGATGGGTGGAATAAAGATGATACAGTAATGAAAGATCATGTATGTGTACATTGGTTTTGTGTATATTTTTTCGTGTGTGTGCAGAATATATATGAATGTGTATGTGAATGGAGAAGTCAAAAGACAAGTTTGGGTGTCATTTCTCAGGTGCCATCTAGCTATGTTGTTTTATAAGGCCCAGGATCCTAGCAGTCTACAACTCACTAAATTAGGCTGAACTTATTGGCCAGGGATCCTCAGGGATCTGTTTGTTTCTTCTCCAGTGCTGGGATCACCAGCCTGCATGTGTTTATATGTGTATTGTGGGGAAAAGATTCAGACTTTTGTAAAGGAAACATTATACCAACTGATTGATCTCTCTAGCTCACTTATCTCCACTTATATTAATTACTCATATATATACCCCAACTATGGACTTAGGTAAGATTCCTGAATAATAAGAGAAAAGCAAAAGAATGTGTACTCAAAGAATGAAAAGACAGAGCACTACATGTTGATGTCCTGGCAATCCAGTAGATGCAGTGGTTTGGAAAATTAAGCCAAATAGGTTTTTATAAGCCTATCCATAGTTGGGTACATCTGAAGGTAAAGGCCCATGACGGTAATTAAATGTGCTGTCAGTGGAAGTTTCCCTTTTCATTGTAAGTGTTAACATGGAGAACAGCATCTCTTATATGAAAATGTCAATGTGGGAGCACACACCTTTCACCTCCGCTGAATTTTGTGTTTGTGATAAATCCTGTCAGAGGACTTGAGGATTGATAGTCTGCCCTTTATTCCCCAAGGTAAACTTAGACTGATTAGTGATAGTTCAGCAAATAGTCATCACTGTTTACCAATGCCCTATTTCTCACTTTGTTCAGAGAAGAGTTCTGATTTGTGCCATAGTCTTTTTTTTAGTACATTAAAAGTCATTGTAAATTCTGACAACTTTTGATAAGTTTCACTTATTATCATGGTAAATCATTTCATACATATTTTCCCTCAAACACTGAACTAAAATATATTATTTCAGAAAAGACTTTAAATTATTAAGTAGGATAAAGATAATTTAAACTGACTAGGAATGGTTGAGGTTTATAGCATTTGACAGATTATTTACAGCTTTCTTCAATGATTATTTTAACAAATAGCATGTTATTTAATATTTTAATTAAAAAATACATAAAAAAGTATTAGAAAAAGTCTCTACCATGACCACTTAAAATTAACCTAGGCAAACTACTCAAAATCCACATATAATAGAACAGATAAAACATGGTAACACATTGGATGGGAAACCAATGCTGAGAACACACAATCCAGAAGTAAATAAAAAGAGATTTGACTCTCACCAACATAATGTTGACTAAAAGTAGCCACACAAACAGATATAAATAGCAGAGTGCACCTCTTCCATTCACTGCAAATGAACAAAAGGGAAGGTAGGGTCAATTTATTCTATCTCAGGTAGGAAGGGTGTCCTTTCTTTTATTTTTCAGTTTTTTTATTTTAATTTTTTTTTATTAAAAATGTTTATCTTATACAATACATCCTGACAACAGTTTCCCCTTCCTCCATTACTCCCAGATTCCCCCTCACCTCCCTTCTCCCTAGTATCCAATCCCAGTCCATCTACCTTCAGAAAAGAGCAGGCATCCAAGAGATAACAACCAAACATGATGAAACAAAATATAATAAGACAAGACAAAAGCCCTCAGACTGAGGCTGTACAAAGCATCTAACAGGAGGAAAAGAGTCCCAAAAGTACACAAAGGAGTCAGACACACCCACTCTATTGTTAGGATTCCTACAGAAACACCAGGCTAATAGCCAAAGCATATATGCAGAGGACCCTTGCATGCTCCTTGCTTACCCCTTCAGGCTTTGTTTAGCCCATATGTGCTCTGTTTAGCTGATTCAGTGGGTCATGTTCTCTTGATGTCCTCCATTCTCTCTGGCTCCTATAATCTTTCTTCTGCTTCTTCCATGGGTAGGAACCTGATGGAGACCTTCAATTCAGACTCCTTCTCTATATAATGTCTGCCTGCTGGTGTTTGCATCTGCTCCTGTCTGGTGCTGGAGGAAGCCTCTCTGATGATAACTAGACAAGGAATCATTTCATTTTTTTTTTATAAACAATTGTATTTGGTCCTATCCTAGATCTCTAGGCTATCCAGCCTCCTGTTCCTGGCCATGTGTCTGGCATGGGCTCGATGTTGTGGTGTGGGCCTCAACTTAAATCAAACATTGGTTGGTCACTCCTCCAAATGCTATGCCAACATTACTCTAGCATATCCTATAGGCAGGACAGATTGTAGGTCAAAGGTTTTATGTCTGGGTTTGTTTCCAGGTTTCTCTTTCCATAAGAGAGTACCTTCCCACACCAAGAAGACTAGAGCTTAGGGATGAAGGCTCCATGCAGACACCAGCTTGTCCTTGCCATGTTCAATGAGCTGTGTGTATGTTGTCCTCAGCAATGGGGTCCCTACTGTCAATTTACAGAGAGCAACTTTCTGTCCTAGCATCAGCCTCAGCTGTTTGGGGATCTCCATGAATCCCCCTTGATCAACATTCAACTGAATGCAACTTAGTCTCACCACCAAGACCTTTCTCTCGCTACGAGATGGCCAGTTCACACTACTATAATTCCCAAATATTAGGAGTCCTCACTAGGACCATCCTGATAGATCCAGGAAATTTCCCCTGCATCAGGATTCTAAACTCTCTCTCTCTCTCTCTCTCTCTCTCTCTCTCTCTCTCTCTCTCTCTCTCTCTCTCTCTCTCTCTCTCTCTCTCCATTCCATCTCCCCCTCAATCTAATACTTCCTGCTCCGGTCCCCACCTGCCCACAGTCCACCTTCAAAGGACACTCCATCCTACCATGAGGATACTTGCTCAATATGATCTTTATGGATTAATTCATAATAGCCAAAAACTGGAAACAATCAAGATGTCCCTCAACAAACGAGAAGAGAAAGTAAATGTACACAATGGAGTATTACTCAGTTGTTTAAAGGATGACATCATGAAATTTGCAGGGAAATGAATAGAACTAGGAAAAAATCATCCTGAGTGAGGTAATCCAGACTCAGACAAATATGATATATATCACTTATAAGTAGATATTATCCATTAAGTAAATTATAACCAAGCTATAATATATAGAACCAGAGAGGGTAAGTAGAGAGTTCAAGGGGGATGCATGGAACTCCTAGGGAAGGGGAAACTGAGGAATACTTACTGATAGGTGATTATGACTGGAAAAGAAAAAGAGCATTTTAGGGTGCAGGTAACAATGCATTTTTGGTGTAATGGAAATGTAACGTTTATTAAATTTGTGTTATGACAATTTCCTTCCTGAATGCAATGCATCTGATTATTTTTACCACACCCATTCTTATTTCTCCCCCACCTCTAGAAGTCTTTTTCCAAAGGTATTGGCTTATTCAGTTTTCTGACTCAGTGAGTTTAACCATGGCCAACCATGTGACCACTGATTTGGAACTGGTTTTGGAGTATGCTGGGCTCATGAGTGAGTTCATGGCTGAAGACTATGATTGAACCTCTCACAGAATCTATTAGAAGCCAGTAGTTCAACAGAAAGGACTAGGACTTCATGAGCCCTTTCCCAATCTATGACTGACTGCAGCCAGACCCCATTTTGTGCATGGCCATTGTAGACAGTGTGGTAATGGCTACTACAATGGCTCTGTCATCCAGAGAAGATGTCATTCCACAGCCCTCCTTTCGACTTTCCAGAGCGTACATTCTTCCTGCCCCTTCCTCCATGATGTTCTCTGAGCCTCAGAAAAGATGCTATAAATGTCCTGTTTAGGGTTAAGCACTAAGCTGCCACTCATTCTCAGTACCTGACTAGCCATGATCCTACACATTCATTTCATTGATTGCAAATGAGGCTTCTCTGATTAAGGCTGAGATTAGCATATGTCTATGGGCATAAACATAAATATTTAGAAGGCAGTTTGAGGAATCATCAACTTAGTTAAACAAAGTAGCAAGTTCCCCCATAGTGGCCTTGAATTTTTGAAGTTATCATCTTCTTGCTTTGACCTCCAAAATGTTTGGGTTACAGATATGCACCAACACACTGACACATTTTCTTAATAGTGAAACTGAATTGCCCCAATAGGTGTGTGTGCCTCTTTCTCTCATTTTAGACTTGTTGAGAAATAAAGCAACATTGAAGCAAAGAACAATACCCGCTAATAAATGATTTCTAGTTGATGCAAGCATCTGTTATCCTACATTCATTATCTGATTATTTTACTTTCTATTCTCTCTTTCTATATTGCTGTCACTGTCTTGTCTCCATCTATCTCTGTATCTCTCAGTTCTCTCTCTCTCTCTCTCTCTCTCTCTCTCTCTCTCTCTCTCTCTCTCTCTCTCTCTCTCTCTCTCTCTCTCTCTCTCTCTCTCTCTCTCTCTCAAGTGGGCAGTTGGGAACACACAAGGTTGTCCCTGGTGTCCTAGCAGGGACCATAAAGCACAAAGATTTTCAAATCCATCCTATAAAAAGCATAGTGTTTGCAAAAATCTTTACAAAAGCTCCAGTACATTCAGGTCACACTCATTCTTTCAACTCTCTCTTATTCCTCTCCTCACCTATGTAATACAAATCTTAAAAATTCTTTTTAATAAAAACAAACCTGGAGCCAGGTATTGGGGTGAATACAGCTACCCACTACATCTACCACTTTTGTCTAAATAAGAAGGTTCTAACCTAATGCAAGACTATATACAATAGGAATGATTATCAAATATTGTCCAGGAGTAATAAGGGATAATCAACCAACGTGAACAATATCAAAGAAGAGACACACACTAAAATCCAAAGAAGTCTGAAGCATAGGTAAATGACATGTTACAAAGATCATTCCAAAAGGTATCTTGTCCTAAAGAACCTAAATCTAATACTTAATATGTTCTATCTAAGATTATATATATTAAGTTGTAACTATAACTGTTAGTCTTCAATTCCATCAAAGACCTGAGAAGGAATAGAATGATACTTGAGAAATGAAAGATGGATGCAAGCAACTTTTGGGAGTCTTATAAAAGTAGACAGAGATAGCTGGCAGCTTGGACAGTCACCTAATGTTTTTCAGCATTGTTGGTGTATTCAAATTGGCTACAGGCCTAGAGTATCTGACAGACCATTTTCAGAAGCAGGAATTCTGAGAGACCATCTTACCCTGTCTTGGCAAAGTTCAGTAGTCACTTTTCCTTGTGTCCCGCTCATTCAGAAAGGACAGCATTTGTACTGTCAGGAGTTGAGGCAAGGGCAGTTCTTTGCTCAGTAGGCCATTTTGTTCCAATAAGACAAACTTCCAAATGGAAATGTCTTAGAAGCCCAACATTCTCTCAGGATCAAATTGGTGCTGCCAGGAGCAATTGTATCTATCTCACGTCAACAGATTTCTAAGTTATTTAAATGCCATATTCTCTAGGTCTATGAAGTGTTTGAAGATTACCTGTCCATCTGACCTATGTTTCTGTAAATCTGGATAACCTAACTAACATAACTATACAGATGACAAGCATAGGTGACTATAAATCTATAAGTCTTATCTACCTAAATAACCTAAGGTCTAAGGCTTCATGTAAACAAGGTAAACAGTCTGTAAGCAACTATATGGTAAAGGAGATGACTTCAAAATTGTGACAATACACAAAATATCTTTAACAGAGGTAGGAATGTATAGGGCAATATGCAATATGACAATAATCCTAAATATATATCAATATACAGAATATCCTAAACAGAGGTAGAACATACATACAGCATGATGGATATAAATTTACATTTGTACCAATATACAAATATTTCAAATAAGAATAGAAATGTAGGACAGAGATTTGTCCTGACTGTGGGCAAGGCAGGAAAACTCTAGCTACATATGTACATTATAACAAATATAGTTCTGTATTTGTATCAATATACAAATTATCTTAAACAGGAATATAAAAATAGTTTACATTTGTATCAACATATAAGAATCCATAACAGTGCAAATTATCCAAGGCTGCTATTTTACTAAATTTGTTTACTAGTATATACAATAATCTACCATAATATCTTATACCTATCCATTCCATTTTTCTTTTCTTTTTTTGTTTTTATTTTTGTTTTGTTTGTTTGTTTGTTTTGTTTTGTTTTTTTTCAGACACCTTTTCTTTTCTCAAGGAGAATACCGAGTCTAATATTTTCTTTCACCCACAACCCTATAACCATCATCCATATCCCTGAGAAATATGAAACCTTTGGGAGAAAGTGCATCGTTTTCTTAGAATTGCTTCCTGCTGTTTAGGGGGTGATGGTATCTCTGTTGGGTACTGTAAGAAAGCTCAGATAGTTAGTCTCAGTTAGACTAACTGTAGATTCTGCAGCAAGTCTCAGAGTAATGGGTAAGATTATATGAAATTCTGGCTAGAAGTGTAGTATGATGATGAGTACCATGGCATCATTCTGGACTGGGTAGAGATGTTGTTGTTGGGGCCCCATCTTTCTTCTGGAGACTTCAGAGATTGTTACTGGAAAAAATTATTTTTTACCATGAAAAACTTGAACATTATTAGTATCAAAATGGAAAGTTTGGCTTTAAAGATGACATGACATGTAAGAAAGGATTCCGAGAAATCAAGAGTGAGCATGGAGAGAATTAGAATCTTGAAGACAATGGTCTCTTTTATTGGTTTTCTCCTGTCCCACACCAGAGGGCTCTTCTAATATGGGACTGAAGAATCTATCAACCTTTTCTTCTGGCAATATGTTTGGGTTTAGAGAAGGAGTGAGCCAATTCCATCTCTAAAGCCAACTGGCTTTATAATTGAATTTGAACCACAACTTTTCTAGATTGAAAGAGATATAGATATTAGGCAGTGAGATTTTACCCTGTGTAGATGGGCACCAATAGAGTATTTCTTTCTGTTGTAGACATATGGATATCCAAGGCCTTATGATTTCTGGAAGATGGGTATTCCCATTATCCTAGAAAATTTTGTTAATAAATTTTTTTTGTTAACAAACAATTAAACTGATTGGTAATTTTTTCTTATAACTTGTAGAAATGTCACATTGGTGGATGAGCTTTACTTCTCCTCATCAAGGGGTTTCTCCTGTTCGAATCAAATTTTTATTAATTTTGTTGGTATCCATAGCTTTTCTTCTCCTGCAGAAACAAAAGCAAAATCTCTTCCCTAACGTAGGACATATCCAGGTTTCCATTCTGAGGTCAACACATCTTTGAAATAAACCGGTTGGTTTAGCTGAGGAGTTTTGTCTGTCGTCCAATGTCTCTCTGCAGCTGTTGTTCCTTTTTCATCAGCATTGAGAAAATTGAAGGTTAATAAAGCACTGTGCAATCTATTTCTAGGAGTTATTGTTACCTATTACTGTTTATTTAGCGTATCCTTTAAAGTTCAATTGGATCTTTCTATGACTGCTTGGCCTGTGGGATTGTGTGGTATACCTGTAATATGGTTTATATTATAATAAGAAAAAAAAAACTGTCTCATTTTATTGGAGACATATGCTGGGGCATTGTCTGTCTCAATTTGTACAGGTATTTCCATGATGGTCATAACTTCTAACAGGTGTGTAATCACAAAATCAGCCTTTTCAGAACTCATAGGAGTTGCCCACTGAAATCCTGAATAGGTGTCAGTGGTATGGCATACATACATTAATCATCCAAATTCTGTAAAATGAAACACATCCATCTGCCAAATTTCATTTGTTTGTATACCTTTTGGATTGCTCCCTGAAGGTAATAGAGTTTGGTTATAAGAGGAACAAGTAGGACATTTTTTTCACAATATCCTTAGCTTGTTGACAAGTGATGGAGAAATCCTTCTTCAAACCTTTGCTATTTACATGGTGTTTATTATGAAAATCTGAGGCTTCTAGCACATTACCTAATAACTGGCCAATCTCATCATTAACTTGTGCTAGAGGTCCTGGCAGACCTGTATGGGATCTGATAGATCTGATATGTCTTATATATATAGGATGTCCCCTATTTCTGATGATTTCCTGCAATTGTATGAATAATGAAGTAAATTCTGTATTATCAGTAATAAATTCAGCAGTTTCAATATGTAAAACAACTCTCTCTGCATATTGAAAGTCAGTGACTATATTGAGGCGTTCTGTGAAGTCCATCAGTACCATAAGAATGGCATACAGTTTTGCCTTTTGTACAGAGTTTTAGACTCTTAATCTCAGGGTTGTGGGTTCCTGCCCCATCTTGGGCACCAGATATTGGTTTAAATATTAAGGCAATTCCATATAGTTAAAAGGGAGGTTTATTTTATGGGGTAACTTACAGGTGAAGGGGTAGGTAACAAGGTCTTGGAAAGGTAAAGTGCACTCCAGTGGTGTTCTCTGGAGAACTCTGCTTGTTCTACCTCCAGCATCCAGGATCCAGAAACTGACTCAGTTTCCCAGTTTGAATCTGAAGTCTATTCTGAGTCAATTGAGTTTAAGCTTGTTTGCTCCAAGGCTGTGAGAAAGTTCTGATTAGCCCACAGAGTCTCCTTGAAGGGCTGTGGAAAGTCTTGATTAGCCCACAGAGCCTCTTTGAAGGGCTATGAGAAAGTCCTGATTAGCTCACAAGAAGGAGCACACTATCTAGTTAGATGTAGGCTGCTGATGCCAGCCACAGGTACATTGAGATAGAAAATGAAACTCCCTGCTCCTTGACGCAAGGCAGGATAGATAGTGGCTGAATGCCTGTGCTGTGCATTGTTCTACCTCTGTCCTTCAAAACTGTATATAAGCTGGCTGTGAAATAAACTCGGGGCTGTCCGGCATTGACCAGCAGACCTCTGGACTCTTTTCTGTCTTTTTCATTGTCTCTTCAATCCGCACGCCTCTACCCAGCTACCCTGCTGACTGTGAGCAGGTCCACAAGTGGCACCCAGTGAGGGGGCAGGAGAAGCTCATCAGCGGGGCCATGTTGAGCAGGGCCACATACTGAGTGCTTGTCACTCCCCAGCCCCTGGGAAGGTCTGAGACTGGGGCCTCCTGCGGCCCTAACCTGGCTCTCCCTGAGTGGGGAGGTGAGTTCCCAGAGAGCTGGGCCCCATGACGTTTATCATGAAGGGGTGTTGGATTTTGTCAAAGGCCTTTTCAGCATCTAATGAAATGATCATGTGCTGATTTTTTTTCTTTCAGTTTGTTTATATGGCGTATTACCTTGACAGTTTTTTCTACATTGAACCATCCTTGCATCTCTGAGATGAAGCCTAATTGATCTTGGTGGATAATGTTTTGATGTGTTCTTGGAATTGGTTTGCCAATATTTTGAGTATTTTTGCATCAATGTTCATGAGAGAGATTGGTCTGTAATTCTCTTTCTTTGTTGCATCTTTGTGTGCCTTGGTAATCAGAGTAACTGTAGCCTCATAAAATGAGTTTGGTAATGTTCCTTCTGTTTCTATTGTGTGGGACAATTTGAAGAGTATTGGAATTAGCTCTTCTTTGAAAATCTACTTAAATTCTGCATTGAAACCATCTGGTCCTGGGCCTTTTTTGGTTGGGATACTTTTAATGACTGTTTCTATTTCCTTAGGCATTATTGGTCTATTTAAAATGTTTATCTGGTCTTGATTTAACAACCCACAACTCCAGAGAACATAGCTAACAAGGAAGACTCAAAAAGGGATGCATGGGCTTCTCTGGGAAGGGGAAATACATGAGATCTCCATGAGTAAACTGGGGATGAGAGGTGGACAATGGAGGGTAAGGGATAGGGGATGAGAATATAGGGGAATGGGATGGTCGAGCTGGAACAGGGATGGAGTGGGAAAGCTGCTGTGGAATAATGCTTTTGTACATTGGTTTAATAAAACACTGATTGGCCAGTAGCCAGGAAGTATAGGCAGGATAAGCAGATAAGGAGAATTCTGGGAAGAGGAAAGCTGGGTCAGGAGACACCAGCCCGCCATCCAGGGAGTAGCATGTAATGGCACACAGGTAAAGCCACAGAAAATGTGATGACATATATATTAACAGAAATGGGCTGAGTTTAAGTGTAAGAGCTAGTCAGTAGTAGTAAGCTTGAGCTATTGGCTGAGCAGTTTTAATTAATATAATTTTCTGTGTGTTTACTTGGTTCTGAGCTGCTGCAGACTGGGTAGGACAGAGGAAAACTTCTGGCTACAGGAAACAATGAAAGAGATATCATGTTAGAGGGAGATATCATGGGGATAGAGAGAAACCCAGAAGTTGCCAGAAATCCCCAAGTATGACCCTAGCTTGGACTACTAGAAATAGTGGAGAGGGTACCTGAACTGAACTGGCTTGCCTCAGACTGGTGAATACTCTAACTGTCATGACAGAGCTTTTCTCCAATAATTGATGGAGGCAGATGCAGAGATCCACAGCCAAACATCAGGCAGATCTCTAGGAGTCCAGTCAAAGAGAGAGAAGAGGGATTTTATGAGCAAGTGCATCAGGATCATGATGGGAAACCTGTAGAGAAGACCAAACCAAACTAGTGGGAACTCATGAAAGTTGGATCAATGGCCGTGAAGCCTGCATGGGACTGGACTAGGCCTTCTGCATGGTGAGACAATTGTATAGCTTGATATGCTTAGGGGGCCCCCTGGCAGTAGGATCAGAATCCATCTGCAGCCCACTACCTATGATGGGAGACTTTGTGCAGCCTTGACGCAGGGAGAAGGGCTTAGACTTGCCTCTACTGGATGTGCCTACCCATGTGAGGCCTTGCCTTCTTGTGGGGAGGAGTGGGGGATGGCTTGGGAGGGGGAGGCTGGGAGGGCAGGAGGAGAGAAGAGGGGGATCTTTGATTGGTGTGTAAAACGAATGGAAAAAATATTCTTAATAAAAAAAAAACTGAAACCAATGGGAGGTCAAGGCTGCTTGTCACTAACCTGCTTGGGACAATCATATCAGTGGTTAAAAAAGGCCTCATTCCCCTTAAAAAACAAAGAAGAATAAAACGAGGTGTTTTTGGATCCAGGAATAAGATTTTCACTGCTCTCACCTTCAGTCCAGAAGCTTCGTTTTTTGGTGAATAATGATTAATGCTCATAACTGATCATACTGTTGAGTATAAATAAGCCTGAATTCTCAGCTGTGAATGAGTCATCTATAACAACCTCCTATCATCCAAGACTCAGGGAAAGTCATGGGAGAGGGGACAGAAAGAATGTGTGCTGGTTGGTTGTGGTGAACTGGACACAAACCTAGAGACAGCTGGGAAAAAGAAATCTTAATCAAGAATACACTCTGATAAGATTGGCCTCTAGGCAAGTTAAGTCTGTGGAATAGTGTCTTCATTCTACTGGGCTGGTCTACCCATGATAACTGGTCCTGGGTAGTGTAAGAAAGCAGATTGAGAAAGCCCGAAGGAGAAAGGCAGCAGGCAGCACTCCTCCATGGAGTTCACGCCTTCATGTTCCTGTCTTTAGTTCCTGCTCTGACATCCCATCATGAAGGACTGTGATCAGAATGTATAAGCTGAAATAAATGCTTTTCCCAGCAAGTTGCTTATGGTCATAGTGTTTCATCCCAGCAATAGAAAGCAAACTAAGACAGAAGATAAAAATAGATAGATAGGAAAGAAAGCTGTGAAATCTTTACTTCTGGAAAGGACATGATTGCTCTGTACATCAACTTATAGCAGATATAGTTACCTTCACAAGGCCTGTACTTGATCAAGACAGTTAAAATGTTTAAAGAACACACCCTCATCAGAGAACATATTAGCAACTTTTGATAGCTGCTGTGGAAGGGAGAGTAATTTTGCTTTTATGATACAACATTGAGTAGGTTGCCCAAGCCCCAGTAGATGGTCACATGTGTGTATGAATATGGACAGTACTGATTGGACTCAGGAGATTATTCAAGACAAAACAATTAAATTAAAAGAAAATATGGACCTGGAAAGAAGATACAGTGAGACACTAAGGAGATTTGGATAAAGGGAGTAGTGAATACAAGTCATCAATATGTATTGTATAAATGTATGAAGCTTCCAAAGAGTAAAATAATAATAACAGGAGTAGGTTGTTTTCATGTTTCCCCCCCCAACCCCTTGCTCTCATAAATCACTGTTGTCAGTTTTCACATTCTATCTGCTACTTACATATGCAAATGTGTGGTCACTACCCACAAAGATAATCTTCCTGGCCATTTGTACAGAGAATGCTCTGCTGTTGTCCTGGAAACTCCCACCCCAGCTGATTCAACAAGATATATCCACTCTCTGGCCTTTACGATGCCTCCTGTATCCTGAATGGAAGGGTTTAAATCGACAACTTTCAATTTAGTCTTGGGGGAGGAAAATTTCCAAGAAGCATAATTAGCACAGATAATTTGGGCTTGAGGTAGAATGAATATTACTTTTCTTTATTTTAAAGATTTTGTTTTAATTTGTAATTGTATATTTGTGTGTGTGTGTGTGTGTGTGTGTTTGCAAGTGCTGAAGAAGACAGAAGAGGATATAAAATGTCATAGAGCTTGAGGAATATGTGCCCAGTGTGGGTACTGAGGAATAAACTTGTGACCTCTGTAAGAGCAGTCTATTTGAACTACTAAGCCATATCTCCAGCCCAGAAATACATACATTTAAAGTATTACAATTGGGCCAAAATTGGACTATGGTAAAGTAATATTAATAAATTACAAATAACAAGGAACTCATTTATTTAGTCTTTTTTAAATTCTTTCTGAAGCAGATAATTTAAATGGTGTCTTTCCTATTTTTTTTCAGGCCAGCTACAGTTCTTTTGAAAATCACATAAGTATTCATAAAGGACAACAACTGCCACACTTGTGAGTGGGCTGCAAAATTGATTAGAAGCTTTGAGTATCTGAAATTATGGCTTTGTTTCTGTTCTTAATGAAAACTAATGAGGCTTATTTTGTATTTAAATTGCCTTTTTTTTGAGACAGGATTTCTTTGTGTAGCCTTGGCTGTCCTGGATTTAGCCTTGTAGACCAGGATGGCTGCAAAATCACAGAGATCCACTTGCCTCTGTCTCCCAAGTGATGGGATTAAAGGTTTACACCACCTGGCCTAAATTACCTATTTTTATAAGTTTTATGTTTACTTAAAAAAGAAGGATCATTAATGAAAGAGGGGTGGTGCAAGTATATTTATCACAAGTTACTCAAGTAGACAAGTTCGAGTTCAGGCTTCCTTTTCTCACATAGTAGGTACAGGCACCTTCTGGGTTGGAAATCACTCCAGTAAGAGAACTAGATATAGATCATAATATCTACATTTTTTTTTTTTTTTTTTTTTTTTTAGTTTTGGTTTTGGGTTTTTTTTTTTTTTTTTTTTTTTTTTTTTTTTTTTGAGACAGGGTTTCTCTGTGTAGCTTTGCGCCTTTTCTAGAACTCACTCCATAGCCCAGGCAGGCCTCGAACTCACAGAGATCTGCCTGACTCTGCCTCCCAAGTGCTGGGATTAAAGACATGCACCACCACCGCCCGGCAATATCTACATTCTTCATGAGAAGAATGAAGCAAGAAACAACAGACTTCATAAAATTTCAGATCCATCCACATCAGACCCAATGTCTCCAGACTGGCTTTGTACTGCTATTTTATCGGTGGAGAACAAACATACTCTGTTTCAATTGTGGAATGCTACTCTATTGATTGATGTTGTAATGAACTATTTCACCAGTGAATAGACCTGAGACTATCATATCAACAAGTCAAAAGAAAGTGTCTTGTACTTTGAAATTATGGATCTACCTTATACTCATGACTGATAAAGATTTGATTTCAATAATTTAGTAACCATAAGATTCTCAATCAATACCATATTCTGGTGTGTAAGCTGACAGTCTCTCTGGCAGAATTATTCCTTAAAATACCCTTGGGCACTGTTGACTTAAATATTTGCTGAGTGAACTATGGTGGTATTGTGTTCCCCAAAATATTGTGTACTCTAATAAATTTATCTGGGGTCAGAGAACAGACAGCCACTAGATACAAAGGCTAGAAAATGGTGGCACTCACACCTTTAATTCTAGCATTCCAGAGATAGAAATCCCTCTGGATCTCTGTGAGTTCAAGGCCACATTGGAAATAGCCAAGCTTGGTGACACACGCCTTTAATCCCAGAAAGCCAGCCTTTAATCCCAGAGAGTGGTGGTAGAAAGCAGAAAGATATATAAGGCGTGAGGACAAGAAACTAGAGGCATTTGGCTGTTAAGCATTTGGCCTGGTTAAGCTTCAGGCTTTTGAGCAGTAATTCAGCTGAGACCCATTCTGGATGAGGACACAGAAGCTTCCAGTCGGAGGAAACAAGACCAGCTGAGGAATTGGTGAGGTGAGATAGCTGTGGCTTGTTCTGTCTCTCTGATCTACCAGCATTGACCCCGATAACTGGCCTCGGGTTTGATTTTATTAATAAGAACTTTGAAGATTCATGCTACAGTGAACCTTTTCCCATGTGTTGCTGAATGACTAGTAGTTGTGCTTTGTTTGTTTCTTTGTTTTCTGAACACAGAAAGTTAATAGAGCATTCACTAGTATGGAAGTGGGAAGGCAATTCTTCAGTATGAACATGACAAAGAAGGGTAATTATTTAGGAGGTCTGAAGCAGTGGAGAGCAACGTGAGACTATTGAGTAGCTATGCAAATGCACAATGAGAGATACTGTATAATCTAGACATGGCAGAGGTAGCCCTTGTTACAAAATCACCCACTGGTGATTTAATCTGGACTGAGTAGAAGAATGGAGATCAGCACCTACTGTTCACCCATTTTTGTTGCTTTTTTAAATGAATTCCATAAGTAAGTAGATACATGAGATCATGATCCTGTAAAGGCCCAGCCTGATGTGAAATTCAACTTTGCAAGATGATAAGAAGGCCAAGCCAGTGCAGCCTCTGTAGATGATCACAGAGTACAGTGATCACTGGCCGGAGCAAGTCATCCCCAGCACCTGTTTGCTACAGTCCTCAAGGCCTCTTTCACCCACTTTTGGTTGGGTCATCCTTCATTTGTGTTGATAGGTTGCACTCTCACAGCTTGGTCTCTTCATAGGGTTCTCAATCTAAGATTAAGCACTCTGAAGTCACTAGGATAATTTTAAATTCAAATAAGACTTTAGATAAAAAATAGGACAGGCTGGTATAGCCATCAGGAGAAATAAAGACTGACAGTCTAATTTCTTAAATACAGTAAGCAAATGGATTGTCAGCCCATTAACTGGTAGGCTATCTTAGATGGAATATAATAGACTGATGGAGAAACTTAATATTCAATATATTCTTGTAAGATTTTAGCTTCAGAAAGCAGGAAAACATTCTTCTGGGAAAGAATATTCAGCTTCTTTTTGCTTCTAACTATGGCCCCAGACTTTAAAGTAGTTGGAAATGAATTGACTTAGCTATTACCGCTTAAGGCCTTAAAATCACCCCTTCTGTTTATCAAAGTGCTCATGCGTCTTCTGTATATCACCTCTCATGCAGTTTATATGAAAGTGACAAAAGTGACAGGAATCTACACAGAGCCCGTGTCTTTTCCCATTTGGACGTATCTCAGTTTCCAATCTCTCGAGCATATTTGTGGGTAACAGGACCAGATTTTATTGAGAAAAATAAAAGACCACAGCCTATGTCTGGTGTGTATTTTTGAGGCAAAGATTGGGATCTTATAATCAATTTTATAGGCCACATTTATCCAGCACATAGAGCAAGAGTAAGTTTATTCTGAAGACAAACCATGACATTTTCTGCATTTGGAAAAAAGTGATACATTTAGGAAAGCCAGGGCTTCTGTGCTGTGAATTAAGTAATTTGGGGATGAGATGTAGAACCATCTATCTGAGTTAATCATACATCATCTGTTTTCTAATTTAGAAAACATACATTCAAATATATGCTACTACCCTTCAACTCAGGCAGGCTGTATATGATGATGGGAGTAGTAACCAGAGCTGCGATTTATTGGTTCTTTTATTATCAGAAGCGAAGACAGTTTTTTACATATGCTAACTGATATTTTAATTTTGAATAATCATCAGTATTTAATAAGAATTAGCAAAGATTAAATAATTTCTATATGACAAAACATGTTTATATCATTTACTCTGGAAGTAGTAATTTATTTATTTACTTATTATGTTTATATTTTGAGTGTTTACCTGCATCTACATGTGTGCACCACATGTGTGTCTGGTACCTGCAGCAGCTAGAAGGAGACAGCAGATCACCTGAAACTGGAGTTTCATAGTGTTGTCATCTACCATGTGGTTGCTAGGAACCAAACCCAGGTCCTCTGCAAAAGCAGCAATTGCTCTTAAACACTGAGCAAGCTCTTCAAACCTTGGCACTTATTAAAACACACACACACACACACACACACACACACACACACACACACACAATCATTTCGAAGACATAGGTTATTTAAGAAGAATTGATTCATGAGTGTCAATTTGACTGAACTAATAGATATTCACATAGCTGATCTATTATTTCTGGGCTGACATCCTATTGTTTCTGTCTGTGAGGATGTTTCTGGAAAATATTGGCATTTGAATTATTACACTAAGTAAAATCTATAGTTGCCAATGTGGATAGGCAGTCTCCAATTCATTTAGGGACTATGTAGAACAAAGCATTAATTTGCTGCACCTGAATTGTGGTTTGCTTCTGCTTTCAAGCTAAGGACAGATGATAGTGATCTGACATGTTAAGAAACTATTATTTTTACCCATGAAACTTGATTGCAAAGAAAGCCTCTTTTGTCCATGAGTAAGGGGTAATAATTAACTCCTACTCATTTTACTTCAATGCTACTTAGCATACAATAGTTTCCCATCAAATGTCTTCATGAAATAACTATATTGACTATTTACTTAAGGACTTTTTGTGTTTTAGAATTGTGTGGCAGATTATCACAAATGTAATAGTTCAAATATCTATTAATCATGTTGCAGTTTCTTCTCATTAGCAGTCAAAATACAGGTTAAATGTGTCCTCAACAAAAGGAATGTCAAGGCTAAGATCAAGATGATGGTTAGAGATTCAGGTTTTCACTCCACTGAATATCCTTTTCTGTACTCAACCTTGTTGGCAACATTCCTTGCACCATAGTTGTTTAACCAAGATACAATTTTTCTTACTGGAACAGCTCTGGACTCTCCAGTGTTCTTAACGTTTATGTCATGACCCCTTTGGGGTCACATATCAGATATTTACATTATGTTTCATAATAGTAGCAAAATTGCAGTTATGGAACAACAAAATAACTTTATAGTTGGGGGTCACCACAACATGAAGAATTGTGTTAAAGGGTCACAGCATTAGGAAGGTTGAGAACCACTCCCTGTGGCTGTCACATAAGGCTATTTGCATTCTCTTAATCATCAGCAGTGTATCTGTCTGCCAACTGATTTCCCATTCAGTCAACTACAAATACATCTTACCTAATGTTACATACTCATTGGGAAACTAAACCATCATCATCATCCACCAAATATAATATAAGCTAATCAAAGGATTGACTGTCTTAATACATTTAGTAATTTTTATGTAGAAGGGGACCTTCAAACTCAAGACCTGTTGCCTCTAAGGCAAACGCTTTAATTCTTGATGCAACTTCCAAGACACTCAGTAAATTCTGGAGGTTTTTGTTACTTGTATTTTTCCTTTTGATCACTTATTGTGTGCAAATTACTACTGACAATTATAGGAGAAACAGTTAAATTAGATACTGATCCTACCTAAGATAATAACAAATAGCAGTGTTTCATTATGACCCTGAAAGGTGTTAAATTTCATGTGGGCATCTGAAAAACTTCATAAAGAAAAGAGACAGTGCTTGGCTTGAGTTTGTATGGATAAATGGCAACACATGCACATGCAGAAGTCATAGTTGTAAGGATGGATAGAAAATTATACCTAATGCAGAAAAACTGTAATCAAAGCGATTCATTTTTTTACTCAACAGTACTTTTGCCTCATGATGTTTTAGTGTTTTAGATCATTAAATAAGGAATTAATCATGCTCTTTTTTCATATTAAGCAAATACATTTTATGGTCTATATTCAATGAGTCTCTTTCTTTTTTGATTGTACAATTAACTACTATCTCTTCAAAATTTTTGTTCCTGGGTTCTACACATGCCAAAATGTGTTTTGGTCAAATCCACCCTCGCCAATTCTGTCTCTTCCAATACCACCCCTGTTCTTATCCACAACTACATTTTACTGCTTGGCACAGCTTTTTCATCTTCCAGAGTAAGCTGATGGCTGGCTCTTTGGGGAATCCAGTCTCATTTCACCCAATCTGGTATATCTACTCAAGCATCTCTAGGCTCGTTGAAAGGAGATGTTTAGATGTAATATTCTAAGTTATGAGTCTTTCAAAGTGAGGAACCTTGTTTCAAAACTGTGGTTATTAAAAGACCTGATTAAAAATAAGACATGAAAAGCAAATCAATTAGAATTTAAGGGGATCACAGTTTTAAATATTGTGATAATGATTCAATTGTTCCAGCTTAAACATACTACCAATTTTTATTTGTTGCAGGTAAGATTTATCTTCTTCATGTGATAACCATACTCTTTTGATCTTGAAGATGTTACTATTATGTAATATCCATTGCCTATGTCTTTTTTTGTTTGTTTGTTTGTTTGTTTTCCGAGACAGGGTTTCGCTGTGTAGCTTTGCGCCTCTCCTGGAACTCACTTGGTAGCCCAGGCTGGCCTCGAGCTCACAGAGATCTGCCTGGCTCTGCCTCCCAAGTGCTGGGATTAAAGGCGTTCGCCACTACCGCCCGGCTGCCTATGTCTTTAAACTGTATTATCCACCCTGCTTTTTTGTCTCTAGATTGAAAAACTGCTTTTGTTCTCCTGTGCCTTGCCTTCCATCTACTTCCTGAAATGCTTTTCCCATTCCCCTCTACCCTTCCCATTGTTCATGTCTCAGCTAAATGTACCTCCTCATAGAAGTCTATCATGATTATCACCTTTCCATCCACTTTCCAGGCACACAGTTTTATTGAAGTATTTCTGTGAATTATCAGTTCATTGTTTACTATATGATTCTTCCTGACTAGAATACAAATTATGTCACAATAGTAATATTATCTATTTTGTTTACCTTTGTTTCTTTTTGATATTATAATATAATTACAATATTCTTTAAACCCTCTCATATATGCCTCCCCATTCTCCTTAAAATTCATGGCTTCTTTATTCATTAAGTATTATTGCATATATACATATATCATATATTTATGTGTGTATACATATATATTCTTAAATATAATCTTCTGGGTCCAACCCACATAATGTTCCTTGTATGTTTAAGGACTGACCATTTAGCACTGGACCACCTATTGGTATTCCTTACCTGGGGAAGACCACCTCTGCTGCTCACAGCTTTCCTCAGTTGTCTATAGATAGTTCTTTTTGTATGGTTGTCCTTGAACTACGCATGACATATTGTAAGTCCTTGATATTTGTGTTATTTTAATAACTGAAAACAGCTTCAAAAGACAGAACAGTTTGCCTACTTTACCAACCCATCTGTTTGGGGCAGGAAAATAATGAAAGACAGAGATGGAAACTTAGATTAATGACAAACCATCCTCAAACACAAATGCTAAATCCAGACCTTGGTTATATGTCTGTAAAACTTTTCAAGAAAACAATGGCCATACCTGAGAAATGCAATGAACTCCTACAAAGAAGTAACAATTGATTTACTTTAAAAAATATCACATTTCTCAAAAGAAGAAAGTCTTTCTTCCATCTCCTCCTTGTGTCCCTCACTACAGGAAGAATGTTAATTGCCTGGCATTAATTTGGCTGTTGAAACCTCAAATGCATAAACAAAGTCTGGCATTTAAACAATAGTGACATTTACACTGCACACTCAGATTCTTCTTTCAAGAATAAGACATGTATTTGTGAACTGTAGAGAATAAGAGGTTCACTCTCCGTTTGGCATTAAATTAAAACAAAAATTAAGAGTGATATGATAAAATTTGTAGGCATCAGAACATATCCTCTATAGCTTCTGTATTGTCAATGCATGATTTTTGGCATTGAAATTTTTTGATTTTTTTTTTGTTGTTGTTCAGAAGATTAAATTTCTTAGTCTTAAAGGGATGATAGGAACAAAATATTCTGTTTGTTTTGTTTCTTATAAAGCTGACACCAATCTTTTGTTTAATCAACATCAACCATGGTTATATATTTAAACATAGCCTTTGATTCATTAAACATGGCACAGATACAGATACAAATAATATTTTTTTTCAAATTAAACAGTAGGTTGGGAAAATGCCAACTTAACCTCTCTTTCCTGGAGAATTGAAATCAATCAAGATTTTTTAAAAAAAGAAGTTATGTTTGTTACTTAAAACCTAACTCAACTATCCTAGTGAATAAATAAAAAAGTTCATGTTACCATTGCCTGCATTTCACTAGGAAGATAATGACAAAGGACTTGATTGTGCCTGAAGGTATGAGCTAACTGTGGTTGGATAAAAAGCAGCCTGAATTTTAGTCTTGATTCTACCCCTATAACCTTATGTGGACTGGTACATGCCATGCAAAACAATCAGAAAGTCTTATGGATGCTAAACAAGTATATGCCAACAATATTCATCCATTGAAAAAATACTTTTTAGAGCATGCCTGACTGCTATTGTTTTGAGAGAAATGAAAGGATATACATGGAAAACATTATCACTTGCATTTTTCAGTTGGATAAATGTATATATTGCTGTGCTGAAGGATACCGCTAGCCATCAAAGCAAGTGACAATCATGCTCTGAACTTCTGCTAGCTTTTATTAAGAATTACAGAAGAGATAAGAAACATAGTCTAGGAGGATATTTAGGAGACATTCCTAGAAGGAAATCTTTGAAAAAGTCCCTCGGCTGTGACACATCCCATACTCTGACTCGGCTACAATCTCTTCCATTTAGCTACTGACAGATGGCCAACCTCCTCATTTTCTCAAGTTTTGGATAAGGTAATGCCTACAGAGCATTTTAACATTTGTGGGCATTGCTGATATTTCTGCATTTTCCAGTGTGAAGAGAAGCATGTAAGACTCACAGAAATTAAACATATGACACTTGTCTTAGTTAGGGTTTCTATTGCTGTGAAGAGACACTAGGCACATGACAGCTCTTATAAAGGAAAACATTTAACTGGGCTGCCTACAATTTAGTGGTATAGTCCATTATCATAATGGCAGGAAGCATGGCAGCACACAGGAAGACATGCATTTGGAGAGGTAGCTGAGAGTTCAACATCCAGATCAACAGGCATCGAGAAGAGAGAATGCCACTGGCTTTGGCTTAGGCTTCTGAAAACACAAAGCCCACTCCAAGTGACACACTTCCTCCAAGAAGGCTACATCTACTCCTACAAGGCCACACCTCCCAATAGTGCCACTCTCCTTGAGCCTCTGGGGGCCATTTTTATTCAAAACATCATGCTTATATTAGACAGAATTCTAAACCTTCTCTTAGGGTGTATGTCTAATGTCTACTGAGGTAAAATCAGACAATAATAAAATATTATCCCAAATTGCTGTGTGCTATTTTGATTGCATTCTGCCAATAAAGTTTGTTTTGAATCAGAGGGCAGAGTTAACCAGTAGCTGACCAAAATTAGCCATAGAGGTTTTAGAGGACTGAGGAAGTAGTAAGCCAGGGCTTAGAGAGGATCTCAGTCTTTTCAGATGGAGGAACAAAGGAGATAGGAAGTCACTGGTGGCTGACGGCTGCTCTACTGCTTCTCTGATCTTTCAGGTTCATACTCTGATATCTGACTCCCAATTTTTTATTGATAAAGAATAATTAGATAAACACATCACAAAAAGAACACATTCAGGAGTCACTATGCACTCTACTTTTTGGTGTCATACACCTAAGTTAATAAGGATTCTCTACAGTTGGTAGAAGATGGAATTCAATGATAATGCTTGAGTAGTTTTATTGTGCAGTGTTGTCACTCATGAAGATGAACAGTTGCACATCTGCATGTTAGCTCTTTTGAAGAAAGGAAGGCATCACTAGAAAACATTTTAGATTATAGAAGAAAGTATAAATTAATAAACTAGGAATCCCATTGCCTGAAGCATCTCCAGGGGTTGCAGTTTTCCTATGTCCCTGCTTTCTTACCTCTGTCTTTACTGATGATCATACCTTTAGCATCACTCTATATGTCCTTCTAAGTCCTATTTCCATATTCATGGGGATGTTATGTATTTATGAGTCCTATGAGCTTTCAGCAACTACTGAATGAACATTTTGCTGTTAAGCATACAGCAATTTCATATAGGATAGCTACCTCCACATTGTCTTTTCTTCCCAACAAAATGCTACATTTATTTAAAACTTAATGGATGTTAATTTATTCAGAACACAAAATCAGGGGTTCAAACCAGGATTATCTAAATCAACATGCTTCAAAAACCTGGCTAACCCCTTGTTTATAGTAGCTTTCTTTGACACTAGCTGTGGACACACATCAAAATATGTGATAAATATAAGTTAACCATAAAGCTACTTATTTGTCTTTTGTTGAGGCTACTAAATAATGGAGCAATATTTTCTAATATCAAAACTCATTATACAACATCAAAGGACATTGTATATATTTTTATATTAAAAAATTAAGGAACATTTATAATACTTTATTCTTTCTACCAGGTGGGAGCCTTGATCTTATTCATAATGTCTGAATATTAAAATTAATATGAACCTCTCAAATATACTTTGCCTAAGTGAAAGTATTTTTTATTGCTATAGAGGCCCACAGAAATCCACAAAGATACCCCCACAATAGACTACTAGCAATGGTCGAGAGACAGCCCAAACTGACCTACTCTGGTGATAGGATGGCCAAACACCCTAATTGTCATGCTAGAAACCCCATCCAATGACTGAGGGAACCAGATGCAGAGATCCACAGCCAGGCCCCAGGTGGAGCTCCAGGAGTTCAATTGGTGAGAAAGAGGAGGGTTTGTATGAGCAAGAATTGTTGAGACCAAGGTTGAAAAATCACAGCGACAAATAGCCAAACGAATGGAAATACATGAACTATGAACCAATAGCTGAGGAACCCCCAACTGGATCAGGCCCTCTGGATAAGTGAGACAGTTGATTAGCTTGATCTGTTTGGGAGGCATCCAGGCAGTGGAACCGGGTCCTGTCCACAGTGCATGAGCTGGCTGTTTGGAACCTGGGGCTTATACAGGGACACTTGGCTCAGCCTGGGAGGAGGGTACTGGACCTGCCTGGACTGAATCTACCAGGTTGAACTCAATCCTCAGGGGAGTCTGCCCTGGAGGAGATGCGAATGGGTGGTGGGATGGGGGAAGGTGGGGGGGGGAGGGAGGAGAGCAAGGGAATCCGTGGCTGATATTTAAAATTAAATTACATTGTAAAATTAAAAAAAAAGAAAAAAGAAAAAAAGGTAGAATTTAAAAAAAATAGAAAGTACTTTTTATTCGGGGACATTTTGTTCAATTAAATATTAACCCATATACATACTCTTCAGATATTTCAAGGTATAAATATTTATGATGTCACATGTAAAGTAGAGTATATTAGGCTATGCATGTCCTGACAGCTTTAAAACTCTTTCTTCACTGGGAATGTGTACTTTGAGTATGTATAATCCTGTTAATGCTTCTCTTCTAGAGCCTGGTTAACTGTTAATACAAGGAACTTTTAGCAGTAGGAACTGTGCATAAACTACTGGTAAATAAACATGTTCTTACAATTATGAAGTTGGTGGTGCATGGAGAGAGACCTTAATCAGATCAAGTCATGAAACAAATTCAAACGGATATTCTCAAAGATAAAGGCAGAGAGGGTGCAAGACTGCAAGGTCAGAGGAGAGAGAGAGGAGCGGGGGACACTGAGTGATTGTCAGTAAGCTCTAACTCTTTAGTACTGTCTACTAGTTAACATTAGTGCATCTATAGCAGTAGTCCATTTGGCATTAATTTTCATAGATTCTCCTCAGCCTGATGTCCTCTTTTGGTCAAAAGAATTTCAGAGAAATGATTTATCCAGAATAAATTATGATACATGAGTAAAAAAGAAGAATGTTAAAGAAATGGAAAGGCTTTGCAATGTGGTGAAAACCCCCGTGACAGTTGAGCATTTTTAGCAAGAGTTCAGAGATCCATCTGATGAGCACATGTCTGGCATAGGGACTATCAATTTTTAAACACATTGCTCCACAGTTCCACACCATGCTACTATCCAGGGCGAGTGCATTTCTAGGGAATTAATTGCTATTGTGCCACCATGAAACCATTGAAACCTAGATAAGATTAAGTAACTAAGATTTCCAAAGAAAGAATGATCATTTGGAGATCATTTACAGTGTTTTAATTATACCCTTCCCTCACTAAACACTAGGCTTTAATTTCAGTCTATGGAAATATTTTTTATAATTAATAACCTTTAATGTAAAAAAACACATATATGCACATATATAATATCCTTGAATGGACTGTGGTTATCATAGACAAGGTACCATTTTGTTATGACTGATATCAAAATATCAAAAGCTTCCAGAGTATAATGCTCTTGACTACTCCTCTTAGCATTTTTCTTCTCATTGAGCAGAAGAGGCTATATTTTAGGGGTGTGAGCCAACCCACACATCTGTCATTCTCCTTATTTCAAGTAACTCTTTGCTCTCTTACCGAATTCATAGAGAACCTAAGACTCAAGGTTCATCTTTTTTGTTATATCTCTATCACTAAAGAATTCCATGTTATTCTTCAAGTTACTTAATATTTATTTGATTGCTTTTCTTCCTTGTAAGTCCCATAGATTTAGAATCCTTCCTTCCTCCTTCTTTTATTTCTTTCATTTTTTAAACACATTATATTTACTTTTACAATTAGTTCTAATTTTCATTACACAGCAAAATGGTAAGGCCAACAATCATACTTGCTTCTTCACTTTGACAGTCTTTAAATTGTTTAATTCATCTAATAGTAGTTTCAGAATTTATTAATATTAATTTTAACTGGACATAGGAAAATTTTGTGGAATCTTAAACTTGAATTTGGTATTTGAAAACATGTGAAAAATGTTCATGTTGTAGTTTTCATTTTGCACTTTTGACACAATAATGGTAAACATGAATCTAATTTTATAAATTTACAATTGTATTTTCAAGAGTAGATGATTTTAATCCTAAATGATAATCACCAAAGTCTAAAAATGATAAATATTAGTGATTTAATGTGTGCATTTTGTTTATGCATTATGTGTTTCACATGCATATATGAAAGAAAATAAAACATAAATCTAGAAAGCTCACTGATATTTATTTATTTATTAGCATATTGTATGGCAATGAAGTAATAAAAACTAAACTGCATGCTTGTCTGTTGGACTTTTGATTCCAACCTTTTAACTTCTAAACTATTGCTTCTGAAATAATATGGTGCAATAAGCATTTCTAAACATCACTGTTTAATTTACTCTCTAAAGTTGGAGGAATTTCATATTCTCATGAGAACATACATTAAACTTGAGATTTAATTATTTCATGATTGTCATTTGACTAAAAGAATAAAAAATTTAAATAATCCCCAATGTCTGGGGTGAAGAAAAGCATCTCATTTTAAAGGTCAAAAGGGCTCTTTTAAACTTTTGACTATTTTTCTCTAGTCAGAATGCTTTGTAGTACATACAATGCACTTGTAATTTTTATGAGTTTAAACATAACTTCTAGTAAAATCAAATTTGAAGAATATTGATAAGGATTATGGATTGATTTTGTAGCCCTTTCAATTCATATCTGCTATTTTTAATCCTTTCTGTTTCACAATTTGATTATACTTATAGATAGTCTCTAAATTGATGATTAAGGTCTTTCAAGTAGGCCTCAGTCCAGATCCAATATGTTAGCTGCCTTTACATAAGGAAGTAATTTTTCAAAGTAGCAAGATAGCTCAATGGCCAAAGGTACTTGATACCAATCTAGGTGACCTCTAAACCCGGCACCCACATAGTATAAGGAAAAGACTGACTCCTACAAGTTGTTCTCTCACCTCCATATGTACCATGGAATGAACTCCTTGCTCAAACACAAACATACAAACATCCACAAAATAAATAAATAGATAAATGAGTAAATGTCTTTTAAGATAAAAAATAAGAGGGCTCTCTGCATCTGCTTCTATCAGTTATTGGATGAAGGCTCTATGATTACTGTTAGGGTATTCACCAATCTGATTGCCTGGGTAGGTCATTTCAGGTACCCTCACCATTGTTGCTAGTAGTCTAATCTGGGGTTGTCCTTGTGGATTCCTGGGAATTTCCCTTGAACCACATTTCTCCCTTACCCCATAATATCTTCCTCTATCAAGATAGCTCTTTCATTGCTCTCTCACTCCATCCCTCCCCTAGCTTGACCTTCCTGTTCTGCCATGTTCTTATCCCCTATTCCCTACCCTCTATTGCCCCACCTTGTCCCCAGTATACTCATGGAGATCTCAGCTCCGGGAGTCCAGTCAAAGAGAGAGAAGAGGGTTTATATGAGCAAGGTGGGTCAAGATCATGATGGGTAAAACTACAGAGACAACTGAACCAAGCTCCTAGGAACTCATGAGCTTTAGACCAACAGCTGTGGAACCTGCATGGGACCAGACTAGACCCTCTGCATACAACAGATAGATGTATAGCTGGGTCTATTTGAGGGGCCCCTGGTAGTGGGATCAGGATCTATCCCTGGTGCATGAACTGGCTTTCTGGATCCTATTATCTATGGTCAGACACCTTGCTCACCCTTGATGCAGTGGGGAGGGGCCTGGTCCTACCTCAACTGAATGTACCAGGGTTTGCTGTTCCCCCATGGGAAGACTCACCTTTTTGAGGAGAAGATGGGTGGTGGGTTGGGGAGAGAAGGTGGTAGGGGGGGACCAGGAGGAGGGATAAGAGGAGAATCTGTGGTTGGTATGTAAAGTGAATAATTTTCCTTTAAATAACAAAAAAATAAAAGAGGAAATCAGGACAAGACACATATGAACAAAGAACCATGTGAAAACTGCAGAGAAAGTAATGATCTAAGAGCCCAAGAAAGATGCCTCAGAAGACTATCAGTGTCCTTAATGGTAACATGGTAACTGTCTGTTCTACAGATGGTAGGTCTGTTAAGGGGAGCGGGGCTTGAATGCATTAGGGATTGAGGAAAGATGCAGTATGTCACTATAGTTGTAACTTTGAAGACTATACCTGATCTCAGTTCTGTCCTGTCTCATACTGTTTTCTTAGTGCACAGTGCGAAGAGGCTTCTCTGCCACATGTTTCTCTTATGATGTAAAGCCATGAAATGATGCCTCTAACATCATGAACCAAAATAAGTCCTCCCCTCTTAATTTATTTAAGTCAAGTTTCAGAACACAATGGAGATAGAAGTAATATTGTACTCATCACCTTAACCTCTGGATGCTTGTCACCAGAATTTGAGAAATTACATTCCTTTTATTGAAGTTATATAACTCCTGGTACTATCAAATGGTAGAGTTACCACCCCATGAGTTTTCTTTAAAGGAGAAATCACAGTTCCACAACTTCTTTAGAAAGGAAATTCCATGAAGCAGGGAGCCTTAACACTGTAATCACACTCCTTGCTTGAGTTGGTGTCTATTCATATGATAGCCAGAATGTTTTCCCCTAGAGGGAAGTAGAAAAGAAGCAGACTTACTGTTGCAGTCAGCATGGAAACCGAAAGGCAAACAGAGGTAGTAGATCTGTGATTGCTGTCTCCTTCACCACACTGTCTCAATTTCTACTTTGAGGACCCAGCAACTAAGCCATAAGCAGTGGGAGAAGAAAATAGGCTGGAACTTTCAAATACAAAAAGAATTTAAAACTTCTCATAATGTTAAAAATACTAGATACTGTGGATAGGGATATACTAATATATACCTTATAAATATTTGAAAAATATGACTGGTTATTAACAGTTGACAAAATAAGTATAAGTAAATGTTTCTGAAATGACATAACATAAAATAAAATATGCTTTTTACTTTTTATATGGAAGCTCTAGAAGTATAATATTAATGAAAGCAATGTTCTAGGTTATTATGTTAAAGTGTTTAATCTTAGATACAAAGGTTGAAAGAGACTCGAGAGAATCTAAATTATGTAGACCTAAATTACAGACTTGCAAGTTGATTGAAATGTCTACTATATATAAACAGAGTATATAAAAATATAAACATGTTAGTTAAGCCAATGCAAGCTATATGATCTTACAAAATATTTAATTTCCAAAAATAAGTTATACCTAAACTATGATGTTGCTCATAATATGTACTATGTTCAGTGACAATGTTTTCAGATTGAACTGTCATGTATTATTTGTTTTATTTTGCCTTGTTTGGAGACATTTGCCTGCAACTTTAGGCAAATGTGATCAGCCAAGCAAATTATAAGTATCATATAAAATCAAGAATTAAGAGCCCTCTGACATAAATTAAAAACATGTTCAATACAGAGTTTTATTGTCATGTTAATATCTAAGCAATCATTTTTATTTATATAAAAAAAGCCAACCATAACAATATTGTTATTTCTTTCTCATCCTTTCTGTTTATAGTAAAATTTATTTTTGAGAGTCTGAATTTGTTCTTTTGTGTGGGTTGTATGTATTTATGTTGTGTAGGGGAGTTTGGGTACATGTGTGCATAAGTCAGAGGAAGATCAATGGCTGTTTTTCTTTGCCTTTCCACCTTGTTTGAGATAGCCTCTTCACCACCATGTTGGTCGGGAAAATGCCCCTGGCTTTCTACAGACTGATTATCTTACTCCCCTACCCCATATGCACACTGCAATTACAGATGCTTGCTTTACTGTGTTAGTTGTCTATATAATTCTAGGAATCTGAACTCAGGTCACCAGGCTTATGTGGTATGTGTTTTTTTCCCCCCCACTGAGCCATCTCCTCATCTTGAGACCCTGAAATTGAAACTGGACTCTGAATAGTGCCTGTGTCTGTGTTTGTGATACTCAAGAGAAATGAGGTGAAAGGTAAAGTTGAGGTGAAGTGAAGATAACAGAGATGCCTGAGAACCTTCAGAAGCTCCTCCTCACCCTGCAAAATGCTCAGGGATCTATATACTTAATACTCATATGGCTGAGCATTACACTATCCTTTAAAGTCAGCATCAGAATCTGAATTTCATGACAGTCTTAAGTTTTCAGAGTATAGGTCATGCATTTTTATGACTTTACATACTCTGCATGATTGTAAGGTCATTTTTACATATATGTAAAACAGAGTTTAGAGATCATATGCAATTTGTCAAGGTCACTTTACAAGAAATGAAAAGAAGCAGGAATTTGCTTGCTATTTAGCTACTAATATTATTGATAGCTCTGTAGAACTGCATTACATCAATATTAAAAATCATTCAGAGCAGTCATCAGAGGCCTATTCAATGTGTAATATATCCCACGTAACTCTGCTAATATGTGGCAGAGGTAAAGCTTCAATGGCAACTAGAATAAAAGGCCAAAGTCTTCATTCATTATTCTGAACTGTCATTGCCAAATTACTCCATATCATTACAAATGGATTGAAAAATTAAACTCACAGCTGATGTTGCCTGGAAAATCTGGCACTCATCCATATATAGACTTGCTGTTAGCTGAGCTCCGGCTCATTAGACCGCCTGGATTTGAAGCAAATTGCTTAAGATGCAACATATGAAACCAGTCTATTGATTACGGGTGGCTCATGTCATACTTAGAGCATGCCTTATCTATATCTCTCACTATTCCTTAAAAATATATTTAAGGAATTATCTTGTCTTGAGCCAGAATGAAAATACCCAAGATCCATGTCTTTTAATTAACATTAGTAATTTAAAATTGTGTTTCATGTCACAAGGCAGCTTCTTTTATTTTTAAATTTGTTTATTTATTCTTCTCTCATTCAATACATCCCACCTGCAGCCTCACCTGCCTCCACTCTTCCCAGTTACCCCTACCTCTTCCCTCCCCCAAATCTATCAGCTGCTGAAGCAGGCCTTTTGGGTGATGACTGGGGTTGGCACCTATCTATGAGTACAGAAGAATATCATTAGGAATCATTTCATTGACTTTTTTTTTTGCCATCAGCTGTGTTTGGTTCTACCTTAGGTCTCAGAGCTTTCCAGCTCCTGTCCGGTTCCTGACCATCCAGGCAGTGCTGGGCATGGGCTCTCTCTCCTGGTATGGACCTCAAGTTAGACCTGTCATTGGTTGATCACTCACACAGTCTCTGAACTACCATTGTCCCAGAGCATCTTGCAGGCATGTCAGATTGTGGGTCATAGATTTTGTGGCTGGGTTGGCATCCCAGTCACAATACTGGAAGTCTAGCCTGGCTATAGAAGATGGCTGTTTCCGACTCCATACCCTTCGTTTCTGGGGACAGCTTCCTAGGTTCCAGGAAGTTTCCATTGCACTAGGTTTCCATTGTTGCCCCCTAAATGCCCACCTATTTCAGTCCTCTCTCCCATGCTCTCTCCCTCCGTGCCTCCTCCCCATCCTGATCCCTCCTGTTCCCATTCCCACTCATCCTCAGCCCACCCATGTGGGCTCACCTTCCCATGTGTCCCTGCTAGAACTCTCCTCTTTATCTACCATCTATGAATCTGTGGATTGTAGCATGACTATCCTCTACTTAACAGCTAATAGCTACTTATGAGTGAGTACATATCATGTTCGTCTTTCTGGGTTTGAGTTGCCTTGCTCACAAGACAATCTTAAATTGGAAATTGAAAACCACCAACTCTCCAAGAGTATTGAAAAGTTGGATACCATATCAGCATTTGTAGTGGGAATTCGCTCATGACCTTGGGCTATCTGGCCTGAGAGAGGCAGTGCTTCTTTTGCCTGCCTATGTGACCTCTTAAAGGGGAAGGGGAAGAGGGTTTCGAGCTCTCTCTCGGATGTGGAAGGTTTCCTGACACACAGTTGGGCAACCTGATCTGGAGTTTTCCCCATCTTTTCCTGGGAGATGAAGAGGAACCGGTGTTGCTTCATTCTGTATCAGTGAGTCTGTTTTCCCCATAGAACCCCTTAATAAATTGGTATATAGAGACCATTAAGGCTCTCCTTACAAGCATCAAGTCCTATTCTATGCTCCAGGTAGAGCTAGTCAAACATAAGTGCAGAACCAAGAAAATGAATCATTGGTTGGTGCCCTGTCTCTGGAATGACCACTATTTAAGCATTATAGACATATTCATTGGAATATTCTGCTCCCAGTCCAGTGAAGTAGCTTTCAATGAACCTTATTCATCTCCGGTTAAGGTCTTTGGAAATAGATTAAAAGAATGAATGGCTTTTTCTCTTGACACAATCTGTCATTGTTACTTAGAAAAACAGTTGGAAAGATTTCCACTTTTCTTGGTGCTTTTTTTTCTTTTTTCTTTTTTGGCCAGGAAGTGATGCCAATGCAACTGCCATGAACAATTTAGCCTGTTTGATTCATTCCTTCCATTTATGCTATTCAAAGTTATTTGTGAATTTATTATGTCATGTTCTTTAAATGAATGGAAAGCTAGGTCTAACGTATTATTTTATTTCAAGATATTCAAGATATACTTTAAGACATTGTTTTGAAAATTAATATTTTGAACTCTAGTAAAATTATTTGTAAATACTTTAGTAAATCATGATGTGCATTTCATTTAAATCTCCCTGTTATTAGTAATGATAACCTTGGAAGAATATATATATATATATGAATTCTTATGTATTATTTAAGCTAAAATATACACATATATATGCATACACATATATGGACACTTTTAAAATTCCCTTTTGTAGCTTGGTTATACCAGGTTATTTTTCAGACACCAGAAGTAATTTAGATGATAGTATATAAAGATAAAAATCAATGTTTGTTTTCAACCCATGTGTAAACCAGTAAAAAAGAATATACCAACTTAAGGACCAAAGTCATATTTAATGTTTCTTTCATTTTATCTCCAAGTGTAAGTGGACTCTCACTGTGTGATACACAGTTACATCTTCTCTGCCATCTGCTTATCATCTGAACCTGTGAAATGACTTAGAAAAACAGAAATAGAATTCTAGAAATCGTTTACAGTTTTGAAGAAATACATTTCCAGTAAATAATAAATACTCAAAGGTCACATTTATGTTGGGAAAACAGTTGCAAATGCAACTGATCAATTGTGTTAGGCACATAATTGGACTTTCTAGCACTCCAACACATTTTTGCTAAGTGATGCTTTACAATATCTTCTTCTACTCACAATAGAAGAACTTATTTTGGCTGTATTCTGTGGTGATATTATTGTTTGTAATCGAGGAAATAAAGCTTTCCTAAAGATCAGAGGAACAGAGATAGCCACAGAGTTAGCCATAGAGGTCAGGCAGTGGTGACACACAGTTTTAATCCTCGCACTCAGGAGGCAGAGGCAGACATCTGTGTGGATTTCTGTGAGTTCAAGGCCACACTGGGCTACATGAGATTAATCCAGTCTGAAAGAGAAACAGAGCCAGGCAGTGCTGGCTCACACCTCTAATTCCGACACTTGGGATCGCACACCTTTAATCCTAGCACTAGGAGGGTTGAGACAAGAAATGATATGGCTGGGCATAGAAAGGAATATAAGGCAGGAGGAGACAGGAGCTCGCTCCCTTTCAGGCTGAGGAGTTGGTGACATAAGAGGTGGTGTTTGTGGCTTGCTCTGCTTCTCTAATTTTTCAGCTTTCACCCTAATATCTGACTCTGGGTTTTTATTATAAGATCGTTTAGGATTCATACAACAGTATTCTTCAGTAATAAACATCTTTAGTTAATGATTAGTACTTTCTGTGTTTTATTTTCTGAATTGTGATACTGAATTGAGCATATTGTCCCATTATTCTTTTATTTTACACTAGTGACTGACTGATGATGTTGAGCTCATTTTACTTAATTTATTGTGCCATGGTATACATGCTGTTCGAGATTTTTACTTTTTTAAAAATTTGCATTACTTATATATTTAATTCTAATTTGAAAGTATTTATGTATATCAACTCCACAGATGTATCATTTCTTCATACAGTTAAAATTTCCCAAACTGTTAGACTGTCCTATTTAAACTCCACTTATATGAGAATGCTATGAGAAAAACAGAAAATTTTAAGATTTTTAGAAAATTTTATACTATTTCCTAATGATAAAGTTAATAGTCTGTCAAAATTAAATAATTCAGTGACTCAGTAAACTTCTAGAATTGTGCATCCATTGCCATACTCCACTTTTTGAACATGGCTATTTGTCTTGAAAATTTGTTATTTGCTGTAAAGCTCTACTACCACCCCAAGATCTAGCCAATCATGATCCTATTTCTACTGGAATTTTCATAGCAAATGGAACCATGCTTTATTTTTCCCTTTCCCCAATGTCTTTAGTCAGGCCTATCATTTTTATATTTATGCATGTTAGAGTTAGTCTTCTGTTATTGTATGTGATGTCCTGATTTTATTTTTAATAAATGCATTTCTAATTAATAATTTCTAATTGGTGTACTATTGGGTTTAATCATTATCTCATATGTATTATTGTTGCCTGTATCTGTATGGATATGTCAGATTTATTCCTACTTAACATCAGTTTGCTTCCTGGAATTTAGGATGCTACAAGTGATGCAGTTATGGGCATTTGTACACAAGTCTTCATGTGAACATAAATTTTATTACTCAGGAGTGGATAGCTAGATTTTTGTGAGATACGATAAATTTGTGGTTAAGTTTTAAAACAACTCCCCAAGTGTTCCTCAAAGTAAATCCCCAATGGCAGGGCCTGTGAGGAATCTAGAGCCTCCCTGTCTTCAACAGTACTTGCTGAAATACTTTCTTATTTTCATAAGCATGTGAACATTTCTCATTGCAGCTCTAATAATCATTTTTTACTACTTAATGTTGAATAATAGAATGTTTGTATGGACTTATGAATTTGAATATCTTCTGTGCATATACATATATCACAAGTCAATGTTTAATTTGACTGTCTTACCACTATTAGGTTCTTTATTATTCTGAGTACAAGTTTTTCAATAACTATATCATTTGCATCTTCTTGGTATCATTGTCTTTCTTGCCTTTGTATGTTTTATGTATGGATATTGAGAACCAATTCAGTTAAAGAAGTCCAATACATTATTTTCTTCTTTGTTTCTGTTGCATTATTTTTAAATCCTTCTTATTGAGAACTAACATCATTAGGTTTACTCCTAAATTGAAATTTTAATCTGACTTTTCTCCATGGAATAATTTTCAAACACTTATCGTAGCTGGAAAATCATGAGTAAACTGCAGAAAAGACATTAAGGTGTTTACAACTCTCTAAAACTTGTGAAAGGAGAAACATGCAGCTCTTCTGGACTTTAGTAACTTGGATTTGGATGTAATTGGTATAGAAAATTATCAGATATAGATCATAAAAAGCCAGTGTATTGTATTACTAGTAGGCTTCAATGCAGGATCGCAGAATTAGAAACCCAAAATTTCTAGTTCCTTATTTTGCACATTGTCCCTGAGCTGTTGTCTGTTCTTTTTATAATTTAAGCGATCTATAATGGGCATTTTCTAAAACTCCACATCATTAGTAATTAGTACCTTGTAAATAGAATTTTGACAGCCATGTGAAAAATGATTTCAGAAGTCGACAATTTTGCTTTCGGGTAGAGCAGGACATACAGCACAGTTGCTAAACAGTTAGTTGTTAATTTATAACAAAACCAATAAATATCTACCTGCAATAAATTGCTGTTTTCTCCGGAGTCTGGATTTTGTGTAAAACCCAGAGATTACAGTGGGGTGCAAAAGTCAAAATGTTCTGAGGCACAGTCTCCAAGGGTCTTTTGTTTTCACTTGCAAAGCTTGTAAAGTTTAAAGAAGCCACGGTTTATCAGATCACAGACAGCAGGAATGCACCCTTTCAGATGGGGTTATGCAAGTCTGATTTTAGTAGGAATGAATATTGCAACGAGTCAGCATGGAGATTAATGGGGGCACCAGTCACCTAAATATTCCCGGTGGGAATCACGTGTACATGAGCCTGCAGTCTCTGTTAAGGGCAAATCAAGGAGGCTCTTAAAGACGCAATGAAAGGGTTGAAGTGCCTCTGTCGCTCTCCCGGGAACACTGGAGTATCTACAGAAAGAGGCAAGGAGCTGGAGAGGGAGGGTCCAGGGACACTTAGCAGAATCAGGCCCCTGAGATGAGCAGCGCATTTGGGGTAGCAGGAGAAAAGTGGGTTTCTAAGCTCGCGCTGGGCTTTGTGCTCCCCTCAAACAGCTGTGCCTCCAGCTGCAGCCCCAGTGGAGGCGCCTCCAAGTCTCAAACAGGCCACCATTCTGCACCATGGCCCAGGTAGGGTGGGGTTGGGGTTCCTGAGGGACGACCCTGCAGCCAGTGGTGAATTTAGTACCCGCTGCCACTAGGCTTCCTGGAGGCCCTTTCACCGTCCATGAAGGAAGTTGTTGCTTTTCAGCCAGGATGAGAGCGCTCCTGCCGGTACAGAGCTCCGAGCCTGTGCTCTGGGTGTCTGAAACTGTGCTTCCTTAGTCCACCCCGGGCCCCCTCACAAATTAAGCTCTCCTAGCCAGTAGCAGTGGAGCTGGCTACTGCTCCCCCTTCTCCGTGCTGAGTGCAGTCGGAAGTGAGCAACAAACCAGCTAGATTAGAAGCCCCGGGACTCCTGGGCAGCAGTCCCAGCAGGATAGGAAAAACCACAGGCTCCCCAGCCAACAACACGTCTGAGGTAGCAAGGAAAACGCCAGAGGTGACTGCTTCCTGGGTCTGACCACAAAATTCCATGAACACAGAAGAGGTGTTGGGGTGGAGTCAGGGGTGCTGAGTAATTTTAAGTGGGCTGAAAGTCCCTGGAAAGCATCTGCCTCCCCAGGTTTGCATAACAAAGATTTTGCTTAACTTCCTCAGAAATTCTGTCACCACCAAGAGGTACCTCTGTTCTGGAACCCTACCTTCTGCAAACTCCAATCCCGAAAAACGGAGCAGGTAAACTTTACTTCTTACTTCTGTAGCTTGGGGAGGACGGAAACCAGAAAAATAATAGGACATTATGAATAGGAGGGAGGGGGAGAAGAAGGGAATCCATGGCTGATATGTAGAACTGAATTGTATTGTAAAATTAACCTGGTAGACTCAGTCCAGGCAGGTCCAGTCCCCTCATCCCAGGCCGAGCAAGCGACCCAGGATAAGCCCCAGGTTTCAAACAGCCAACTCATGCAATGAGCACAGGACCCAGTCCCACTGCCTGGATGCCTCCCAAACAGATCAAGCCAATCAACTGTCTTACCCATTCAGAGGGCCTGATCCAGTTTGGGGCCCCTCAGCCATTGGTTCATAGTTCATGTGTTTCCATTCATTTGGCTATTTGTCCCTGTGCTCTATCCAACCTTGGTTTCAACAATTCTTGCTCATATAAACCCTCCTCTTTCTCACTAATTAGACTCCCAGAACTCCACCCGGGGCCAGAGTCGTGGATCTCTGCATCCAGATCCCTCAGTCATTGGATGGGGTTTCAAGCATGACAATTAGGGTGTTTGGCCATCCCATCACCAGAGTAGGTCAATTCCAGCTGTCTCTCGATCATTGCCAGCAGTCTATTGTGGGGGTATCTTTGTGGATTTCTGTGGGCCTCTCTAGCACTTTGCTTCTTCCTATTCCAATGTGGTCTTCAGTTACCATGGTCTCCTATTCCTTGTTCTCCATCTCTGTTCTTGATCCCAGCTGGTCCTGAGACTCTTGAAGGAAGTCTTTAATAGACCAGGACCACATAGGTGTATCCTGTGACATAAGAATGCTGACTAACAATAATTGTTAAGAGTACAGTTCTTACCTGTGCTGCTCAGTTCATATATGTTGTGTATTAGGATCAAATTTCACATGGTATTATTTAGTGTTTTGTGCTGTGTGTTATTATTCTTTCATTAAGTTCTAAAATGCTGATCAAAACATCATAGTTGATGCTTAGAAAAGTTTCGTTACATGGGTGGCAAGATTTACCATACACTTTTCATGTGCTTTATCGTGAACATCATTTAAATATTTCAGTTTTTACCCATCTTTTTAAGCATTGACAATATTGTCCAAAGAGATGTTAGCCAGAGGAAATTATTTATTAAATGAATAATATTATATATTTATAATAATTCTTAAGAGTGAAAGGTTTTATTTCAAAATTGGCCATGAAAATTGGGTGATCATTTGAATAAGATATTTTCACTTGAATTTTTACTATTAATAGAATTGGCTTTCTTCAGCAAACTTCCATTTTCACTTTTATTATCAGGTATTATGTATTTATAAACAGGTATTATGTATTTATATATGTAACTATAATGTGTATTTATTACTATATCTACATATTCTTTTCATAGTATATTTATATATTCATATATTATTTAAATAATTTAATACAAAATTGTGTTATTAAGATGACTTTAATTATTGTCAAGTTGAGTAGTTGCCTGTGTTTGCTCTCTACTAGATTTAGACCTGATACACATCGAAACAACCTCAATAATTCAGTTGGGTCAGTTTTTGGTAAAATGCTTTTATACTCATTTTTATCATTAAGACAAAACTTTTTAAAGGTGAGATTATTATTTTCATTGCATAAATAAGAAAATGACTTTCAACAAATTCACTTTACCAAATTTATATCAGGGTCATGAATAGAGCTTCATTTGGAATCTGCCTTAAGTTGACTCTAAAACCTATGCTGGCCTTATGCAATTAAATATGACACTAAATTGGAGCCTTTTACATCTTCCCATAACAATGTTGATCTTGGGTGGATTTCAGAGGAGATCAGGAGCAGGTATGTCCTGTCAATAGAATCTTCATTTCCCTGTTTAAGCATGTTCCTGTCGTATTTCATTTCTTACCTCTAGTAATAATTACATTGTTCTCACACTGTCCTCTTCATCTTTAGGATCTTAGAATCAACACTTAGGCAATTAATTGATTATAAGGTCATCTGCTTATTTTGAAACCTAACCTTGAGGGTTAATACATTTCAGTATTAAGAGTGAAAGATTTTATTTCAAAATTGGCCATGAAAATTGGTTTTAGTGTTCATTTGAATAAGATCTTTTCACTTGAATTTTTACTGTTAATAGAATTGGCTTTCTTCAGCAAACTTCAATTTTCCCTTTTATTATCATGGCTGCTCTGATCCTACTCAAAAATGCAGGTGCAGCAAAGCATTTTATTTCCATAGTAAATGAAGAAATCGTGTGTTGTGGTGTGTGTGTGTGTGTGTGTGTGTGTGTGTGTGTGTGTGTGTGCCTGTGTCTGTTTATCCTTCCATTTACTTCTGTAATGATGATCAGCACTTGTTAATTGTTCCTTGGGAAATCTTCATTAGGTAGGTAGCATTCACTCTTCACATTAAAACTGTAAATAGTATATACTGTGTAGAAAGACAGACTTGTGTTTGAATTTCATAGTACTTTAATATCAATCTTCAAAGAAGTAGACATATCAGGATATGCCTACTCTTTGCCTTCCAGTGATGTAGTCAACAGCATCTTTAAAGTCTCTACCAGGTATTAACCAAAGAAGTAATATCTTTGACCCAATAATAATAATATTCTAGGGAATTGAAACTACACTGGTCAATGCTCTTGATTTTGGGATGAACATACCCTGTACTTCACATAATTAAATCTCTCCTATTTCTCATATACACAATGTGTACTGAAACTCCTTTGAACTGGATGTTTACATTTGCTGTAATATAAAAAGACATATTAATTTGTAACTGGAGTTTTCCTACCTGGCCCACAGTCAGGACAAATCTCTCTTACCTGCCAGTCCCACAGCTGCTCAGACCCAACCAAGTAAACATACAGAGACTTTTATATTGCTTTCAAACTGTATGGCTGTGGCAGGCTTCTTGCTAACTGTTCTTATATCTTAAATTAACCCATTTCTATTAATCTATAAGTTGCCTCATGGCTTGTGGCTTACCGGTATCTTAACATATTGCTTCTCATCATGGCGGCTGGCAGTGTTTCTCTGCCTCAGCCTTCCACTTCCCAGAATTCTCTTTTCTGCTTGTCCAGCCTATACTTCCTGCCTGGCTACTGGCCAATCAGCATTTTATTTACACAGAGCGATATCCACAGCATTAATTCTTTTAATGTTGCCTGCATGTTAGCAATCAGATATCTTTTCAGCATTAACTAAGAACTTGTAGAAAAATTATTAAATGTTGATTCTGGGAATGTTTTATATCTTTCTTTAAAATGACTCTCAAGTCCACAGAATTGGGCACAAAAGCACAAAAAGTGTTTCATTTATGACAGTAATCATTCCAAAATTATGGAATGATAACTCTGCCAAGAACAATGCTGAAAACCTTACAAACATTATCTCATTAATTTAATTCTGCATGTGTTGTCTGGACATTATTCTGTTCCTAATGCTGATCTCCGTGTCTATATAAAGTGATCCAAATAGTTAAAAACACTCATGCCAAGTTAGTAGAAGATGTCTATCATCTCAGTGCTAAGAATTATAGAAAAGCACAGATGAGATCAGAACCTTCTGAATGTGGTGGATCCTCAGGCTCATAGCACCAGTGGTATTTAACTGACTCCTTAACAGTAGGTATATCTTTAAAAGAACAGTTTTATAGGGATCATGGCACCTGGTAGGCACAAGAGAACACATACTAAGGAAAGCAAGGAATAGTCCTTAACTGGAAACATCAGTTTGCAATCAATATTAATATTTTACATGCCCATGAGAAATTGCCAAGGGAAAAAAATCTGTTGTCTTAAGCAAAAAACAGTTTTCAACATTGTCACTGCTTTTTATGCTAGCTTATTTCTCATAGGCAGTGTTTATCAAAAGGTCTTTTTTTTTTAAAATTGGGGAAATTGTCAAAGACATCCTCAGCTGGGTTCCTTGGACTGATAGCTCTCTTTGTATCTCAACATTCAGTCATATAGCTTGTGTGACCTGTCTTCATGTGCATTTAAATTTATATCTTATACCTCAAGAAGGACTAGAGAATAGATGTATTTCTGTTGAAAAAACAGAATAAATAATTAAAAACAAATAGTACCTTGCAATGCAGCTGAACTATGCAGTAACCAATAGTTAGCCTGAGTACCTCAGTTCTATTTTAGCCAAGTAGATTTGACAGTCAAAAGGTTGGCAGGAATCAAAGGTGACATCTTACTGTGCAAGTTGTATAATGAAAAGACAGGGCCTGATTTAAAGTATGGCAGGGGAAAAAAGGACATGTGTGCTCTCAGGAAAACCCTTCTTGAACCCTTGGGTGTACATAAAAGATTTCTGCAAATCTAAATGTTTTATGCCACCTTAGATTGGTAAGGTGTCTTTTCTCTTTTCAAAACATTTTCCTTTTGAAGACCTTTGTTATATTGCTCCAGTTTTATTCTCATCATAGGCCTATGAGATATAAAAGTCACTTATCATTGTTAGCTGTATTTCATAGGTGATGAGACTGAAGAACTGCTGATTTAGCAGTGTGATTTATATGCATTGTTAGAAGAAGATCAGCTGCAACTCAGGACACAGCACTCTGCTGATACCTGAATATGCTCAGGGTCTTGTTCATTTCCTTATTTGTCACACAGATGCATCTGGCTTATTCTGGGATGGAAAACTGCTCCTACCCACAAGGCAGCACACTAGAATCAACAGAAGAGACAGGGCAAAGGGCTCTAGTGCTCCAACAGACCCGCTTGCAAGTCATGTGCCTTTCCCATCAGAGCAATGTGCTCAATCTAATATGGCTTATGAGTCACTCATTAGGCCTCAAAACATGACCTTAGAGGGTACTGATAATATTCTAAATAAGGTACCTGCCTACCCACTGATGCAATATATGTTGAGAGTCTGGTACACTTCAAAGATAAGATCAATTGAGGTTAGTTTTTTATTGTGTAAAAGATTAGGATAAAGAAAGCAGTAGAGACCATTTGTCCCCTCTTTAACATTAGGCAAGCAAAATCTAGTGGTTACAAGTTCCTGCAGCATATGTTTTGAGAACAACAATCATAAAAGAATTGCTTTATAACATGAATCACCTTAGAAAGCTTACCATAGTACAATCTTGGTGCTGGACCCCAAAATGTAAGTATCCCATAGAGATGCCAGACCCAGTGCATTTCCCCACTCATCACAACCTGGATACACATTAAAAATTAAGATACACATTAAAAATGAAGCACAGCACACTTATCACCTATTTTTTTTTCTTTTTTTTTTTTTTTTTTGGTTTTTCAAGACAGGGTTTCTCTGTGTAGCTTTGCACCTTTCCTGGGACTCACTTGGTAGTCCAGGCTGGCCTCAAACTCACAGAGATCCGCCTGCCTCTGCCTCCCTAGTGCTGGGATTAAAGGCGTGCGCCGCCGCCGCCGCCGCCGCCGCCGCCGCCACCGCCGCCGCCACCCCACCACCACCACCACCACCACCACCACCGCCTGGCTACTTATCACCTATTTTGATGCACACAGAAACTTAAATGGTGACACAATTGCAATTATCTTATTAATGACTGCTTTTAATATTCTTGAACGTAATAGAGGTTAGGTCTTGACAATGGAATATAAAGTGGTTTACTGAACACTGGAACATGACAAGTGGGCTCTCCACAGCACAACAAAAAAATCGGTCTTAAGTACAATTAGGAAAGACCACATCTTTCTGAAGAATTATCATAAACATATTGCCAAATATTATCATATGGCTTGATTTAATCACAATAATAGGATAATTAAAACCTGGTAGAAACTGAGTCTCATAGGAAATTTTCTATTTATTTATCAACTATCAGATATTTCACTTGTATGTGGGGTTTTTTTTTTTTTTTGGAGCTTCTGAGTGATCTTCTAAGTCAGTTGAATGTAATCTTTGGGAGTTCTTGTGGAATGAGCAAGAAAATCATTGCATGACCTTTCTTTCATCATTCTTTCTCAAGTCATTGACCTGGTTTACCCCTTTCATAGGCTACATGAAACTCACACAACATCACTAATGTACACCAATGATAGTCTGTCATCCAGCAAGGATATGTGTTTGAGGAGTTTGTCGATTTATTTTGTTTTTGTTTTTCTGGTTTTGCTTTTACTCATGTTGCTTTCACTCCATTTCCCTCTTTAAGGGTTGTAAAGCCAGAAATGCAAGGAATAAGACTTCATATCAGATATTTGGCTGCATATACTGCTCCTGAGCCACAGCTCTGACTCTGGTTCAATTCCTTAACCAGAATAGGAGAACTTATGGGAAGCCAGACTCCTGTGCCAGCTGCTCTAGTGCTTCCCACAGGAAATCTAGTTATGTGTTTCCTATCTCATCTTGAAAGGCTATACTAGGATGTTCATTAGTAGCCTATGAAAAACTTGGGTCTATCCAGTCCCTCTTTCCACTCAGCAGGGTTAAGACTTGTGAGGCAACTTTGCTGGAATGAAGAAGCCTACCTTTAAGATAAGTCTAAGAACAAGGTGTGATCATATTTGGTGTCTGATGAGTCCCAGATCCCGTTTCATACACACCCATCTTCTTTCCTTGTCCTCACACAACAGAAAGTCATGAGTAAACTCACTAGGGTTTTCTTAATGAAGTGAGATTTGTTTTTTCTTTTATTTTACATGTATTAATTTTCCTTGCATGTGTGTATGTATAGCAAATATGTGCAGTTCTCACAGACATCAGAAAAGGGTACAAGAAGCCCTGGACTTGGAATTTCAGATTGTTATGATGGATCATGTGGGTTCTAGGTACCCAGCCCATGTCCTCTGCAAGAGGAACAGGTGCTTTTAACCACCAAGTCATCTCTTTAGTCCCTGATGTCTCTTTAGTAACTTTGTTGATATCATACATGAGGTACACTAACTTTGTGACAAAAATCATTTCTGATAAATACTCTACCTCCTAATACTGTTACATTTTGTGTTAAAGTTTCTACCCATGAATTTTTTTGGAAACATAAATGTTCAGTGCAGAGTATCTGGCTTTGCATTCCTTACAAGATTTTAAGTTAATTGTGACTCTGCAGAAGCTCTGGTTCCATGATCGAAGTTTGAATGCCAACTGTAACATCCACATGGTTCCCTCCAATATACACCCTGGCTCTGGAATACAAACCTGTGCAATCCTCTACAATTCCTTATGAACAAAGGGATCTGTGTCATAGAACATCCCTTAGAGAGAAGATATAAGTCAGAAACACAATTACCATTGTTTTGAGTGAATCAATCTCTAAGGCTGGTAAACACACTGTACTCAACTGTAAACTCACCCCCAGTTCACAGCAACACAGAAGTAAGCTGTTACTCTAGATCCCTGTACCATCTATCCATACCTTTAGGAGCCTGAAGGAGGTGCTAAGAAGAGATCATAAATCCATATTGCTATAAGCCTTAAATAAGATCGCTTAAGGGATCATATAACCAATTTTCTACCATAGATTGTTTTGTCATTTTATCTTCCATGTATGTTATGATGTAGATTATTTCTGATGATTTCCCACAATTTCCTGAGTTACCCTACAGTGGTTCATTTATAAGACTTTAAGATGTCCATTATTTCATGTCAATATGGTTTTTCTCTTAGGTATTAAAAGAAAAAAAATCAATGAATCACTCAGACTTTTCTGTGTGGCCCAATAAGTTTTGGTTAATTTATTTAATTGGGCATAAATTAATAAAAATAAAAGCTGTTCCTTCATTTCTCATTTTCTTCTCTTGCATTCTGCTTTATTTTTTGTTGTTGTTGTTCTTGTTTTTTGGTATTTTTTTAGAGACAGGGTTTCTCTGTGTAGCTTTGCACCTTTCCTGGAGCTCACTTGGTAGTCCAGGCTGGCCTCGAACTCACAGAGATCCGCCTGCCTCTGCCTCCCAAGTGCTGGGATTAAAGGCGTGAGCCACCACGCCCGGCAATTCTGCTTTATTTGAAGGTGTCTTTAAAATAAAATTCTCAGGAATTGACATAAAATCTGAGGTAGGACTTTGTATGAGAGACTTTGAGGGGGTATAGAAGCACGTTGTCTTTTATAACAGTTTATAGGCGGTGTAGCTAGTTACTGGTAATTTTATCAAAGTATCAAATTAATGTTATTAATTTTACAAAGTTTATTAATCCTCTGTTCATACTAGAGAATTATAAATGTGGTTAATAGAAAAGCCTAACTAAGACATCTACTTAACAGAGTGTGAAGTAAGACTTTTGGTTGATATGACAGGTTCAATGAGGATTGTAGTAATATGTTATAGAAAGCATCAATGCTGTTCATATAGTGCAAGGATTTTTCTTCAATGGATCAAAGCAGAAGCTCAGAAATCACCTCATTCACTTCAGGATTTGTGTTGAAGTTGTTCCAAAAAATGACCCTTTTTCTACCTAGTGAATTACTAATGAGGGATTAAGTTCTGGTTCTGGTTCAAAATCTGCATTCATACTGGTTATATACACTACTTATACCATGGTGTATGCTGTCTGAAAGCAACTGCCCTCTGGCTGCTGACTACAGACGTCTATTGAAACAGTGTCCATGTGAAACTGCTGACTCTTTACATGCCAGTGGCTGTCTGAAATCATGTCTACAAAACTGACTATATGTGAGGTACCTGTCTTTTTCCCTTTTTTTCTACTTACAGGATAATTGTGATTAATAAAATTATTCGGGCACTGCGGAGAGGAGGTCAGCCCCGGCTAGCCAATCACCACCCTGGGAGAGGGTCGCGGCTTGCGCGTCAAGAGGGCTCAGGAAGCAACCACTGCCTTGGCGAAACCGTGCCCACAGAGACCAGAAGAGGGTGACAGATCCCCTGGAGCTTGAGTTACTGGCACCTGTGAGCTTCACAATGTACCAAATCCACCCCTCCAGAGAGACTCACAGGCCCTTCTGAGACACTGCTCTGTTCAAGTCTTTGCTGTTCGAACAGGGGCTGCAAAGAGAAGAAGCCGTGAGGATGTGGGAGCTGGCAAGGTCAAAAGGAATGTTCATGGACATGAAATTACCTGTGAAGACTCTGTGTCTGTGCAGACCCCGTTAATACTGGGTGCTTGTGTGGATGGTGGCAGTTGTGACTGGGTTCTAGAATGATCAAACGGGACACAGAATGGTTATCTGTGGCTTGCTTAGGCTCAGCCTCAACCTCCTGGCCCAGGTGTCTAGTTCTTACCCATCCCAGGCAGTGTCAGGAGCTGTCTGGCCATCTACCAGACTCCCTTCAGGCCGACCAGCCATGGGCTCTGGAGTAGAGGGCTGTTTCCTCCGTTCCTCCTCCTCCCTTTTTCTCTTCCGCTCCTTCTCCCGCTCTTCCAGCTGTCAAGAAATGCTGAGGTCAGCAAGTCTCATGGTGAGGAGAAAAGCTGAAATGTCTCAGCTCTAGCCCAATAAAATAGGAAAGACGGAGACGAGAATCTAAAAGAAGATAGGGCAAGAAGCAGAGTGATCTCAGTAGCACCAGGCTAACTGACATCTGTGGTCATGGTGACAGAAGAGCACTCTCGGCTCACACACAGAGAAGCAGTGCATGGGGAAGAGAAGAAATTCTGGACAGTAACAAGAACAGGCTGGGCTGCAGTGGGGTCGGGGACCTCTGAGGTCCCACAGTCCTCACCGCAGTCAGCTTCTCCAGTGCACTAAAACGTTCCTCCCAGGCCACTGCTGACTTCTGGAAGGCTTCATGTCGCTTGATGAGGCTCTCTACTTCATCACGGTGCAACCAGCTCTGCACTTCGAACTAATGGCTCCTGGCTGCACAGCCAGGCCTCTGCCATCCCTGCATCTCTCCCAAACACAAGCACCTCCAAAACTGCCATGGTTGGGGCGGGACAGAGAGATGGAAAATTAGAGTATGTAGTGGCAGGAAATGGTAGCAGTGGCAACTTCAAGTACAGGGACAGAGAAACCATTGTCCCAGAGCACTGTCAGTACCAAGTATAGGATCCTGGAATCCCACACCCAGGGTTCCTGATGTCATGCACTGTGGCCACTACAGATAGGCAATGCCAGGCCTTTCTCACAAGCCCCCTTCCTCCAGCTGACACTCCCACAGTGGCTCACCAAGCTGCAGCCAGTCCATCTTCTCCTGCCACTTGTCAGCTGTCTCCTGGCGCCTGGACTGTAGCTGGGAGAGCTTCTCTGAGATCTGGGGGGTAGGGGAAGGAGGCATGGCTTAGGAACTAATGGGGCCTTTCCAAGGTCTCTGGAAGCCACTGAAGGACAGCAATGATTTCTAATGTCAAGAGGAGAGGAAAATAGTTCTGGGAGGAGAAGTGGGATTTTAGAAATCCCTGGACAGCATTGAGAGGACAGTGAAAATTCTTGCTAAGAAAGAATGACAAGAAGCAGAAGACAGGAGAAATCAAAGCTGGGTGTGGTAGTGCACACCTGTAGCCCAGCACTTGGGAGGGTGCAGCAAGAGAACTGTGGCCAGCCTGAGCTACATGGTGATACCCTGTCTCCAAACAAAACACCCCAAAGGACAACAACCAAAAAAAAAAAAAAAAAAAAAAAAAAAAAAAAAAACACCCAAACCCCAAAACCAAAGAAACAAACAAAATGAACAGAAAGAGAAATTTCAGGAATGATCCACGTTCGGTGTGGCTGGCCAGGTTCTTTCCGGGTCTCACCCACCTCCTCAGCAGCATAGTGGCTCCGGGCCAGCAGCTCCTGCCCATGTCAAAGCAGGAGGAGAACCGGTCTGCTCTGGCCTCTATCTCTGCTTTGATGCCTTGTTGGTTCTTGATGACTAAATCTGCAGAGGACACATCCTAGGCCAATACAAAGATGGTATTACCAGCTGCTCCAGTCCCACCACAGCCACTAGTAGTATCACATAACCTGTGGAGGATGCCAGGCACTGTGGGTCTCACCGGGGCCGCTCCTGGGCATCCATCTGCAGGTTAATCCCATCCATCCAAAGCATCAACTCCCGGACAGCCTTGAAGAATCAGAACTTATCCGTAGTGTCCAGTAAGAGCTGACGACGGGCAGCGGAACTTCCCTGGAGCTGGGCCCAGGCCTCAGCCACTGCCTGCATGTGACGGCCAATCTCCTCGGCCTTGTCTCCAGCATAGGCCTTCTGTAGCCTGTGGCCATCGTCCTGAACCTGCTGGACCTGTGGGAACCCAGCTTTGAGTCAGGCAGAGCTGGGAGACAGGAGCTGAAGCCGCTCTCATTCCCGCGCTGTTTTCTGCCTCCCGTTTGGTCCACCAGCCAAAGACGTGGTAGAAGAACCAAGGTTCGGAGCTCTACCTACCACCCTCTGTCTTATTGGACTTCCCCTGGGGCCCAGGCTACCCCAGGGGAGAGGGCTCTGAAGTCAAGTTGAGCTATCCTATCCAGGGTGTAAGGGACATTGAAAAGTCACTAGAAGAAGAGGTGCAGCCTGCAGAGTAGACTTAGGCTGAGGGCTGACTGGTCACATGGGCTTGAAGGAATGATCTGTGTTAATTTTGTAAATCCAGAAGTCTGGCCTAAGTGGGCATCAACAGGTGGGTTTGGGCATAGCATGAAGGATTTTGCAGCCATTGGAACCACTGGAAAAAGTCATGGGTCTTTACTACAACTGTGAACTGAGCCAGCGAGATGCCTCAATGACTTTAAGCACTTGCCCAAGCCTGATTATTGGAACCTAAAGTGCAAGGATAGAACCAAAGCTGTCCCCTGACCTCCATACATACATTAAAGTATGTGTGCTGATGCATGTGCATGCACATACATGTCATAAAACAAGCCTGAATATGAAAAAAAAAAAATAAAAAATAAAAAAAATAAAAAAAAAATAAAATTATTCTTCTACTTTTTTGCAGATGATGTACCTTCACTAATTTGACCTGGATTATGAATTGGGGTCTCTCAGCTTGAGATAACATGGAAGCCAAATCTTAAAATGCTTCCTGAAGGGCATTACTTTTGTGTAAAGTGATTGAAGATGTCAGTAAAATTATATGAGGGAGAGTAAAACAGCTTATTACAGTAGAGTCAGGCTTATCTACTTTATAAGCACCAATGAATTAATTATTAAAGGCTAAGCCATTTAAAGATTTTTCTTAACAGCATTCCTTTAAGGTCAAACTGACCAAGGCTCAAGTTGAAATGGTTTCGACCAGTATCTAATTGACTTAAGGCCAATTCTATAAGATGAAACCTATCTATATCCAACACTACTTGTATGGTCAAGAATCTGAGACAAGATAGCCTAGGGTAAAATAAAATACTACTGTTTTACTAAAGGAATATAGCAATAAAATGAATCCTAATAAGGTTCTGTTATAATCATACATCAGTGCCTTGCTCAGCCATCATCATAAAAGCTGCCTACTTTAGCAGAAGGGAACAAATATAGAGACCCAAAGCCATATATTATGCAGAGAGTGAGAAACACTGGAATACTCAGCCCTAAAAAGGAGGTCTCCATCAAATCCCTCCTCTCAGGGCTCAGGTAACCCTGTGGAAGAGGAGGCAGAAAGACTGTAAGAGCCAGAGGGATGGAGGACACCAAGAAAACAAGGCCCTCTAAATCAACAAAATCAGTTCACGTATGAACTCATAGAGACTGAGGCAGCATGCACAGGGCCTAAACAGTCTGCATAAGGAGGTCCTAGAGGTGAAAGGATTCCACAACCCAGAATCAATCTCTAATTGATAACCATCTGCAAATAAAAATTCAGTTTTCTTCAAGGAAATCTCACTAGGCAAACAAGCTACTCTTAAGGGTAAGATCCAGCAGGAGATGGCCAACAGAAAATAAACTCATTGGCATTTCTGAAGGTTGTAATGCACTGTCAGGCTCTGTCTCCTTTTTAAATTATTTCTAGGTTTTCATTTTATACATGCATACACACACACACATACATACATACATGCGGGCATATACACACACACTAACGTGTGTGTGTGTGTGTGTGTGTGTGTGTGTGTGTGTGTGTGTGTGTGGTGATATATTGTGTATCCTAATACAATTTGCCTGAAGATCAGAGAACAGAACAAGCGACTAGACTAGACTAGATTAAACACAGAGGCCAGGCAGTGGTGCCACACATCTTTAATCCTGGTACTCGGGAGGCAGAAATATGTCTGGATCTCTGTAAGTTCAAAGCCATTCTAGACTACATGAGATTGACTCAGTCTAGGAGAGAAACAGAGCCAAACTGTGGTGGCACACACCTTTAATCCCAATATTAGGAAGCACACATGCCTTTAATCCAGGAAGTGATATCTGGAAGAGAAAGGTATTTAAGGCTGGAGGAGACAGGTATTAAAAGCTTTTCCGCAGAAGCGCCCCTTTTAACTAGAGGGTTTTTGTTTTGTTTTGTTTTGGGGGGGGGTGGAGCCTTTCCAGTGAGGACTCAGAGGATTTCAGTCAGAGGATTAATGGAGTTGGCAAGGTGAGACATGGCAGTGACTTGTTCCTTTGTCTTTCTGATCTTTCAGCATTTACACCAATATCTGGATCCAGGTTTTTTATTTATAAGACCTTTAGAAAGTCAAACAACATCTGGAACCCAACTTTTGAGGCACAATTTTACAAAAAAGCTTCTTGCCTGTGGCCTTGCAGTCCCCAGCTCAGGCCTGAGCTATATGCAGTCAGAATATCCACCCAACCTGGGCCATGAGTCCCTACTCCACTGTCTAAATTTTTGTTGCAGTCTCTCTGCAGCAAATTACCCAGAATCAGGCTCCAAACACACCACCAGAATTATCTGCTTTTGCACATTTTCCTAGCCAGACTGCTGGTTCTTTGGCTCCTCCCCTCTCCAGATGAGTTTTGGCTTTCTCTGGGCCCCATTCTCCGGCTGTTGCCACACCCTCATCTGAATTTTCACTGCCAGCAGATTTGGTGAATCAAATTTAGGATTTCTTTAAGGGAGGAATTAGTTAAAAGAAAGTTTTTTTCCCACATTAAAAAATAGAAAACATTGTTTCAGTGAAAGGCATGACTATACATTAAGTGGCCTGAAAATTGAACAATTAAATGTGAAGATAATTAATGTTGATGGGATAGATGTAATGTCAATTATAAATATTATTTGATCACTTTTGTTTTATCAGTAAAAACAGTGGTTAATATGAGCACCAAAATAAAAGTTTTAGAAAAACTTGTTAAAACAGGTCATAGAGCTATTCACACCTAGACAGAAGAATTTAAAGTAGAACTAATCTCAACATTGCATTATAAGGTTACAGAGATACAGCCTAAGGCTTTCAAATAGCCAATCTATCCAGTAACCTTACAAGAACTACCCAGTGATAGCTATCCTCAAGGCTGTGTAAGAGCTGACTGGACACCTGTGCAAATATTAGATTTGAGGAGAGTCAAAGAAACAATTGTCTCATATAGCATCCACTCATCTTTCATGAAGCAGATGTTAAACTCCTAGTCAATCTCTCAAGACTGGAGCGATTTGGTTACAACAGTCTTAGATTAGAGGCTAGTCCCCAACTACAATAGAGGACCTGATGGAAAGATGAGGCTAAGACCATTGAACAATGGAGTAGGGCTAGAGTTATTGAAATTTGCCAAGATCAATTGCTTGGAGAAGGCAATTATGCTGATTTACAAAGACAGACTTTATATGATGATCACATTCTGGCTTTATGCCACAAGGCAGCCTTGAATACTTGGGACAGAATTAAAGAAGTAGGAAAGAAAACTGAGTCTTTTACAAAAGTTATACAGTGAGCAACAGAAACCTTCACTGACTTCTTACAAAGACTGAGTTCAGCAGTAAATAGTATAATACCAAATTCAGGAGCTAGACAGATAATAATTGAATCTCTGGCTTTTGAAAATACCAATGCACAATACAAAAGAGTAATTAGGCCCTTAAAGGCAAGATCAGCACTCTTGGAGGAATGGATCTGGGATACAGAAAATTCTGAATCTCGTGACCATGATGGCTGGATAGGACAGGTGATTTCCAGAGGTTTGAAGAAAAATCAAAATGTCATATACTTCAATTGCAACAAACAAGGTCACCTAAAAAGGGACTGTAGGCAGGTCATTTCTAGAAATAATGTTTTTTCAAGGAATAATACCAACAGACTGCCCCTCTTTTCTAGATTATGCAGAAGGTGTGGCAAAGGCAGACAATGGACTAATAAATGTAGGTCAACAAGGGTCAGACAAGGTAATCCTTTGCCTTTACCCCTGGAAAATGCCGTGAGGGAACTTTTCCAGGCCCCTATGCCAAATTCCATTCAGTTCTTTCCTGTGATCATGGAAAAAAACTCCTTCCCAGAGCAATTAAAGAACCTAATGCCTATTATAAAAATTCATACTGCTTTGGATGATAGAACAGCTATAGAAGAGAGAACAAAAATTTTAGGAGAAACTATAAATCAATATTGATAAAGATTAGATTGGGAACCTCCCCAAAGTTAGGGTTGGGGAAGGGTTTTGTTTTTGTCTTTCAGGAGAATGAAGGTTAAGGAATCTGAAAAACATTAGACAAATGAGACATCTGAAGAAAAAGGAAAAAACATCCAGAAAAAAATGTCCCAAGAAAAAGATTAAATTGGCCTAATGATATATCATATATCTATCAGAATAAAATTTCATAAGTCTTCCTAAATGTTTCTGCTGTTCTTTACAGACATATAACACAAATTATCTTTATGTAGTCCTAGTTCCATTAAAATTAAAGGTGACTTTGGAGTTGGAGCATGGTTCTCTCCTTCTCTGAACCCAAGCATGCTTATTTAAAAAATTCAAAATCTCTGTATCATGTCAGAAGAGCCACCTGATTTGGGAAACAAAATTAAGGGACTATTCTAATGCTATTAATCTCATGATCCTTTGGTTTTATTTTGACTCTTTAAAATTTTTCTTAATGTATGAATTTTATATCAAAATTTATAAGATTAATATATATATATATACATATATATATTTAAAATTTTTATCATGCTATTAATGGCCATATAGAGTACTAACTAATTATAGATAAAAGGCTTAATCTAGCTTTCTGTACATGGTATTGAGTTTGAGTTCCTATCAGTTTTCTGCAGTGAACAATGACTATGCCTAACAGAGGATTTGAAGTCTCCAAAAAGATGATGTAACCCCATGATGAAGGTTCTATCAGGACTATGATAACTTCCCCAACCTGACAAACACCACCCAAAGATCAGCTTTGGATTACAAACTACTCAGGACGATATTGAGATGGCTAGCTGAGACTAGATGACTATACTTTCTTATTATGCAGAGACTGGACAACAAATGATACAGCTACCTCTCCCAGGATTTGACAATTAATCGAAAATTATTCTTTTCAGGATACCTTAAAGATGCCTTCACCCCCAGATAGCAGGAAGTAACTTTAAGAACATGATGCCCACATTCCTAAGGGGTGGGGTGGGCAATTTTTGGTCTTTCAACAAGTTATGGGTAATTGTCATTGTTTAGGTAGCTAGTTACAAGTTGTTATTAGTAATGGTCAGGAAAAGCTAAACAGATTAGATTTAGGATTCTTGTTTGAAAAATAAAGAGGATATAGATATAAAAATAAAAGTGTAGATTATTGAATCTACTCTGAAAAAAAGATAAGATATAATAGGATAAAATGGTAGATTATTGAGTCTACTCTAAAAAAAGGAGATATAGAAATAATAGGATTAAAGGGTAGATTATTGAATATGCTCAGAAAAGAAAAAAGAGAAAATATTGATATGATAAGATAAAAAGGTAAATTATTGAATCTACTTTTAAAAAGCAACTACTAGTTTTAAATATTTTACACTGAATTGGATTTTGTATATTATATACAAGTTGTGTATATTGATACAAAGTTGAGATTATTTTTGTTGAAACATAGTGTATATACATTTCTACTCTTGTTCAAGGTATTGTACCTTTTCAGTTCATTTAACAATGTAATACAAATTGATAGTTCTTGAAAATTATTATTATTACCAATTATTTAGGATAATAAAGAAATGCAGATTAATTGTTAGTCACCTATTATAATGGAACTTGTCAGGTTAGGCATGTTTTCAAGGTCAAACATATTTTCAATAAATAGGTCATCTTCAAACACTTTAGAGGTCTACAGAATATGGCATTTAAGATATTAAAACAGCATATATTCTTTTTTTTTAATGACTATGAGATATGTCTGCTTCTGGCAGCACCAATCTAATTCAGAGAAGATGATGGGCATCAAAGAAAGTCCCTATGGAGTTTTCTTTCTTTGTGGCCACTGGGCAAGAAAATGTTCTTGTGTCAACTGCTGATTGTGGTGGTAATCTAATTGTACTGAATTATTATTTTGATTGTATGTTAATAAATAAAGTTGTCTGGGGGTCAGAGCTATTAGAGCCATAGCAAGAGTGTGGCGGTGGTGGCACACGACTTTAATCCCATAGATATCTGTGTGTTCAGGGTCAGAGCTATTAGAGCCATAGCAAGAGTGTGGCGGTGGTGGCACACGCCTTTAATCCCATAAGATCTCTGTGTGTTCAGGGATATAGCCAGCATTGGAGACATATGCCTTTAAGACCTAGGGGGCTGTACATTCAGACAGTGACGAGGCAGTCATGTGTTTGGGTTTACAACCAATGAGAAGGCAGAACAACATACTATAAAAAAACGAACCGACAGGAAATAGGTCTCTTTTCGCGAAGCTGGGACAGCAGGAGGAAGGGTGAGATTTTAGCTCTGAGCTCTGACCTCTCGGCTTTCTCTTTTACATTGTTTCTGTGTTTCTTATTTAATAAGACGGTTGGTTACATCTATAGCTGATAGTATGCTATCCAAATGGATAAGCAGACCATTAAAAAAAGAACTGCTAAACCTTGCCAAGACAAGGTAGGAAGACCCTTTAGAAAATCCTGCTTCACAGATGAGTCTGTCAGATACACTAGGCCTATTGGCCAAAGATGGAAGTCCCCAGTGTGGCAACGGAACCTTGAGTGACTGTCCAGGCAGCCAGCTGTTTCTGTCATTTCTCACATATTTTTGGAAGTTGTTTACTTGCACTTCCTGCTTACTTAGGTAATATTAATTCATTTTTGGGACTCTGAAGGAGTTGAAGACAGGATAGTGATAGTTACAGTTTTCCTTGTTAACAAATTCAGAAAAGAGATGCACTAAAAAGGTGTAAATTTGAAAGACATCAGAAGATAGTATTCAGTTGGCAATATAAGTTAAGATAGAAAGTGAATTAGGTAAAACATTTTTGCACTCATCAAAACAGGATACATAATGTATTATTTTCTCTGACTTTGTCAAATGTTTATGGACTGGACTTTATTAATATAATTCTTGACTGTATATATTGTATATACTTGCACATAGTTTTTCTTATATTAGTTATAGCCTTCTTTTATTATTTTAGACAAAAAAAATGGGAAATGTGGTGATATATTGTGTACCCTAATAAAATTTGCCTGAAGATCAGAGAACAGAACAGGCCATTGGATTAAGTATAGAGGCCAGGGAGTGTTGGCACAAAACTTTAATCCTATTACTTGGGAGGCAAAGATCTGTCGGGATCTCTGTGAGTTCAAAGCCACCCTGGAATGAGATTGACTCAGTCTAGGAGAGAAACAGAGCCAGGCAATGGTGTCATACACCTTTGGTCCCAGTATTGGGAAGCACACACCACTTTAATCCCAGGAAGTGATGGCTGGGCAGAGAAAAGTATATAAGGTACAAGGAGACAGGAACTAAAGGCTTTTAGGTGGAAGTGTCCCTTTTGGCTAGAGGTTTTTTTCACCTGCAGCCTTTCCGGTGAGGACTCAGAGGCATTCAGTCAGAGGATTCATGGACTTGGCAAGGTGAGAAGTGGCTGTGGCTTGTTCCTTTGTCTCTCTGATCTCTCAGCATTTACCGCAATATCTGGATCTGGGTTTTTTATTTATAAAACCTTTAGAAATTTGAACAAATATATATATATATATATATTTTACCTTGAAGGTCCTTTGTATATGTTTTATTCTTTCCAGATTAGTGTTTTTATGGGCCTGAGTATGCAAACAAGTGGTTCTCTACATCTGTATCTGTTTTGTGTATTTTTTGGAGCTCCTTTCAAAATATATTTTATTTTATTGTTATTCTTTAAAAGCCTGTTTGTTTTCTAACAAGAGACCAGACAGGGGATCAGTCTGTATGGGAGGGGATGTAGGAAAGAACTTGGAGGAGTAGAGAGTATAGGAACTTTAATTAGGACATATTATGTGAAAAAAATCTATTTTCAATAAATGGGGGGTGAAAATGATATTGCCCTCTGTATTGTTTTGAGAACTCTTTCTTGATCTAGTCAGGTAAACTGTGATGTGAGACCTGGAAGCAAGGAATGAGTCAGGATTCAGACTTCATTTTCTCCCTGTGCCATTGATTGACTCTGTGTCTTGAGGTAAGGCAACTAACTCCCTGTAGCCATAGTAAACAGTCCTTATGCTTGGTGAGTATTGTAAAAGAGGAGGGTACCTAGCACAGAGTAAGCTTCATTCACACCAGTATGCAAGGAATGTTTAGCTCAAAGCCTGGCTGAGGGTTTTCTAATGAAGCTTCCTTATGAAAGTTCCCTAGAACAAGGAGCTTCAATGAGAAGCAAGTAGACACTGAGCAGTTGTCCAGAAAATACTCATTAGATCAGATCAAGAAACTAATCATTTCAATTCTCATTTGTTCTTTGTTTAGTTAATTTTGATGTTTTGGGAGTACTAATTTCTGTCTGTGGGTAGTAAGTAAAATACTGCTGTCTACTTCAGCCTGGTCTAAGAGTGTGGCAATTAAAGACGGAATATGATTCTCAACTCTACCACTGAAGAAAAAGCATCTATGGATAAGTTACTGAAACGCATGTCCCATTACCTTAGAATAAGTACGATAATACGAGCAACTTCTAAAGTTCTTTAAGATCTCTGCAGAAGGAAAATACATGAAAATACTCTAACTGGGTGCATGCCTTATGGTGCTTGCAAACCAAATGATAATTGGAAGGGTTTTTTTTTTTTTATTTGTTTGTAACTGTTATTCAACAAATCTCCAATTTTCAAAGCTGGGCTTCTCAATCCAGTGTATATATTCTGTGGACACTATGTTTCTGAGGAGGGCAGTAGTCTCATACTTCACACTCTCAATTTCTCTTTCCTCTCTCCCCTTTTCTCACTTATATTTTTCTATGTGACCAAAAGTAAGAACTGCAGAAGGATTAAGAAGAACTCAGTTCTCAATGCCAAATTTCCACAAACCCAAAGCAGCTCAAGATGCCTTTGCAAGGAGTACCCTCATCCACCTCAGTCAACATAAAGGTTTGGGCCCAGCAGTTTTCATGGCTCTCTTGCTGAAGGTCTCTCCTCCTATGTAATGAACTTATCTTCTTATTTGAATAAATAAGAGTTTTCCACTAAACTTTGCAGTCTTACCCTTCCATTTGTCAATTCCCAGCCATGGTCTAAGATCCAGCAACATATATACATAAGGTATCACATAGGGCTATCTAAGCTATCTGAAAGAGCTAAGGCTTTTCTCACAGAAGAAAATGTAAGATATGTCTTTGGGCTCAGCTGGGACCCTTTTGCCAAATTATGAGATCAGGTGAATCATTTAGATGCTCCCTGAAATGTATAGAATGTATAACAAAGGATAAAATTTAAAGTAAAATTTCAGCCATTCTTTCTTTTCTACCACTTATAGATCTGTCTGCCTGAATCCTTGTAATCACTACAAGGAATCAATACTTTTAACTTTATGCATAAATCATGTCCATGAAATACAATGCTCTCAGTTTCAGTTTGAATGCAAATGGTTCTTTCAGTGCCCAGTCAGGTGACAGTGAACACTCTCATTATCTCTTTAAGCATCAAATATCTCAGCTACATCTTTGGAACAGTCATATCTGTTTTTGTTTTTCATTCAAATAAAAACTCAAGTTTCTAATTCTGGAAGCTCTGGATTCAAAAGCTAGATGTAGAGCCTCCATGTCATCTAGCACAGCATTACTCACTATAGATAGATATCTTTCTTTGACCAGCATCAAAGACAAAGATCTTACAGCTTGAGACTGGATGCCAGCATGAAGACGCATTCCTCAGGGCTGAGTGTTCGGAAGCTGTTCAGGGGTAGATCCATTACTTCCCAGGCTATATTTGAGCCTTCTAGTAACTTTATCTGTAGGAGTCTGTTTTACTTGTGGGGTCAACAATAACTTTACTTATCTAAGGTGAAGAATGTTTTAAAATTGACAGCACAATTTGTCTTCTTTTTTTGCTGGAGGTTGTCAGGATTTCTACTCTGTGTCTTCTTTGGGATTCTGATCTCAATCTAGTCACACATCAGGATTCCATATCAGGTCTTTCTGAATATCCCTGAGAGTCTTTACAGCATCAGTTATTAACCCCTGCTGATCTTGAAACAAGTGCAACTGTTACTTATTGTTAGTGTCTGTACACAAAATGAACATATGTGAACCCCAAAGCTCTGAGTAGAGAAATCCTTTCCTCACATTAAAATAATCTGTCACTTAAAAGTGATTTATCACTTAGAAATTTCCTCTTTTTCTGAACAGAAAAGATGTGGTGTGTCAAACTTTTGTAAAAGATGAGGCCTTAAAGCCATCTAAATAATACAAATGTCATTTATATATCAAATACTTGTTTTAAAAAGAAGTGAATAAAATTGTTACCTTATGTCTTTGTTGTGTTTCCACATATACAGCATATATTTAGGAGTGGTTTTTTGAAAATGGGCATTACATGCTGTATCTTTTCCCATATATTACTAGTTACTTTTAAATATTATAAAAATGGCTATATTATGATACTTTGTTGACTATATACTATAAATTACTTAATCAATCCTATAGTGGAATTCTTAAATCCCTAACTTGGTAAGAATTTTGAGACAGGTAGATTTTGTGTGTGTTGTGTTAGTGATATAAATCTCTATCTTTTAGCAGGACAGAAGCCAGTTAAGTTTAAACATCTCTTTGTGACAATTTTATCTCCCTCCAAATCTTCAAATAGAACTCAAGGAAGAAGTAGATACAGTGGCATGTGTATGAAATTCCAACACCCAAGAAGCGGAGGCAGGTGGGAGGTCTAGGGCAAGCATGTTCTACATAACGAGGACTTGCAAAAGAGGAAAGAAATAAAGAACAGAGGAAGAGAGGAAAGGAGGAAGGACAGAAAGGAGAACAGAGAGGGTAGGAGGAAGTAAATCAGGGAGAGAGGAGCAGAGGTCCCAGCACTAGTGGTTTATTTTATTTATCAGGTTGTTTTCCTTCACTTACTAAAGCATGAAGAAAGTAAGAAGCCAATTCCTTTATAATGCATTCCATTCTGTCAAAGAGAAAGAAGGCACAATTATCTCACAAGTGAATCTCCTCAGAAGAGTTAGTTATGAGTTCCCTCCAGGATCTGGTGTTAGTCAGTTGCAGAGGGTTATGTCTAAATAATGTGTTGTAGCATTTGAATGCACGGGTAAAGCCTAAAGACTTAGACTTAATTCAAATTTAGATTAAATTAATTTATTCTTACTGCTAGCAGAAGGATGAAGCCTTAAAGCCAAATAGCATACTGTGTGGGATGGGCTTTAAGATGGGTTTTAAAGGCGGACATCAGAAAGATGTGTATTGCAACTATTCATGGAGTCCACCATTGGACAGGAAAATCATTTTACTTCCCTTAGTTGTTTCTTGCTTTCCCGTTATATAATAATAAAAAGACCATTTCATCCCTTTCCCAAAGAGATAAGCAAGTTTTATAAAAGCAAAGGTAGCTGTTAGTACCTCACATTCCATTTGCCTATTCTTATCTCACCTGCAGCCCACTAGCATCTCCCAGGTATTCTAGAGCAAAAGGACAATGGCCCTTAAGGAGCAGCTGGCTCCATACTAAGTTTCTTTAGTCACCACAGGGGACACGTGTAAACTATTACTCAGGTCTGAGCACTCTAATTACTGGAATAGAGCAATATATTTCTGGACAGGAAATAACACCATCAGGTTAGGGCTGGCTTTTATGTCCCACAATCTTACTCAGGACAGTAGTAAAGCACTGAAGAGAGCTGGAGATCAAAATAGGTAGGTGTTGTTGATACAAAAACCATGGGTCTCATATTACAGGGAATAAGAGCTAGTTTATTTTGGAGCCATTTTATGTGACCATGACCCAGGAGCACAGACTTACTTTACTCCAAATTCCATGTTCCAACATGGAAGCAATTTCATGAAATTTTTATGGTTCTACAGAACAGACAAAGTCATAAATCAATGCAAGTTTCAAATACATTTGTGGGTACATCAGAGAAGCAGGTATAGCAGCATTGGGGAGCTTTTCTATAGGCCTAAAATGATATCTAATAACACTGTTAGCTTTTGGTTCCACAGATGACAGTTACCTGGTAAGTTAATAGATTCTAAAAGTTTTTTTTTTTTTTTTTTTTTTTTTATCTATTGTCAAAGGTATTAGTTTACAGAGGGGGCTGTTAACTGTGGGTATAACCTGGAACTTAGCTCAAGATAAGGTAATTACCCTCTGGACCTGCAACATTCCTACCTTTCCACAGCACTGAAATTCTAATCAAGTCAACCAGTCTCTGCAGATACACATTCCTTTCAGAAACTTTTTTTTCACAATGTTTTGAGTTAGCTTATGGCTTTGAATCACAACCAGGGCAACTTTGGTTCATAGCAGGCAGAAAAACACATTCAGATAAGAAGATATGTACCAGGCTTTCCTTTTGGCCATGAACCAGTTCCCAAATCACAACATGGAGACTTCTAATTAGTTATGAATACTCTGCCTTATCTTATGTTTGTCCCACTAGCTCTTATAACTTAACACCTTTCTCTTCATCTACATTTTACCTCAGGGATTTTTAGATTTCTTTCCTTCTGTATATCTTTCTTTTGCTGCTCCTATGTCTGGCTGGCCATCAGCTACCTGGCTTCTGTCCAGATGTATAACCCTCTATTTACCCCTTTCTTTCCTCCTTCTCTCTTCAACCTAGGTTTCTCTTCCTCTTTATTCTCTCTGCCTCCCAGTCCTGTTTATCCCTCTCCTGCCTAGCTATTGGCTGTTCAGCATTTTGTTAGACCAATCAGGTGTCTTAGGCAGGCAAAGTGAAACAAATGCAACACGTCTACATAATTAAACAAATGCAACACAAACAAATGTACCACACCCTTACATCATTAAACAAATGAATCATAAACAAATGTAACATAACTTTAAACAGTTAAAGTAATATTCCACAGCATAAATAAATGTAACATATCCTGACTTAGTTAAAGCAATATTCCAAAACAAAGATAGAAATCAAAATTTATAGAAATTCTACCCCCCCAAAAAAAACAACCAGTAAAGTTGGTCATTAGGTAAAATGACCCCATCTGTTAAAGGTGTTAATGAAAGACTATAATCAAAATACATTCTATGAAGTTTTTGAAATTAACAATAAAAGATGAGGACCAATGAAGTAGGGTAATGTCTTAGGATTTCAAATGCTGTGAAGAGACTCCAAGACCACAGCAACTCCTATAATGGAAAACATTAAATTGGTGTGGGTAGCTTATAGTTCAGAGATTTTGTCCATTATTGTCATGGTGTGGGTGGCATGGTGGCACGAAGGCAGACACAGTGCTGGAGAAGGAGCTGGGAGTTCTACATCTTGATCTGCAGGCATCAGAAACACTGTGTGCCCCACTGAGTATAGCTTGAGCAAAGGAGACCTCAAAGCCCACCCCCGCAGTGATACACTTCTTCCAACAAGGACACACCTACTCTCACAAAGTGGTTCCTCCCAGTAGTGCCACTCCTTATGAGTTTAAGGTGGGCAATTACATTCAAAGGACTACAAGTAAGCACAGGAATACATGATCTCTTTCCATGAAAGGTAGAATTTGCATTATACAGAAGTATTTGTTTACTTCATAATGAAGAAATATGTTTGACCCTCAAACCCATATGAGTCTCATGGGTGAAGCTAAAATTAATCAGGAGAATAGAGGTTAAACATTTTGATGATTCACAGGTTATTTGTGTAACCAAATCTGGGAAGCTTGAAGTGATGTTTTGTATTAACATGAACACTTTGATACACTAGTAACCTTATATAATTTTGATTTATATTTGTTCACTTGTCTAATTTTCTCCTATAGTAAATAAACATACAATATTTTATTTTAAGGCAGGATTTTCCTTGAATATGTTAGAAAAGAATTTTACTATTAGTTTGTTGCCTACTTTAAAAGCTCAATCTTGAAACCTTTCCTTTGGGACTTAGACAGTTATCTATTGTATCTCAAGCCTTTCCTTTTTCACCTGCTCAGGAACCTAGAATCATGGCTGATTTGAGGTTTAAGCAAACCAACACTAAGCGAGACAGCACCTCCACTGTTAGTCCCTAGGCCATTAAACTTGTTGCTTCCCAAAGCAGCCTTGAACCAAACTTTAGCAAATTTGTTAAGCATGAGAAAAGATGACAGCCAGCTCCCCTGTTTGATTTTCCCCCTGCCTGTCTGAAGCTCTTTGCTGTTTTTTAACACTAAAGTCTGAGATAAAGAACCAAGTAAGTTGACTCACTGAAGACAAACATCACAGGGAAATCAAAACATTTCAAGATCTCCAGCAGGTGAATCAAAATCAGAGTGAGACATTAAAGAAATGATCTTACACATTTTCTAAACATAATTTAGAAATGTTCTGAATAAATTGTCCATTAACCTGATGTTATAAAATAAATAGAGATAGGTAGACTTTATTTCTTGGGCTTACTACTTGTTGCTCTTTGACCTATGATAGAATATTAAAGATAGTTTTAAAACTTTAATTATGTGTGTGTATATTGGAATATACATGCCATGGCATGTTTATGGAGGTCATTGTTCAACTTTGTGGAGTCAGTCCTCTTTTATACCTTTCATAGGTTGTGAGGATCAAACTCAGGGCATCAGGCCAGTGTAGTCAAACTTTGTTTTTGTCACCAGCTCCCAAATAATGACACACAGACTTATTATTAATCATAAATGCTTGGCCTTAGTTTAGGCTTGTTCCCAACTAGCTGTTATACCTTAAATTATCCTATTTATTAATCTTTGCTCTCCAACATGGCTCATTAACTCTCACACATAATGTACATGTGACTTCCTAAGTGTTATCCTGGAATATCCTGTGCACCTAAATTCATCCCCTGAGTTCCTCTCTTTGTCTGGAACTCTTTCCTCACTTCATCTGCCTAGTTATTGTCATTCAGCTTCTTATTAAACCAATCACAATGATATTTCTTTACACAGTGTACAAATATCCCAGAACATTTGCCCCTTTTTGTCTAAATAAAAAGGAAAGGTTTTAACTCTAACACAGTAACACTATATACAATAAGAATAATTATCAAGTTAGAATTACATTTATAATGTCCAGTGTTACAGAATATTTGTTTAACTATGCAAAGATGTGTTGCATTTGTTTGTTGTAGAATATTTGTTTACCTATGTAAAGATGTGTTGCTGTTTTTCCTTAACAGCCTAAGGTACTTGATTGGTATAATAAAATGCTGAATTGGCAATAGCAAGAGAGGAATTATAGGCAGGACTTCGGGCAGAGAAAGTAAGTAGGAGGGGAAATTTAGGTTCAAGGGAAGAAAGAAAAGAGATGCAAAGGAGATGCCAGGATGCAAGCAACCAGCTACAGAGGAAACAGGAAAGTAGGACATAGAGAACAAAATAAAGTAAATAGCTCTGAGTAAAGAAAACGATATCTTGCCGGGTGGCGGCGGCGGCGGCGGCAGCGCACGCCTTTAATCCCAGCACTCAGGAGGCAGAGGCAGGCGGATCTCTGTGAGTTCGAGGCCAGCCTGGGCTACCAAGTGAGTTCCAGGAAGCCATCACTGTTTCATAGAGAAACCCTGTCTCAAAAAAAAAAACAAAACAAAACGATATCTTGCTGCTTTACCTTACCTGACTAAGGCATCTGATTGGTCTAATAAAAAGCAGGAATGGCAATAGCAAGTGAGGAGGAATAGGTGAGACTTCCAGACTGAGAGAGTAAGTAGGAGGGGGAATTTAGGTTTAAGGGAAGAAAGAAAAGATGCCAGGGGCAAGCCATCCCGACATGGAGGAAGCAGAAAAGTAGGACATACAGAATAAAAGAAAATTACACAGTCCCAAGGCAAAATGTAGATGAATTGAGACAGATTAAATTAAGTTAAACGAGCTAGTGAGACAAGCCTAAGTTATGACCAAACATTCATAATCAATAATAAGTCTCCATGTCTGTCTTATGATATTTTGTTTGTGTTCTGACAAATAAAACTTGCCTGGAGATCAGAGGGTAGAGCTAGCCACTAGTTAACCATATACGCCAGGCAGTGGTGGCACACACCTTTAATCCCAGCACTTGGGAGGAGGAAGCAGAAAGATCAGGAGTTCAAGTCCATCCTGGGCTACATGAAATTGATCCAGTCTAAAAGAGAAACAGAGCTGGATGGTGGTAGTGGACACCTTTAATCCTAGCACAAGGCAGCTGGAGACAGGAATATAAGGTGGGTGGAGATAGGGTCTCAGCCCCACATTTGGTCTGAGGAGTCATAGAGGTAAGAAGTTTCTAGTGGCTGTTGCTCTGCTTCTCTGATCTTTCCACCTTTCACCCTCAATATATGACTCTGGGATTTCATTGTTAAGACTAACTAGGATCACGCTTCATATGCCCTTGTTTAGGAGCTGGTTGGCAGCCCAAAGAAAATTCCAACTACAACCCATTCATTAACATTTGGCAAAATTGGAGAAAATACTCCAATATCTATCCTATCTTAGAGAGTAAAAAGTTTTATATATAAACCACTTCCTACCATAACTTGTGTTAACAATCTAAAAATATCATTTGATATCTTAAAATATTTTCTTAGATAAACAACTTAATCTTTTGTCTTTCAAGCCTCCAACCTTTACAGCTCTATTTTAAGTTTCTTTTTTGAATTTAGTGCTGTGGGATGTTCTGTATGGCAAATGTGTTGCTCTGATTGGTCAATAAATAAAATACTGATTGGCCAGTGGTTAGGCAGGAAGTATAGGCGGGACTAACAGAGAGGAGAAAAGAACAGGAAGGCAGAAGGTGTCACTGTCAGCCGCTACCAGAATAAGCAGCATGTGAAGATGCTGGTAAGCCATGAGCCGCGTGGCAAGGTATAGATTTATAGAAATGGGTTAATTTAAGATATAAGAACAGTTAGCTAGAAGCCTGCCATGGCCATACAGTTTGTAAGCAGTATAAGTCTCTGTGTTTACTTGGTTGCGTCTGAGTGGCTGTGGGACTGGCAGGTGAGAGAGATTTGTCCTGACTATGGGCCAGACAGGAAAACTCTAGCTACAATTTAGTAACAAAGAAAATGATATGACTATCTAGGCTTCATACCCATCAGAGACCTGAGAAGGATAAAGTATTACCTGAGTAAACAAGAAGTGTAGAGCAAGCAACTTCCAAATCTATAGGAATGACAAAGACAGTTGGCTGCCTGGACAATCACACAAGGTTCCTTTGCAATGTTGGGGTACCCATCTTTGGCCTACAGGCCTAGAATATCTGATAGACTTTTCTGTGAAACAAGATAGGACTCTTACCTTATCTTGGCAAAGTTTGGCAGTCTCTTTTGTATCCTGCTTGTACAATTTGAATAGCATACTGTCAGCAGTTGAGTCAAGGGCAGTTTCTTGCCCAGTGGCTTGCTTTGCCACAAAAGGAAGCAAACTCCCTATGGAGGTTCTTGAGTGCCATCATCTTCTCTGATATAGATTAGTGCTGCAAGGAGCAGATGTTTCACTGTCATAAAAATCCTTATGTTATTAAAACATCTTAAATGTCATGTTCTGTAGGTCCCTGAAGTGTTTTACAACCATATATTTATCTAAAATGTATATGTTGGACCTTGAAAACATACCTAACATGACTACAAATTTGATTGTTATAGATGACTAAATACTAACCTGCATTTCTTAATTATCCTAAATAGTTTGCAATAATAGCTTTCATGGACTATAACTTTACATTTTTAAATGAGCTATATAGGTACAATACTTTAAACAAGAGTAGAGACATATACAGTATGTTATAACAAAAATAACCTTAAATTGGTATCAATATTCAAAAATCCAAATCAATGTGAAATATTTGAGACTAATATTTGCTTTTTAGTTTAAAAGTAGATTCAATAGTCTACCATTCTACCATTACTATATCCCCCCATTTTTTCTTTTCAGAAAGAGATCCCTGAGTCTAACATCCATTGTTAAGTTATATCTTTTATCCTGATCAATAACAACTTGTAAACTATCCCCCAAAATAATGACAAACATCTATAACCCAATGAATGACCCAAAGCCACCCCCATTGGTAATGTAGAAATTATGTCTTTTAAATTATTTTCTATTGTCTGGGTGGCAATGGAATGTTTAGGGGAACCTGAGAAATTCGAAATAATGGTTAAGTCCTGGGGAGCTAGCTGTATCATTTTTTTGTTCCATCTCTGTGTAATGGTAAAGTGCAGAGATTATCTGAATTCCTGGATGGAGTAGTCTATGATGCTGAACCACCTTAGCTAGTCTCATTGAAGTTGATATATATATATATATATATATTAGGAAATTGCAACAGAGGTACTCTGAGAAGCTGGATCACCTGGGCTACATGTCTTCATTGGTGTGTAGTCCTTTTTTTAATCAAAACATACAAACTTTTAAAGCTATCATATATTTCTTCATTAAGACAAGCATGAAATGTGCAGTAAAAAAAAATCATCCTGAGTGAGGTAACCCATACTCAGAAAGACAAACATGCAATGTACTCACTCATAGGTAGATACTAAATGTAAAACAAAGGATGACTAGATTGCAACTCATAGCTCCAAGGAGGATACCTAGTAAAGAGGACCCTAAGAAAGACACAGGGATCACCCAATGACAGAGAAATGGATGAGATGTACATGAGCAAACTGGACATGACAGGGAGTAATGAAGGGCAAGGGTAGGGGTAAAGAGAGCTTAGGGGAGCAGGAGATCCCAGTTGGATCAAGAACAAAGAAAGAGAGACCATGATAAATGAAGACCCCATTGGAATAGGAAGAAGCAAAGGGCTAGAGAGGTCCCCAGAAATCCACAAAGATACCTCCATAATAGACTGCTGGCAATGGTCAAGAGAAAGCCCAAACTGACCTACTCTGGTGATCAGATGGCCAAACACCCTAACTGTCATGGTAGAACTCTCATTCAATAACTGATGGAATCGGACATAGAGATCCACGGCTAGGCCCCAGGTGGAGCTCTGGGAGTCCAATTGGTGAGAAAGAGAAGGGATTGTATGAGCGAGAGATGTTGAGATCATGATTGGAAAAAGCACAGGGACAAATAGCCAAACTAGTGGAAACACATGAACTATGAACCAATAGGTGAGGAGCCCCCAACTGGATTAGGCCCTCTGGATAAGTGAGACAGTTGATTAGCTTAAACTGTTTGGGAGGAATCCAGGCATTGGCAAAGGGACCTGTCCTTAGTGCATGAACTGGCTTTTTGGAGCCTGGGGCCTATGCAGGGACACTTTGCTCAGCCTGGATAAAGGGAGGAGGGGACTGGACCTGCCTGGACTGAATCTACCAGGCTGAGCTGAATCCCCAGGGGAGTCCTTGCCCTGGAGGAGATGGGAATTGGGGGGTAGGTTGGGGGGAGGATGGCAGGGGCAGGTGGGAGGAGGGAGGATGGGAATCTGTGCCTGATATGTAAAATTAAATTAAATTATAAAATTTAAAAAAAAATAAAAATAAAAAAAACAAATTAGCTAAAGGTGATTTTTTTGCTCTATGTTTGAGGTAAAGCCATCTGTCAATTTTAAAGTTTTGTTTGGACTGCATAACCAAACTGTAATATAAATCTCCATCCATGCCATATGAAAGAATGGCATGTGAAAATAAGACATGAGGACTCTGTAGCCAACAAGATTTATCATGTCTCATCTAGTCTCAGAGCTGTTCCCATGTAGAGGTATCTGCTTATACATCATCTGTCTTATAATTTCTCTTGGTTTCTTCCTTCATGTCTGCAGCCAGAATTTTCAGGAGGTCTACCCTGATCAAATCTGATCCACATTAATTTGGAAGGAATTCATAGTTTTTTGTCTCCTGTGGAAACAAAGGCATAACCTTTCCCCCAAAGGAAAACAGTTTCTGACTTACATTCTGAAGATAAGACATTCTTAAAATATATCAGCTGGTTTAATTTAGCAGTTTTTTTTTTCCACAATCCAATGTCTTTCAGCAGGGTTTGCCCTTCACACATCAGCATTCAAAAAAATTCAAAGTCAACAAAGCACCATACAGGATCCAGATACCTTGTGCATTTCCTATCCATATGTGGCTTATTCTTTTTATATTACTTTACTCCTTCTTTAAAAACTTTACTTATTTTTTAAAAAATATTCAATTTTTCTATGACTGTACACATTTTCTTTTCTTTCTTTATCACCTAAGCACATTTTCAAGTATGCAGTACCTATTCAGCAATTTTCTCTGTCTGTAACAGGCTTTATGTTTGCCTGGAGCTTTCTCTGAACACATGAGCCAAACCTTAAATGGCCAGATCACATGGTGCTGGTGGCTGGCTCAACCTCCCTCGAGTCCTTGAGACTTTTCACCTGTGGATCCAGCCCAGAGCCTTGTTTACCCATTCCAGCACTGGAAAGTTGGTAGGCCCATGCTATGGAAGATATTTCTCCTGCCACTGAGCAGTGCACCATTTACTCAAGTGATTAGCTGAATGGCAGGACCCCTTAAAGGAACCATGTCTTTGCATGGTGTGAGTACAGGGCCTACTTGAGAGATGGGAGCTACTAAGAAGCCACATGGGTGTAAGACAAATTGCTAAATGGTCTTATTAATTAAAAAAAAAAAAACAGAGCCAGATATTGGGGTGAAAACTGACAGATCAGAGGAATAGGACAAGCCACAGCCAACCTCACTTTATCAACCCTCAGCCTCCAGAGAAAGCTATTTCCTGTATACTCACACCTTATACGCTTTTGTCCTCTGCCATCTTATTTCTTTTCTCCACCTAGCTTCAGCACTTCCTCTTTTCACCCAGCTCTATCACTTCCTATCTGTCTGTACAGAACTCCAGACTTCTACAGTTAACTAGCACTGGAATTAAAGGTGTATGCCACCATACCTGGCTCTGTTTCCAGTGTGGGCTTGAATTCACAGAGATCAGGATGAATCTGCCTCATGAATGCTAGGATTAAAGGCCTGTGCTACCACTGTCTGACCTCTGTGTTTAATATGGTGGCTGGCTTATTCCTCTGAATCCCAGATAAGCTTTATTGGGGTGCACAAATAAAATATCACCACATAGATGACAAGGGAAATGGTGTCTAGCTCTAGCTAATCATTACCATTCAGCGACAGGAGCTCAAATAATTGAAATCTCCACTTTTTGCTCCACATTTGCTCATGTATTCTTAGCTTAGTGACTTGCTTTGGCCAAAAGTTTGGGATTATTCATTCAAGGCTAGAGAATTTCTTTTTCCTTTTATTTATTTTTTCTGGTTGTTGCTGTTAATTTTGAGGTAGTGTCTCACTCTATCGCACTACCTAGCTGCCCTGGAAATTGCTATGTAGACTAGGATAGCCTCAAATTCATAGAGATCCACCTGCCTCTGCCTTCTCAATGCTGAGAATAGAGGCATGCATCACTACATCCATCAAATTTTTGTAAATTTATTTTCTCTCGGAAAGTTCCTACCATAAGGGTAAATGTTGGCTGACTTTCTAATTCTTGACACAGATTTAGAAAAAGTAACTCATTCAACTACTTCAAAGTCAAACCACTTCTAACCATGAGGGAGCACAGCCAAGAACATTATAAACACTTATGTGACCATGGTTGTACAACTAAATGGGACCAACTGCTCCTGTCAGCATATGTAGAATTTACCAGTCACTCTCAGACTCATGAGAGATGATACATATTCCATACTGACATTTTATGGTTGTTAGTTATACAGCATAGATTTGCCAAATGATTCCTGGCACATGAGCCTATGGAAAACACTCATTAAATGTTAACTATATACACTGATACTTTGTTGACTCTATCATGATTTATTAATAGTGCCTTCTGTCCTTTTCTAGAAACTTTTATAGAAATGTTCTATGTAGTAGCACTGTAACTGCTACCTACATTCCCCTTTTCATAAGCATATTTTTAATTCAAATATATTAAATTACAAAAATCCTACCTATTGTCCTTGCGTGGAAGAAGTGATGGTTGCAGGCTGAAGTGTACATCATCAAAATTCCAAACTTATGGAAAGGAAGAAAGTTCCCTCCATTAAATCATGTTACTATCTGTTTTTGATTGTTTGTTTTACTCACTAAACTGAAGAAGTGCTGTGGACTGTCCATGAGAGCTCCTCAGTTCTCTAGCTATCACAAGGGCAAATGCTTCTCAGACAGGGCCTTTTTTTTCCACACTTGCAGTTTGAGGAGATAAAATGTCATCCCTTGGGCCTCTTTCTACTGAATTAAGATAGCATTTAATTATGCTGCACATAAGTGGTATGGGACAGTGAGAGAACATTTAAACACTGCAATTATAGGAACAGTCAGGGAGAGTTTAGATACAACAATTAAAAATACTCATTGTATGTTTTGTATTTTATGTTTGACTGGAGTTTATGTACCATTCAGAGACAAATTAATATGCTATTCCATTGTCACAATCTTGTATAGTCCTGAAGGATAAAGGCAATTAATATTTGGCATTTATACTTTTAGTAGAAGTTTATAGACATAACAAGAAAATGAACTGTGACTTCACAGTTACTAAGAATTTTATTTCCTTCCATCAACTCATTTGAGTACTGCACTTGGCTCCAAATAATCTTCATCTACAAAAGAAAAGTCTTCAAAGTCATGATTTTTTTTTGTAGAAAATAAAAATAAAAAAATAAAACAAGCCTCTCCAAATCACCATACAGGACTATTGTGGTATTTACAAGGATGAAAATCCAGAAAGTGTTGGGATTGCACCACAGATGTCTGAAGTGTGCTGTTCATTGTGAAAGTCCTGAAGGAAGAATGTCTCTGTCATGAGGAATAAGCATTGAGTAACTCAGGGGTGAGATAATAGTGACTCAGCAGAGTCCAGCTACTTCCCTGCACCTGGATCTAGGTAGGCATTTTTGCCTTATCAGCAGGTTTGAAAACTAAGGTATAAATTACCTACTTTGTCTAAGATCCAGTGTTGATTTCCTGCCCAGAAGTTAGATTTACTGACCAGATGGACTAGGTAGAAAACAGTTTTGTTGTGACAAAGTCTTTGACCCAAGTAAATTCTGCTCCTACCATATTCTATAGGAATGGCACAAAGCTGTACAGCTCTCTACTTCAATTTCTCCCTTTCTTGATGGTTAATGATTAATACTGCATTGTAAGGTGTGGTAAAGATTGGAAACAGGCTACAGTAAACACCTGTGTGGGGAGACTCACTTCTGTTCTCTCACATTTCCTTTTCATCTTGTGATGTTATTAGTTCACAGTCTTGAATTTCTTTCTGTGTCCCCACTATCACTGGTACATCTACCTGAGTGACAGTTGTCTAACTCTACAATGCCACATCTCCTGTCCCTTGTACTAGATTGAACCTTCCACCTTTTGATAGACTTACCTAGAGTGACTACAAGAATGAACTGATGAGCCAATATGTGACCCTAGAAAATGTGACTCTACAGGGTCCTGTTTCCTTCCAAGTAATGTTCTCAATCAGTAAGTGTTAGGCGTTTTCATTTCAGAGACTGTCTAGATGACATGGGCATGATTTAGTTAAAGTAGAAGAGTTATCTCTGATTCTGTTGTAAAAGAAAACACATTCACAGCAACAAACTCAGAAATTTAAGGGTTTCTTACAGGTCAAGAATTCTCCCATGAAGCAGAGGAAGGTAGATCTCTGTGAGTTCCAGGCCAGCCTGGTCTACGGAGCTAGTTCCAGCACAGCCATATCTATACACAGAGAAACTGCCTCAAAAAATAAAAATACTTGAGTTTCATGTATGCTATATCCAATTATCCAATGGCAAAGAAGATAATGAATTGCCATAGGGGAATCTGGGCACAAGAGAATGGAATGCTCTGTGGGTGTAAGAAAGACTGTATTCCCTTCTTTCCCTTTGAAATCTTCTTCCCTATGACTCATGGGATAATAACATAAGGGAAAACTGCTAACAATTAGAAGAAATGTCCAGTGTTACAATGTGAAGATAATGCTCAATAATTAAACATATATTGTCTCTGTGGCAATAAAATTAAGCAAGAGCATAGTGATTGATGTCCCCTGAAGCACTAGCAGAGCATAGCCAATGTTATTCCTGAACTTTAGTCTCTTGGACAGAAGCTAAATGTGAAGCTGTGCTCACTCTCAGAGATTTTAATGTGACAGCTTTTCTTCAGCAACATCATGCTTTACTTCAATACTCAAGCTGACACCACCACTACCACCACCACCACCACACACACACACACAACACACACACACACACACACACACACTCTGTCTTTCTGCAGTGTGAGGTGAGAAAAAAAATGTTTTTGTTTGTTTTGCTAAGTATCTGCTTCACTCAATTGATGAAGAAAATGTGGTGTTTGTTTTTGAACACTTGCCATGTGCTAGGTGTAAATGGAGTCACAAGCTACATGCCTCAGAAGTTGAGCTGGTTTACAATCCAAAGAAGCCAACTCTACTAATATTCATCCAAAGTAATGTACTTAATTAAGCTAATTAATATACCTGGTAACTTGTACAGCTATAATTTTAGAGAAGAAACAACTTGGGTTTACAACATATTATCCTTAATTCCTTGCTAATATATAATTTATGTGATAATAATGTTGCCAGCACTAATAATTCTTGGTGATATATGATTTATAATATATATGTATACATATATGTACACACACACACACACACACACACACATATATATATATATATATATATATATATATATATAATCCATCATTTATCCCCAGTGATGAGACATCAGGAATCACAGTTCTTAATTGACTCTATGATTTATATGCATCTTAACTTGCTTGATATAGTCTCTTGTTTAGGATCACTTAATCAAGACTAAAAATACCCACCTCCCCCCCTCAAAAAAAAAACCCTCCATTTTTTTCATTTCAAAACATCACTGCTTTATTTTAAAGGGAATAAAAGACCCTCCCAACCCAGTAACAACCACTCCCCAAAACAAACAGAAAAAAACACCCAAAATCAACCAAACAAAAATATTCCAATAATAATAACAATAATAAAAAATCTTGCCGGGTAGTGGTGGCGCACATCTTTAATCTCAGCACTCGGGAGGCAGAGGCAGGCGGATCTCTGTGAGTTCGAGGCCAGCCTGGGCTACCAAGTGAGTCCCAGGAAAGGTGCAAAGCTACACAGAGAAACCCTGTCTCGAAAAACCAAAAAAAAAAAAAAAAAAAAAAAAAAATCTTATTAGAAATTCTAAGTAAGCACAGAGTTTGAGCCACTAAACAGATGCAAAAACCTGACCAGATCCAACATCTGCCCTGCTTGGGCTTCTTTCCTCATCTAGATTAACTCTACTGTGAAGTCCCACCACATTCCAGGTTGGAATTTGAGAGTCAGGGTAGATTTTCCCTGCTATGGAAGAATACAGGCATCTTCCAGGCTTGCTCACATTAACCCTGAAGTATGATCGGTTCTGAACCTGTACCTTCCTTAACTCTGCCAGGATCAGAAGCAAGAGCATCAAGCCCACAGGATGACTGTGCAGTCCTGTACAGTATTGTGAACTAGCTAGCCCTTAATCCTAACTTTAAGCAAAATCTATGGCTGCACTTTTAAGGGTTTTATTTTTTAATGTATATAGTTACCAATTTAAAAACAAACCTCCATTTTTTAACAGGACTGAGCTTTTATCAAAATTGGAAGAGGATGGATGAGGCTTCCCTGGCTCTCACCAAGGTGAGGTAGCAGAGAATTGGGATTTGCCATATCAGAAGTTCTACCTTTGAAGATTCCTTTGGACAGGAGATGAAGATGCTACCTAAACTGTGGTAGGGCGATATTGAATGTTAATAGCCAGAAATATACTCTATTTTCATTTCTGGCATCCAATTTAGAAGCAGATTTTCTGAGTGTATATCTGTCCTACCATATATAGGCTTTGAAAAACTGTATTTACAATGTATCTTTCATTGGTTGTAACAGTGTTGTTGGAGGGCTTCTCTCCAGGTTCCCCAAGCCCCGCAGTCCCACAATCCACTTATAAAATAATCACTCAGACGCTTATATCACTTATAAACTGTATGGCCGTGGCAGGCTTCTTGCTAACTGTTCTTTTATCTTAAATTAACCCATTTCTATAAATCTATACCTTGCCACGTGGCTGGTGGCTTACCAGAGTCTCTACATGTTGCTTCTCCTGGCGGTGGCTGCAGTGTCTCTCCTCCTTCTTCCTGTTTCCCCAATTCTCCTCTCTCTTTGTCCTGCCTATACTTCCTGCCTGATCACTGGCCATCAGTGTTTTATTTATATAGAGTGATATCCACAGCACTTCCCCTTTCTTCTTTTTTTAAAAAGGAAGGTTTTAACTTTAACATGGTAAAATTACATATAACAAAACAATTACCGAGCAAGAATTATAGTTACAATATTAAAGAAGATGTCCTATCTATCTTATATTTGTGAGTTTAAGGTTTTATAGTTAACTTATCTTTTATCATAACTGAGGAAATTACAACTATCTAGTCTTCAACCACATCAAAGACCTGAGAAGGAACATAATGGTACCTGAGAAATGGTAGATGGATGCAAGCAACTTTCGGGAATCTTGCAAGAGTAGACCAAGACAGCTGGCAGCCTGGACAGTCACCTAATGTTTCTCAGCATTGTTGGTGCATTCAAATTGGCTACAGGCCTAGAGTATCTGACAGACCACTTTTAGAAGCAGGAATTTTAAGAGACCATCTTACCCTGTCTTGGCAGAGTACAGTGGTCGCTTTCCTTGTGTCCCGCTTGTCCAGAAAGGAGAGCATTGCATTTGTACTGTCAGCCATCAAGGCAAGGGCAGTTCTTTGCCCAGTAGGCCATTTTGTGCCAAAAGACAAACTTCCAAATGGAAATGTCTTAGAAGCCCAACATTCTCTCGGGATCAATTGGTGCAGCCAGGAGCAATTGTGTCTCATGTCAACAGAATTCTAAGTTATTTAAATGCCATATTCTCTAGGTCTATGAAGTGTTTGAAGATTACCTATCTATCTGAAATATATCTATGTATGCCTAGAAGACTTAACTAGCATGGCTACAGATATGATTATCATAGATGACTAATTATTAATCTATTTTTTAATTATCCATTACAATTTTAAATGAGTTATAAGAACACAATACCTCAAACAAGAATAGAAATATATATATATATATATATATATATACAGTATAACAAAACCAACCCCAAGCTTGTATCAATGAACTAAAATTTATATCAATGTAAAACATTTTAAACATAAACTGAAATCTATACCAATGTAAAACATTTTAAACAAGTTGTTCTTTAAAAGTAGGTTCATTAATCTACACTTTTATCTTATCATCTCCATATCCTCCTATATATCATATCCCCTTTTACTTTTTAGAAAGAGATCACATTTATAATCAACCTGTTTTAAATAAAAATATTGGTTTTTCTCTGTCCCACACCAGAGGGCTCTTATGATTTGGGACACAAGAATCTCTTAACCATTTTTTTTTTTTTTAAGCAATATGTCTGGATTTAGAGGGGGAGTGAGCCAATTCCACCTCTAAAGCCAGCTTGGTATATTTGGGAATTTGGGCGTAGCATCTCTTACTACTTCCTGCTGGAGGGGGGCGCTGTATCTTATGGGGATGCAAAGAAAATTTTAGACCTATGGGGTAGTCCGTGAGGCTGTATTGTTTGAACCAGTTGCCTTGAAACCGCTCTGGATGTTGGATCATCTGGGCCATGGTGTCATCGGAGACCTTTCAGGGGGTCTTGACTGGTGAAACCTGATGTATCTTAATCTGGAACAAATCCACAGCCTCTGGCTTTCTGTGGAAACAAAAGCAGAACCTCTTTTCCAAAGCAACATATCCTTAAATCCAAATTTTGAAGTCAAGGTACCTTTAATATATACATTTTGGCATAAGTCAACAGCTTTTGTAATCAAATGTTTTTCTTTAGTTACGAATATCAAAGACAACATAATCCAGATTCTCTGTGTGGTAGCCATCGTTACGTGGCTTATTTTTTATATTACCTTGAGCCTTGAGCCTATTGCTTTAAACTGCACCATTCTAAGACTGAAACAGAGCTGTGGCTGCTGGCTCCGCCCACTTCAGCTTCCCAACATGGCAGTGGTACATTTTTTGCCAGCTCTGGGAGTCATCAAGTCTCAGAAATAGTGGGTCTAAGCTTTTATCAAAGCAGCGTGTAGCCCAGAAACCTTTTTTTTTTTTTTTTTTTTTTTTTTTTTTAAATAATAGTAAAGACTAAATCTACCACACAGCTTAATGTGCCGCTGGCAGACGCCTCATTTCCGCCATACTGCTGGTCAAACACACACACCAGGAACCCGCCAGTGTTCAAACCCGCGTTTTTCGGCGACTAGCTGCCCGTATGAGACAAGAAGCAGGAACCTGGTTTTGGTTCTGTTTAGAATTGGTTATTAAATATTCTCAGGTTTAAGGTGGAAACTCGAGCCGTTGGGTGCCATTTGTTGTTAGAGGGCTTCTCTCCAGGTTCCCCAAGCCCCGCAGTCCCACAATCCACTTATAAAATAATCACTCAGACACTTATATCACTTATAAACTGTATGGCCGTGGCAGGCTTCTTGCTAACTGTTCTTTTATCTTAAATTAACCCATTTCTATAAATCTATACCTTGCCACGTGGCTGGTGGCTTACCAGAGTCTCTACATGTTGCTTGTCCTGGCGGTGGCTGCAGTGTCTCTCCTTCTTCCTGTTTCCCCAATTCTCCTCTCTCTTTGTCCCGCCTATACTTCCTGCCTGGTCACTGGCCATCAGTGTTTTATTTATATAGAGTGATATCCACAGCATAACAGGGTAATTTTTTTCTTAGCAAATAGTAAAAGAAAATGTCTTCAAACTGATTTTGATTAAAAGTGTAGAATTGTCCTATAATGACCTTTTTATCTTTTTTCTTTTTAAGGAAGGGGCCAACTATTTAACTAAGCTCCCTTTGGGAAAAAATCAGAATTCTACCACCAAGGAACTCCTCTCTTGATTGAAGTAAAATGGGTAAGTTACAGTGAGAAACAAAAACAAAACAAAACAAAACAAACAAAAAACTTCCATGGGTCAAATGGTAACTCTGTTCCAAGCACTGTACAACACACTTAAGATAATTCTTTTCATTTTCATCATATTTGCCTATATTATGAAGCAATATTCATAGTCTGTTTTCAAGGGTAGAAAAAGACATCAACATGACTGTAACTTCTCATTTACTAGGATTTGCTTTGGCAATTTATTTTCGTTCTGTTTGTTTTAATGTGATAACTTTGTGAATACTGCTTCCAATCAACATTTTTAAAAAAGCTACTAAGCTTTAAAATACACAAGTTTAGGGGCTGGAGAGATATGTCAGTGGGTAAGGGCCCACAGTTTTTATAGAGATGTAGAGGTCTGTTCCCAGAACCCATATCAAGTTCACAATCACCTGTAACATCAGCTCTAAGAGTATTCAAAGCTTCTGCATGAATCTGCACTCATGTGCCCATACAAACCCACATACATCCACAGAAGAATCCCCATAATTTAAAAGGGAAACAAAATCTTAACAACACACCTAGTTAAGTTTCTATGAGACTAACTCTAAATTTCTCAGGGATCATTTCTATAGTCCGTTATTAGATTTGAATTATAGAACATGTTGAGGATAATCTGACTTCAGTTAAGGCAACTTCATTGACTGATTCATATAGAAAGATTATCAGGATTATCTATAGTATCCACAATTACCAATTGTTGAGATTATCTTAGTAGGGGAAAAGGAGAACAAAGATAAGTTTGGGCTTATACTTCATATCCATGAATGGCAAAGAGCATTATAAATTCATTTTAAAATCTCATCAGAAAAACTTAAAGATTGTCAAGACACCTAGGCAGGAAGCAGATGCTGAACATGTTAACCTGATAGACCTCTTGAGGTATTTCCTGAAAGGAAAGATACACCCTATGCTGATGGTCCTAGAGCCCTGTGGTACTCCCTAAAAGGGAAGATAAACCCTAAGCTGAAGGTCCTAGGGCCACTTGGTACTCCCTAAAGGGAAGATATACCCTTGAAAGACAAATTGATAAATAATCTTATTAATAAAAAAACTCAGAGCCAGATACTGTGGTTAAAATTGAGAAATCAGAGGAATAGGACAAGCCATAGCCAACCTCACCTCACCAACTCCTCAGCTTCCAAAGAGACCTACTTCCTGTATACCCACACCTCTATGCCTTTCTGTTCCGGCCTCTCACTTCCTCTCTGCATCCAGCTACATCACTTCCTCTTTCTGCCCAGCTCTATCACTTCCTGTCTGTCTATACAGACCTCCAGACCTTTATGGTTAACTAGTGTTAGAATTTAAGACATGTGTCACCATGACTGATTCTGTTCCCAGTGTGGCCTTGAATTCACAGAAATCTGTATAGATCTCTGCTTCCTGAATGCTAGGATTAATGGCATGTGCTACCACTGCCTAACTTCTATGTTTAATATAGTGGCTGGCTTATTTCTCTGATCCTCAGATAATTGGAATGCACAAAGAAAATATCACCACACACCCTAAGCCGAAGATCCTAGAGCCCTGTGGTACTCCCTAGAAGAGAACATACACCCTAGACTGATGGTCCTAGAGAAAAAACTTGTCATTAAAAAAATAGTAGTTTTCAAACAAAATACAGGAATTCTTAAACACTAAACCAACAAACTTTATTTACAACTCTTTGGGAAACAGAATAAAATCATTGTTGAGACACCATAAACTGTTACAAAGAAGAATCATGTGCATGCCCCCCCCCAAAAGACAGAGACATCTAGCTGCTGAAACATAATTGGATGAAGTGATAGAGTCCATTATGGATAGACTCCATTTGGTGTTTCTTAGAATACTAGTCAGTTTGTCAATACTGTGATAAAAATATAAGAAATATATTATTTAAGAAAATATTTATTTGGACTGTAGTTTCCCCTGAGCCTGTGATGGGAAGGGTATAAGCAATTGTTGAGATGCTTTCAAAACACCTTTATATCATCTAAGTATTTGGCTTCTGTTCCATGATATTTATTCATTCATACTACATAATAGTAAACACAAAGCCCACCATAAGCATATTGGGAATAATGAAAGATGTTAATCCCAGAATGCTCATGGTGGTCTTCTGTTCAATATTATGTCCAACAATAGCAAAGCCTCAACAGTAAGCTGACTGGAAAACAAACTCATGGGTTCATAACTCTGCTATACCTCTTTTTATGTGTACTTGGATAAATTCTTCTACTTTCATTACCTTTGTTACTATAATGAAAAAATGTTGTATATAGCAGTACCTCCCTTTATAATGCTACTAAATTCAAGAAGTCACTACCATATAAGTTCAGGAAGGCAAGGTATTTATTACGAGCTTATTACAGTATTTTTTAAAGAGTTGGCACCCACAAAATATGAATCATTGCCCCTCTTAGTGACCAGATTAGAGATGGCTCATCTTGAATTTATCTTTTCTTCCTTCTCCTTTGCCTCCACCTAACCATCTCTGGCTTGACCTCTACACTATCCTCATAAACTCTTTCCAGTGTCTTCACACCTAGTTTCTCCAAGTCAGACCTTTGTTCCTTCTTTATGACCCACTAGACTAGCGTTATATTTTTTTCTGCCAGTACTACTAGCTCTTTTTCAATCTAATGTCTAAGGCAAAGAAGTTGAATTTTTTCAAACCATAGTTCTGATCATGTTGGTCTTCCATATAAAGGACTCCTGTGTTTTTCATTGCTTACAGATCTGATTTTAAATTGTGAGGCCTGCTGAGATGTGCTCTTCAAACTCTTCCCTACTTAGAGTCCACTTTTCATTTAAACATTATTCTTCCTCTGAAAACATTGCTGAAAGTAGTGGCCAAGTTAAACACTTGGTTTTCCACATTTTCAAATTTGATGGTTGAAGGCTCCATCAGGACCATAGATCCTGACATTCTACACATCTACTCATGCCTACTTACCTCAGTCTCAAAATTTTGATACAAACACTATGTTAACTATAAGTGTCTTACATGCCTTCTGCTTGCCAAAAGAATTGGCATATCCTAGTGGAACTTTTATTTTTAACTTTTCCCACTCACTGGGTCCCACATTTTCTACAATGTGCTAAATCTGATAGTAGTTATTCTATCTTTATATGTGCAAACATCTGTAAGTACACACTATTTTTTCCCTCTATGTTCTGATTTTTATCAGTTTTCATTAGTACATTCTGGGAAAGAAGTTGGATATTTTGCTTTTAGCCTCACAGTGTATGAAATTAGGCGACTTTGTGGAAGTCACTCCAAAAAACACAAAGGGCTTGATTTATGCTTCACCAGACATAAAACTGAAATGAAAAGTTAGATAATACAAAAAAAGAGAGATTCAATGATAACCTCTGAGCAATTTAGCTCAGTGCTCTAGCATTGTCAAGGACTGAGGCTTATAAACTAAGAGCCTCTACATTGCAATACAGTGGATAAAGCTCTGGCAGAGAATTGCAGTTTTACAGAGGCACTGCAAAAGACTCAGTGAGGCAAGGCTATTCAGGTATGAAAGAGTAAAGGGGAACAATGTATATTTCTTCATTTGCCTGAAGGTAATGTTGGCTCTCTGTCCTGGAAAAGTTTAAGAGCATAAGTGTCCCACATTGACATATTTTCATGTTCTAATTTAGAATACTAATAAAATCAACTCTTTCTGAATATACTCTACAGGCAAACTGGAGGGATGCACACATTTTATTTTATCAAGAGTGATCCTAGGGCTTTGAATCTACCTCTTCATGCCACTTATTATTGAATGATCTTTGACATAGCTATAAATGCTGAACAATAATCTGAGAGTAAAGTCTCCCTTTCTTCAGTGCAAGCAGCATAATGTTGAGAAAGTGTCCCTTTTCTCTGAGTTTCTTCATGTTCACTGGACAATGAAACAGTGTTAATAATGTCTGCTGCATAATGAGAAGATCAACGTGTGCTGGACAATATTACCAAGTTTATTCTTAACATTCTAAAAATTAGTAGCCAAGTCTATAGAATGGGCAAGCTAGTGGTTACTTGCTATAGAAGTTAAATGAATTTATAAGGCCATCATCCAAATTACAGGGCATAGCATGGACATACAATAACTGATGGAGAGATACTGTTCTAAAACAATATGTGTCTAGAGATAAGCAGAAACATCAATCTCCATTCTATCAAATTAATGTGTAATTTTGTGTTCAATGTCTATCTTCCATGTTGCAATGAAATCCCAAAAGTTCAGAATTATGACTGCTTTATGTACCATTTGTTGAACAGTACTATACATAATTCTTGTCACCTAGTATGAAGTAATATGTATAAAATGAAGATGGGCTAGGGAAAAATAGTTTCTGTGGTAATTATGGGGACACACAGCTGGTAAATTATAGATTTTTATGGACTAATGAATTGTGCAAAGTGTTTCCATGGCTGTTGAATGAGGCCATTTGCATTAAATATGCAAAGTATTAGTAATTTAGCTAGATATTCTAACTTTCTGTCTTTATTCTTCTGTTTTATTTCTACCTTACTTTCACACATTCATGTACTTTTCCTGCCCACACATTCTCTAATGTTTTCTATTAATTATCTGATATTTTCAAATTTAAAATATATTGTATCTCTTGGCAATCAGTACATTTACTGGAAAGTGATAACCAGACTCGAGGTAGGGAGAATTTCCAAAGGTAAATTCCAAGAGAAAACAGAGGAGGAAACATGCTGATGGATGAGAGGTCAGACTTTAATTATAGCAAATATACTAATTAGTTTTTTTTTTAGATTTGCTGTAAACTTGCAGACATGAAAGTATCTAATGATCTCATTTGCAATATTTGCTAAAATATAACTGTCTGTGATTCTGACTGGCACTGGTCAAGGACAATAGGGATAGAAGAAAAGAATATTGCTCAGTATTTTCAAGAATTTTCTATATTAATCATTAAAGGAAAAGTAAATAAATCAAACTTGGGCAAGTCCCTAGGTGCTCTAATTTTAACCTAGACAAGTTAGGCTAGGACACTGAATGGATTTAGAAATCATTCATCTAAGGGATGACTAGAGAAACCTCAGAGGTATTGTTTTGGGAAGAATAAACAGGACCTGCCCTGAGCTTAAAAGAATAGTTAGCTCATCTGTGGAGGTGTTTCACATATTCTTCAAGTGACTCCAATGGGAAAGTTAAAAGTCAATTATTAATTGTCTTCCAATCAGTTATCTATACAACAAAGACTTACAGATGATCAATTAAATTCCTGGAATTTTTTGTATAAGTGAATGCTAAGGAAAGTAATTCTATACAAATCTCTGCCTCAGTGAATAAGAGGGTCTTACAGGTGACAGTGTCACAATAGAGTTTTCCAAAGAGAAGCTTCCTCTAACAGAAGATACAATTCTTCCCCAGAGTTGTCTATTAACAACACAAAACCACCAATAGTCTTAAATTTAACAAACATTGTTACTTATTGAAAAGTTTGAGACATTTGAAACAGCATTGATTATTACATTTTATTTTTTCATTTATTTGTGTGTGTCCTCATGTGTGTCAGAGTACATGTATATTCATGAGTCCAAATGTGATTTTATGCCTGTTAAGTGTGTGGGTGGAATCATACATACACCTGAAAGTTGTCTTGAAGAAGGCAAGAAGATTTTGTCATTTCAAGACATATATCCACTGATGGGAAAAGGAATTGCCTTTATAACAGTCTGCATTTCTCAGTTCAAGTAGAGCAATGCTTCTCCTTCATCTTTCCCAGGGAAAGAATGCTTTCTCATTTTATGTTTTATAGGGACATATATCCCCAGTCTATGGTTTATGAGCACCATTCTGTCAGTAAGCAGGAGTCAGAGCACTCTGTAATTAATCCCCTCTCATCCCACACCCTTGAGAGTGAGAAATGAAAGGGTGTTAGAGGAAGCTTAGTTACAACCCATGAAGGAACCACATAAAATGTTACGTTGGGCTCAGGATATTAGTTCTTTTTTTTTTGTTGTTTTTTTTGTTTTGTTTTTTTGAGACAGGGTTTCTCTGTGTAGCTTTGCTCCTTTCCTGGAACTCGCTTTGTAGACCAGGTTTGCCTCGAACTCACAGAGATCCACCTGGCTCTGCCTCCCGAGTGCTGGGATTAAAGGCGTGTGCCACCACCGTCCAGCAGGATATTAGTTCTTTTATGAGTCCTGGTCCTAATTTTCCATCTCAATCAGGACCAATAGAGTGAACAAGAGAGAGATTCCTTGGCTTCCAACTTGGATAAGATGGTGGCAGAGTTATTTAAAGCTCCTAGAAGATAAATAATTTCAGAAGGTTTTCCTCATTCGGTATATGTTATATGAAAGACAAACAATAATAAACAATTGAGAATGATTACTCTTGGAAGTTACAGTTAATTGTGAACATTCTTGTGCTAATGTAATTACATGGAATAGGTTTAAGTCAACTAACTTTTGGGAAAATAAATCCTCAATTCTTTCTGTAGCATAGGCATCCTAATATTTAGGAGAACAATGGGGCTCTTTCTAATGCACAGCAAATAATTGAGGATAGTCACTCAAATTGACCAAGATTAATCAGCTAGATCAAGGCAACTTATAGAAGAGTTTAGTGATCTTACAGTTTCAGGTGGTTAGAATCCATGATCTTTATAGGAAGGAGAATGGCAGGAGGCAGATAAGCATAGTGCTTAAACAGTAGATGAAGCTCACATCTGGAAACATGACCTGGAAGGAGACAGAGATGGGTGAAATAAATAGTAAGAAATACAGAAAAGGAGAGAGAGGGAGATGGAAATAGGAGAAGGAGAGAGGTGAGGGAGAGAGAATGACATTAATGTTTTGAAATCCCCATCGAGTCCCCAGTGTCATACCTCCTTCAACAAGACCATACCCTCCAATCCTGAAACAGTTTCACCAATTAGCTATCAAATAATCAAATATATGAACCTATGGAGTTCATTATCATTCAAACCACCACATATGATTTCATGATATTCAATCCCTTTTTTTATATATTATAACTGATGCTTATAAAGATTACCTTTCAGCCCTGGAACCTGTTAGATGGTAATATAGGACATCATCAGAACACTGGTCATGTTATTCCAGTACAATGATGTAGGTGTACTTTAGGAACCAAAATGCTCACAAAAAAAAAAAAAAAAAAAAAAACAACTCCAAAAACTTCAAATTTGAGATAACTACAGTATTTCTGACCCCAGCTTCATTATTTTTTTAATCAATACTAGATATCTCTCTATCTATCTCTCTCTCTCCCTCTCTCCCACCCAGATAGAAGGCATTATTTTCTCGGTACAATATGGAGTTAAAGTTTCTATATTTCTTCATTGTTCAACTCTCTTTATACAAGAATCAGGAAAATCTAATTTTAGAAAGACATGTGCAACTCTACTACTTGCATTTTAATTTTTCTAGCAGGACACAGTCTAGAAATGACACATCATGAATTCATGTGCCCCCAAAATGAAAGGATTATAAAGAATCAGATGATAGATGGTTCTGTGGTAAAACAAATATTCTTCCCTAGTCTTCCTGTATGTTTTTGCTAACACTTGGAAATAAAAAGAATGAAAGTGAATGTTTTATTTTTTTATGAAATTGAGGAGAAAGAAAAGCATAAATGGCAGAAGGGGGAACATGAGAAACTTACATTTTGAAGTGTGTGTGTGTGTGTGTGTGTGTGTGTGTGTGTGTGTATGCAACCACTCATTTCACACACACACAGAAACAGAGACAGAGACAGAGAAACAGGGAGCTTTAGAGTCTTAAATATTGGAACTAAAATTTGAATGTTTGTAAAACTCAGAATGTATGTGGTCTTATAATTTATTTATTTTTACATTTAATTATTTGTCCATGTTTGCGTTTCTACATGTGTGACAATATATACCTCTGGAGGTCAAAGAACAATTTGTGGGAATTGCTTCTCTACGTCTATACCACGTGGGCTTTGGGGATCTAACTCAGGTTTTCAGACTTGGGACAAGTCTTTTCACAAAAGCCACAAAGAAAACAAGTGTGTACAATAAGGCTGTTCACACAGGGAGCAAATTGGAAGAACATGGATAAATAATTCTTATAAAACTGCTGGAATCTTTCAGTGGGACAGATAGAAAAACCTTACATGTAGAGGGGAAAGGCAATTTTATCTAAGTATTTGCATGAGCTAGTAGCAGGTGGATCACATACTTCCTAATTCTGATTGATGCTACTTTTCATAGCCAAGTAAAAAGATATTCCAAGAATGAAGACATTAGCTTGCCACTCTACAATCTGAGCTTCAAGTATCTCTTTCTTCTTAAACTAAATAGCTGGTGATAACCGAATCCTTGGGTTATGGTTCATGAGCCAGGGTTAAGGAAAACCTAGGGCCTATATCCTTTCTCTATCGTAAGGCATTCTCCTTTACCAAGGACACTTCTCCAGACAGGCAGGCAGGGCCTGAGCAGTGATGTGGATCCAGTACTTAGCTCAGCTTTTCACTTCAGTTATACAAATGATCAGTGTTTCTTACTTCCCTCCCAACTTATCTATCCTGTTGCTGAAGAAGGGATATTTATTCAACACTAGACAGGACAGATTTATGGCATAGACCAACTAAGGAGAAAAGTTTAGAAAAACTGGCCTGAGAATTATCTTTTTTAGGACCTTTGGACAAACCATAAGACTTGATGTTTTCATTTGGGTCTTAAACATCTCAAGTTCATTAAACTAATGTGGCTGAAGGACAAAATTGGGTTTTACTTTGCTTTTTTATTTTGGTTTTTCTGACGTATTAACACTTAGCACCATTGTAGCAAATAGGAAATGTTCAATATATGTTCCATTTACTCACTGATAAGTATCACAGTCTGAGAAGGCAGATAAGTTTTAAGAAATCCCCATGGAGAGCTGATGAATGAGGCAACTAGAGAGTACTAGTGAATCATATCACTAGCACCAAAGCCTTCTGAGTTTGGATTATACAGGTTCTCCATGGAGAAAGATTTTAAGTGTATTTTTTAAAAATAAACCCATAGTTTACACAGTTTTAAAAGTAAAGTAGAAAAATCATTATTCATACAAATAACTCGGTTATTTCCATAATAAATACTTGCTATTCAGTCAGTAAGGAACTGAAGTCCTCAGTGTAACAGTTTGTGAGGAACTACATCTTAAAATCAATCATGCACAATGGCTTGGAAGAAGATCCTTGCTCACATGGTCCTAAGATGACTGTAATATCTGTTAGAAGCTGATTGCAGTGTTTGGGGAATCCTCAACTAGAGATTCCAGAAAATGTAGGTGGACTTTTCTGTTCTGTCAGTCAGCTCTGTCCCTCCAACCAGTTACCAAATAACCACAAAGAGATTTATTATTAACTATGAATGCTCAGCTTAGGCTTGTTACTAACTAGCCCTTATATTTTAAATTAACCCATATTCCTTATCTATGCTGTGCCACATGGCTGTAACTTTGTTCAACACAGCATGTCTCTGTCCTGCTTCCTCTGTCTTTGGCTCATGACTCCTGTCACTCTCCCTTCTTCTTCCCAATATCCTCTTACTTTAGCCCTCCAACCTAATATTGTCCTGCATAGCTATTGGCCAGTCAACCTTTTACTAAACCAATCAGAAGACACCTTGGCAAGGACACATCTTCACAATGTATAAAACTATTAGTACATAACATTTCCCTCTTTTTGTCTAATTAAAGAGGGATGTTTTAACTTTAACATAGTGAAATTATATACAATGAAAATGGTTATCAAGTAAAAATTACAGTTACAATATCTAGTCAATTTGTATTTGGCAAAATTAGAGAAATGCTCTATTAACTGCCTTATCTTTGTGAGTTCAAAGTTTTACACCTAGTTTACCTGTTGTCATAACTAAAGAAAACCTTAAGTCTAAGTATTTAATCTTTAAATTCATCAAAGACCCCAGATGAGTGTCATATTACTTAATGACAGGAACATCTGGCTTCCTGGATAGTTAACCAAAGTTTGTTTTTTTTTTTTTTTTTTTTTTTTTTTTTTTTTTTTTTTTTTGTAATGTGGGGCATCTAACATTGGCCTACAGGTCTTGAATATCTGACAGACATTTCTGAGAAGCAGAAAATTTTAAAGGACTGTCTTACCTTGTCATGGCAAAGTTTAGCAGTTGCTTTTCCTTGTGTCCTGCTGGTCCAGTTTGGAATCATACTGTCAGCAGTCAAGCCAAGGCCAGTTTCTTGCCCAAATGACTAGTTTTTTTGCCACATAGAAAATAAACTCCAATATGTAGATTTTTCAATGCCCATAATAGTGGGTTGACTCAGCCCTAACAGGTTTGAGGGCCTCCTGGCCCAAACCCGTAATAAGATACTTTCTGAGAGCCAACCTTGGTCTGCCTAAGGGCCTTAGCAACAGCAGCTGAGACATGATCTGAGATGACCTGGACAAGTGAGAGGCAGCCGTATCACAACAGAAGATTCATATTCATCAGACCTTCCCCCAGGGACAGGGTGGAGGGCATATAAGGCTTGCCTCTTCCTGAATAAACTGAGCACTGAGCTTGTTGTTTCAACATCCTCTCAGAGTCCATGTCATTGACTCTGCACCTACTCATTCTGTCCCCCAAAGGGAACAGCACAGGACCCTGCCACAAACAATCCTTTTATGAAGTAAGTCAGTGCAGCCAGGAGAAGACATATCTCAATGTCAAGAAAAGCCTTATGTTACTAAAACATTTGAAATTATATATTTTGTAGGTCTTTGAACTGTTTGATGATCACCTGTCTAAAATATATATCTGTATGACCTTGAAAGCATTGATAACATGACTGTAAGTTTGATAGTTATGGATGACTATTAACCTGTATTTCTTTATTATTCAAATAGCTTTCAAGGACTAAAATTTTACATTATATAATTAAAGGAACTTCATAGGTACAGTACCTTAAACAGAAATAGAAATATATGTACAGAATAATAAAGTGTTAAATTTATGCCAATTTACAAAAATATCTTAAACAAGAGTAGAAATGATTATATATAGTATAACAAAAATAACTTTAAATTTGTATCAATATATAAAAATCTATGCCAATGTAAAATTTTTAGATTTAATAGTTGCTTTTAAAATTAAAGTAAATTCAATAATATACCTATATTTTGATCATTACTATATCCACACTTTTTTTTCAGAAAGACATCTCTGAATCTAACCTCCTTTAAATCATATTTTCTTGAACATGAGCAACAGCAACTTGTAACCAATCCCACTAAACAATGACAAAAACTGAATGACCAAAAACAGTCCACCCTACCTCTTGTGAATGTGTGTGCCATGTTTTCTAGACTGTTTTCTGTTGACATGGGATCTTTAGGGGACCTTGACAAAGTTGAGATAATGATCAAGTACCAGGGAATCTAGCTGTTGTCCAGTCTTGGTGTAACAATAAATTACAAAACTGTCTGAAGTCCTGGCTGGAGTATTTCATGAAGATTGACCATCTTAAATGTCTTGAAATTGTCCTGAGCAGTTTTTTTGTCCAAAGTTTATCTTTTGATGGTGTTGGTTAGCTTAGTGACATTACAGTCCAGGTGGAATCATTTTGTGGGGTCCCATCATATTTTGGAGACTTCAAAGGTCACTGATAGAAATGTTCATCATTCACTGCAGAAAATTGAAACATTTTAAATGTCATATGCAACAGATCTTGGAGAAGTTAAAGGATCATAATCTATTCAATACACTTGGGACACACAGGCTTAATTCCCAAATAGCTACTCCAGACTCAAAGCTGAAATCAAGTACAGGAAGATACATGAGCCCTAAGGTTAGAATTAATTAGGCTTTTATATGGCCATTAATATCAAAACAGAAAATTTAAATTTTGAGATACTTACACCTTAAGAAAAATTTTAGAGTCAAAATAAATCTGAGAGCTATGAGATTAGTCACACTATAATAGTCCCTAGATTTCAGAGGCAGACTTTTCTTGTCAGTCAGCTCGAGGCAGACTTTTCTTGTCAGTCAGCTCTGTCCCCCCATCAAGCTCCCAAATAACCACACAGAGACATTACTGATTATAAATGCTTGGTCGATAGCTTAAACTTGTTACTAACTAGCCCTTACATACTAAATTACCCCATATTTTGTTATAGATACTCTACTACATAGTAGTAGCTTTTTCAGCACAGCATATTCATCTCCTGCTTCCTCTGCATCTGGCTTGAAACTCCCATCACCCCACCCCTCTTCTTCTCAGTGTCATTTTAGTTTGGCTCTTCCACCTAACCTGTTCCTCCCTAACTTCTAGGGAGCAGACTTTTATTAAACCATTCAGAAGGTGCCTTGGTAAAGACACGCCTTCACAATGTACAAAAATATTATTCCATAAGAAGTAAAGCTCTCTTAGATGATTACTATTGTCTCACAGAAATGGTAAGAAAATAATCAGCGTTGCTGGTTTGGTTGTATGTGCTGTGAAGCAACAGATAAAATATGTTCATCACATATTTACCCACCAAGATTACTTTATGTTCACATGAATTTTGAATGGATTATCCTCATGTTATGTCAATTTAAAGTTTTCTAATTAAATTTGCCTAATCAGTTTTCCAAGCAAGCTCCATATTGTGCAAACCACAAATTGTAACTTCAGGTTTCTTGGCTTCTTTTGTGGTCATAGAGGTTGAAATTTATGAATGATTTTCAGGGAAGCATCTATTTATTCAATGCCTCATATGGCAAGGTCTTTGGTATTTGCCAGCCAGTGGTCCACTTTGGGCTAAAGAAGATGAGTGATGGTTGGAAAACAGTTCTAGAAGAAGAAGCCAATCTGTTGCCATTTACTGTTTTCACACAGTCTTCTCAACTTCTGCAGCTCCTGATGGGCTCCTCAGATATTCAACTGTTTTTAAAGAGCTGTTGTATTGTTTTCCCTTTTCTCAGGGGTTGAAAAAGTGCACAGGTGTGGTCTCAAGTTTCCTAGCATCTTGTGCATAGTTCATTAGGCCATTCTCTAAGTAGTTCAAACTCATTTGTCTGGTTTGTCACTCACACTTGCCTAAGAGTAAACATTACTACCAAATATATTAGAGTTACTTAAAGATATATATATATATATATATATATATATATATATATATATATATATATTAAATTTAAGAATAAACTTGTGCTGTTTTTAGGGGGAAATGCCAAAAATTTGTATATAGATAAAAGCAAAATTTTACGAGTTTTTCTTCTCATAATCCTAGGAATTGATATCCTAAAAGTTCTCTTTTCTTTTCAATTCTAACATTTTTCATTTCAACTATTTTAGCTCAACACATCCCATAGTAGGTTCGTGTAATTAACTTGTAAATACCCTCATTTGTTCTCAACAAGTCCCTGGTGCATTTACATTATATCGTATGCTTCACTCAATTGAACCTAAATCACAAAGCATACTCTTTTTGGTGCATTTTCTAGGTTACTACCCAACAACATTGCCTATTCACAATATAAGGGGAACATGGGGTAATATGCTGATATGAAGATGCTTTGATCTTTAGTTCCTTAATTATTATTTTGTTGAAGACCTAAAAGATATCATTTAATCCTGAATTATAAATGTGGAAATTATTCTGATGAATGAAGGTCAGTTGATCAAAGTCTTGGTAAGTGGCTAATCCGCAATTGTGAAATAGGTCTATCAGAAAAGGAACTAAATCACATTGATCAATAGTAATACTATTGTTGGGTTTTTATAAAATAGGTTTGTGGCTTGTTTTCCTACCACAAAAAATCATGAAATTCCTCATCACTCATTTTTTAAACTTACTGAAGAAATAGGATAAGGAAATGTCCAAGAGTTAGGCATTATGCATGCTGATAGTACTTCATGATCTAGGCACATTGGTAAGTTCAGAATCTCCAACAAGAAAGTGTGGAATACAAGAGGAGAGAGAATTTTTCAAATCAGAATTAGAGATAATGGATTAATGTTTGCCAACTGAAATGTGCTTACATTTCATTTCTAAGCCCCTCGTGTACTACAAAAAGAAACTGAAAGTGGAAACGAAATGCTATTAAAATAAATGACCCCATAGTGTTATTTAAGCAACTATCAGTACTCTGACACAAAGGAAAACTACACCCCTCTTTTATTTTAAATTCTGTAAGTTTAAACTCATATATCATTCTTGGGCATTCACCACTAAGTGAGGATAATGACCAAGACTTTGAAATTACTGTTTGGAATAAAGTAGACTTTAATATAAGGATCTTCATTGTTTTCCCTGCATGAGAGTTTTGTTTCGACTACTCTCTTGCTAGATTGAGAGTAAAATAAAAAAAAAAAATGAGGTTCAGAAAGACCCAAATATCAGCTAAATATTGCACTATTTATTTTTTGTTTGGTTGGTTGATGATTGATTGTTTATTGTTTTTACATCCTGACCAATGTTTCTCCTTCTTTCTCTCCTCCTAGTTCTTCCACCCACCCACATATACTCTTCTTCCTCTGTTTCTCTTCAGAAAAGGATGGGCCTCCCATAGATATCAGTCATGGTACATCAAGTTGCAGTGAGTCTAGGCACTTCCTCTTCTATTAAGGCTAGACAAGACAATTTGGTAGGAGGAAAATATCCAAAAAGCAGGCAACAGAGTTAAAGACAGCCCCTGCTTCCACTATTAGGAGTCCCAGAAGAAGACCAAATTACACAACTGTAATACATATGCAGGGGGCCTAGGTCAGTCCCATGCAGGCTATCTGGTTCAGTTCTGTTTCCGTGAGCCCTTATGAGGCAGGTTCACTGATCCTGTGGGTTTTCTCATGGTACCCTTAACCCCACTGCCTCCTAAAATCCCCCCTTGCACATTATCCCTGACCTCTACCTAATGTTTTGCAGTGGGTCTCTGCATCTGTTTCTATCAGTTGTTGGATGAAACCTCTCAGATAATAATTGGGCTAGGCACTAATCTTAGTGTATAGCAGAATATCATCACAAATCATTTCACTTACTTTTTTTCCAGTCCTCTTTAGTCCTATCCTAGGTCTCTGGGCTATCTTGTCTATGGTTCTTGGTGCTCAGGGTTGAGTCTCTCTCATGGTATGAATCTCAAGCTACATCAGTTATTGGTTTGCCACTCCCACAATTTCTGCTCCACCTTTTCCCCAGCACATTTTGTAGGCAGAACAAATGTAGGTCAAATGTTTTATGGCTGGGTTGATATCCCAATTCCTCCACTGAAAAACTTGCCTGACTACAGGAGATGGTTGGTTAAGGCTCTGTATCCCCCTTTTCTAGGAGTCTTAGCAAGAGCTACCCTTGTAAATTACTGGGAGTTTCCATCACACTAGGTTTCTAGCTCATTCCAGAGATGCTCCCAGATACCAGTTGTCTCTTCCAGTACTCCCTCCCTCCATCTTCTCCCAATCTGATCCCTCCTGTTTCGAATCCCCACACCTCCATCCAAACCCCTCCTCAATCACACAGCAATGTCTATTCTCTTTCTTCTTCACAGTGAGATTCATGTGTCACTGTCCTCTTGAGCCCTTCTTTTTACTTAGCTTCTCTGGGTTTGTAGATTGTAGCATGGTTATCCTTTACTTTATGGCTAATATCTACTTATAAGTGAGTATGTAGCATCTTTGTTTGTTTTTCTAGGTCTTGGTTACACTAGTCAGGATGATCTTTTCTAGCTCCATTCATTTGCCAGCAAATTTTCCAATGTCATTATTTTTAACAGCTAAGCAATATTCCATTGTGTAAGTGTGCCACATTTTCTTTATCCATTCCTCAGTTGAAGTACAGCTAGGTTGTTTCCAGCTTCTGGATACTACTAATAAAACTTCTATGAACATAGTTGGGCAAGTGTCTTTGTGGTAGGATAGAGCTTCTTTTGGGTATATGCCCAAGAGTGTATAGCTGGGTCTTGAATTAGATCGATTCCCAATTTTCTGAGGAACTGACATATTGATTTTTGTAGTGGCTGTAGAAGATAGCACTCCCACCAGAAACAGGGGAGTGTTCCCCTTGCTTCCATCATTGCTAGCATGAGATGTCACTTGTGGTTTTGATTTTAGGCATTCTGACAAGCGTAAGGTGGAATCTCAGTGTCATTTTTTATTTTCATTTTCATGTTTGTTAAGGATGTTGAATATTTCTTTAGGTGATTCTCAGCCATTTGAGATTCTTATGTTGAGAATTCTCTGTTTAGATCTGTATCCAGAATGTCTAGCTTCTTGATATCTTTATATATTTTGGAGATTGCTGAATAGAAAGGATTAATTTTGTTTCTTTTGGCAATTCCCCATGAAGATTAAAGAGGGCTTTCTCTGCTTTTCCTAATCACTTTTATTTTCTCATTTGCCGAAGAAGCCTCTTAGGAAACAAGAAGGAGAGGAAGAAATTGGGGAAGGGAAGCTACTTTTCTCCCCATTTATTTATTTCATAGAATATTATTTTTATCATTTTTATGTAGAATTTTGACTATGTAATCTAGTGGGACAAGAGGCTTTTTAAAGTAGTTTTCAGAGTGCATAGAAGTAATTACTGTTATTTGTTTAGAAGAAATATGTGAAGAGACCCAAATCATTTTATAATTATTTTTTTCTGAGTGTTCAGTATGTGGTTTTGATGATTGTATTCTAGTGGACCATGACTATGTGTCACAAGTTTTATAAGCACTGAAGATCTTTCTCAACTTTTGGTCTTGAGGAACTTAACCAAGTTTTTTGTTTGTTTGTGCATGTGTATTTTCCTATTAAGCTATCTTATCATTTCAAACTTGCATCTTCCCAAAAGGTCACAATTGATACTTTTCCTGAAAAATGATCTGATTTATCACTTGGAGAAGGGCATCCACTGAAAAGGATTTATTCAAATAGTTACTGGATTAATAGTATAGGCCTTAACATCCATACTTTTTTGACTGAGTTGCTAGGAACTTGAGAATTAGTTTTGAAAAAAAATGGTTATACCTCAGGAAGTAGCAGAGTCTGCTTCTTTCTGTACACTAGCAATCCTTTTAGTTTTGACTGGCACATAAAAAGGTTTGCATATCAATAGAGTATAATATGATGTTTAGATTCATAAATTCATTGCATAATGACAAAATTCAGATAATTAGCATATTCATCATCTTATTCGTTTAACGTTTCTTTACACGGAGAATATGTAGAAGATTTTTTCCTTTTTTTAAATGTCTGGGTTGCTTCCTTTAATATGAAATCTTCCAAATATCTCCATGTTGTCAAAAATAATGAAATTTCTTTTTTCCCTCTGGCTGAACATACTTCTATCATATATTTATGTCACATTTTCTTATCCATCTATCTGTTCATGTAATGTTTTGGTTATTGTGAATAACACTATAGCTGTTCTTCAAAATACCAGCTCATTCCTTAATTGGGAACAAAATTATTATCTGCTTAAGGTATTTTGACAAATCCATCTACCAGTTCACCTTTATTAATATGTGAGAATACAAACATATGCTTGCTGTTCCAGTCAGAATATAATTTTCATTGTGAATCACACATCAATATCTGCTATGTTGTAGCTTACACAGTTAAGCACCATTTCCCAATTCTCACCTATTTAATATGTTCCTCCTATCCAGGACCATCATCCAAACATTGATCATTCTCTTATCACAGAAACAACGCATGCGTATATTATATTTATTATATTATTTACTGTGGGTTTGTGCCACAGCTTGCAATTTGAGATCACTTGACTATGCTTTGGAGTCTATTCTGTGTTCCCATGTTTAGATGGGTGCCAGGTATTAAACTCAGGTTGGTAGCTTGCAGGGCAAGTGCCTTTTGCCCATTAACCCATCACATTGACTCCTCTTATGCTATATGCTACTGCAAACTTTTTTATGGACAAGGATGAACAAAATTAATATAACTCTCTAACAATTAAAACAAAAATTCTACCAATCATGGGGTCATATCAGAATTCAAAAATAATATGTTACATTTGAAATTATTTCCAAGAAAGTTCCAATTCTCTAAAATCTCTATTCTCTAAATTGGTGTTTGTAGTTTTGTTTCTTTGTTTAGGATATAAACATGCTATTAAATAGTTGTTGTATAACATCATATAAAGCAGAGTGTTGGGTAAAAGAATACTAGGTCACCTAGAGCTCTTCACCAAACATTTCATAGTTTGAAAACCAAATGGCTCACCTCTTCCCTAATGCTATTAATCTGTAACAGAATTTGGAGATTATAAATTTGCTGGAAAAATAGATTTCTTTATGCTGGCTGTGGAAATGATTATCTTTATAATTACCATATCTCTAATGTTAGTACAGTGCTAGTTGCAGGAAGCCAATGCTGATATCCCAAGTACAGATTTTGAGTACATCATCCCTACATTGTTCTAATGTGTGTGTGTGTGTGTGTGTGTGTGTGTGTGTGTGTGTGTTTGTGTGACAGAGAAGCAGAAAGAGAGACAGAGACAGAAACACACAGATGGTGGGGAGGAGGGAGAAAGACATAGAGACACAGAGATGCAGGTATGGAGAGAGGATGTCATGATTTATCAACTGCACATAAATGGTAAACAGGTACTGGTCTTAATTATATGGCAGGAATTGCATCTTCTCATAAAATGGTAACAGTTATGTTGTGACAATACCCCTCGATTCAGAGATGAGAAACTTGAATTTTGAAGAGCCTCTAGCAATTACCTGGTGTCTCGGGTGTACAAGGAATGAAAGCTTAGTCTAAAGCAGTGGTTCTCAACCTGTGGATAGTGACACTTTTGGGGTTCAAAACACCCTTTCACGAGGGTCTCCTGGGAAGCACAGATATTTACATTATGATTCACAACAGTAGCAAAATTACAGTTATGAAGTAGCAACAAAAACAATTTTATGCTTTGAAATAACCACAAGGTGAGGAATGTATTAATGGGTTACAGCATTAGGAAGGTTGAGAACAACTGGTCTAAGGCATCAATTACTAAAGCTTATATTTTTGTTACTCTAATTTTCTGCTAAGACTGCTTAGGTGATGTTTAACCACTTAAATGATGATAGCTATCCAAGTACTAGGTTTTAGAAACACATTGTCATCTTATAAGACTATATGGAATTACCTTTGGCACCTTCTTTCTCAATATAGTAGAGTCCCCCAAACTGCATAATTCCAAACATGTTCATGAAAACTTCAGTTTATGAGATTGAGCATGTCTAAAGCAAGATTCCTTACAAACAGTACAGGATGGCAGCAGACAGGATTTAGAGGAAGAAGGGGTTCTTCCAGGAAGGTGGAAGAGTATGTAAAAAACAGTTTCTAAAGAGTGAGTGGAGAGGAAGACTGGCATAAATGAGAAAGAAACAGTGCAATTATAACATTGAGCTAAAATCTACCACTGAGACAGTTGATTTGATTCATATTTTAATTGAAAACTATCCTTAGAGCACTTTAATCTTCTAAAGGTTAATTAATAAATGCAATGAATGCTACCTTAAGGATTAATAGTGGTGGTGGTGAAAGAATGGGGCAGAATTGAAAGTATAATGTGAATTTTCTTTAAGGTCACTTTCCCATGAGAAAGCTGGATTTGGTGGTGGCCAGTTTACCATATTTCTAAAGGTGATGCTAAGTATACTGCTGAAATCCTTACTCCTGTTATTTGTTAATATGAAGATAAAATGACTAGTGTCCCTAGAAAGTTAACTGACATAATAGATGCTAGAAATTGTAATTCCAGGTGTGCTTTGACCCCAGTTCGGGCTGAGAAAAGTGCTTATCCTAAGCATAAAGAAATTAAAATTTCTCTTGAAGAAGAATTTTCCAATTGCAGGCACCTTCCAGAAAATAACTGGCACTTGTTACAAAGCTCACTGCTGCCAGGAATAAATGTAAGCTGTGTTATTTTCTTGATGCTTTCTTCACACAGGCTTGTCACAGTGAAGTCAACATGTAGCTGCCTCATCAATTTGATCAGACTTTGAATCTCGCTTTACAGAATTGCTTGCTTTGGGGCCTGTCCAAAATGTTGCTTTGAAACTGCCAATAAAGCTGCTACTTGGACATCTATGGAGACATTACTGTGAGTACCCAGACTACTTTCCTCGGAAACTTTCCTCCCTGAATGCCAACAACACTTTGATAGTTCTAGTTTGAATTGTGGAGGGGTGTGAAAATCAGTAGAAGTCAGTAGCCAACTCAGAAAAACTCCAGCACTTTATTTTCAGATCATAAAAGTGACTCATTTAGGCCATGGAGTTTACACTACACAGCCTGGTTTAGAATTTGCATCTATATCACCTATTGCCCTTGAGTCGAAGTTATTAATATTTGAATGAGCTAGGGCCATGGATGGACTTAAAAATCAGTGTGAAAAATTAGCTCTTTACTTTTAATAACTAGTCGTCCTTGAATTAGTCTCTAAACTTCTGTATAGTTCTGGTCAGGAAGACCAGTGCAGGTTTCAGGAAGAAGATTCTGTGGAATATTGGAAATATTGAGATGAATGGGAATCTCAAAAGTCCATTGTATGTCTAGCCTTTAATATTTTAGGATCAGGTAAGTATGGTTGAATGGTAATGTTTTATTTTGTTTTGTTTTCAAGGTCTTATGCTGTATCCAGACTGGCCTGAAACTCGTTATATAGCCCATGCTGGCCTTAAACTGAAGGCAATTGTCTTGACTCAGTCTATCATACCCTGTGATGATAACACTCAGAAAGAAGAATTTCAATGCTTTTTGAGATAGGATGATAAAAGTCCATTGGTACTACTAGAAACAACAACCACAAAACAAACCTACTTCCAGCTAGGAATTACATTAAATTTCCTGCAGTATTTACTCTAAAGTGTTTACCAGACTTCCTCTATACCTGCACTGGCTCTTCATTTTACCTATAGCTTTCAGTGTGAGGATAAAGATGACATTCTATCAGAGGAAAAAGTCAGCAAACCATATCTGTTTGTGTGTCTACTTTCAGGTGTATTTGTTAAAGAAATATGAACTCAATGGGTGGTGGGGGTGCATGCCATAATCCCAGCACTTGGGAGGCAGAGGTAGGAGGATCTCCATGAGTTCAAGGACAGCCTGGCCTACAGAGTGAGTTCTAGGACAGCCAAGGCTACACAGAGAAACCATGTATCAAACAAAACAAATCAGAACAGAACAGAGCAAAGTAAAACAAAACAAAAACAAAAACAAAAGCCTCTGAAACAGATATGCCCCAAGTTTTAAGCACAGAATCTACTAATCCACTAGGAAATGCTATTATATTTTAAAATGCCTTTCATGAGAGACTGTGGATTTGAGTTCAGTGTTTATAAGGAAGTTACTAAGCATACAATAGACTTTAGTGCTAGGAGCCTATCAGCCAGACTATACTGCAGATACTAAAGCTTGTCTCTTATGTTCTTTGAAGTGTTATTTTTGAGTCAATTCTGTTGAATTCTTAATGTTTACTCATCATCTTTTCATTTTTTATGTTTATGCAGTTATTCACTAGAGCAAAGTTCTCATAATGTATCTCAGAATGGTCCTCAACTCAAGATTTCCTGCCTAACTCATCAAAATGCTGTATACCAAAATGTATACCACCATGCTTGTGTATTTTCTCATTATCATTGACTAACCAAGTCTTTGACTGACTGTCCTAATTGGTTAAGATAGAACCTATTTGTCAGCTACATATCACATTGCCCCTCTGCTAGCATTTGAACATGAAGTCATTCCTGAAATGGAGAGAACATATTTCATTACATGGCTGTTGGTATCAACATTTCTGAGTTCCAAAGTTTGACATTTTCTTGAGGTTTTGAATTTGGATTTAGGAGGAGTTGGACTATTTTAGGACACTGGGCAATAAGAAAGAAAGGAAGTGTAGCTGAATTTCTAAAATGGTCTTATTAAATAGAAAACACAGATCCAAATATAGGGGTGAAAGCCTTAGATCATGGAAATAGGAAAAGCCACCAGCCAACCTTACCTCACCAACTCTGCAGCTTCCAAATGCGAGTTACTTCCTGTCTACCTATGCCTTCATTGCCTTGCTGTTCTGCCCTGTCATTGGCTCTCTTAGCTCTCTTTCTACACAGCTCTGTCACTTTCTCTCTGTCTATACAGACTTCCAGACCTCTATGGTTAGTACTGGGACTAAGGGTATGTGTCACCATGCTTGGCTCTGTTCCCTAGTGTGGCCTTGAACATATAGAGATCCTGCCTACTAAGTAATAGAATTAAGAACACATGCTATTACTGCCTGAATTCTTTGTTTACATAAAATGGCTTGCTATTTTCTCTGATCTCCAGGCACACTTAATTAAAGCACAAATAAAATATCATCATATTTCAGCACAAATAAAACATTACCACATTTCCCTTTTTGTCTAATAAAAATAAAAAAAAACAAAAGTTATAACTAATATAAGAAAAACAATATACAATAAGTACAATAATTATATACAATATATACAAGCAATAAATACATCAACAATGTTGAGTCTATTAGCATTGACAAATTCACAGAAAATATTTCATTATCTATCCTATTTTGGTGAGTCTAAAATGTACCTGATTCACTTTCTATCCTATCTTGTAGTACCAACAGAAAATTATCTTATGGCTTTCAAACATATGCACTTTACACCTCCTTAGTAAGTTTCGTTTCTGAATTTAGTAACAAGGAAAATTGTTACTACAACTATCTAATCTTCAACTCCCTCAGAGACCCAAGAAGGAAATAATATTACCAGTAAAATAGGAAGTGGAAACAAGTGACTTCCAAAAAATGTGAGTTGACAAAAACAGCCAGCTTCCTGGACAGTCACTAAAGGTTTCTCTGAAACATGGGACATTATGTTTAGCCTATAGGCTTAGCATATATGACAGACTAATTTGTGAAGCAGGATGTACACAAGGCCTACAGCTTGACCTCACATTCCATGCAAGTAGTCCATGTGCCAAATAAACTATAATTCTGCCAATGTCCTTTCATGATTCAGGATTTTAAATTTTGGAAATTGCTGGTGTTTTTGGAATTCAGCTGCCTATTCTCCTTGGCTTATGGGTGGTTTCATCTCCTTGATTAAATGCCATTCTACCATTGAGAGGATAGATTCCATTAGCCTAGTTATTCTTTCAAGAATAACTATTTCTGTGACTGTTCCACTGCATACCAGAAGCCATCGGTCTACTGCCTGTTCAGCTGCCTTCAAAGAAATGGGCGCTGTACCTTTTATGGATTGCAAACCCACTTCAGTGATGGTTTTATACACTGGTTTAATAAAATGCTGATTGGCCAGTAGCCAGGCAGGAAGTATAGGTGGGGCAAGGAAATAAGGATAATTCTGGGAAGAGAAAGAGCTGAATCAGGAGTCACCAGCAAGACACAGAAGAAGCAAGATGTGAATGCAGAACTGAGCAAGGGTACCAAACAACATGGCTAAACATAAATAAGAATTATGGGTTAATTTAAAAGTAAGAACTAGCTAGCAAGAAGCCTGAGCCACTGGCCATGCAATTTGTAATTGATATAAGCCTCTGTGTGTTTACTTATGTCTGAGCAGCTGAAGGACCAGGCAGGACACAGGAAAACCTCTGACTGCATTTGGCACCCAACATAGGGCATTGAGCCATCTAGACCTAAGGAAGTTTAAAGATTCTGAATGTATAGAAACAGAGCCACACTGGGTTTCCTAGTCTCACAGTCTCATGCTAGCAGCAGTGCAAACTCATCTCCTGACAGCTGCCTGTGAGATGGAGCTGGCCGCCAGCACCATGAGCTAAGCAGCATGGCTGAGCTGCACAGTGTGGTTTGTGGTGGATTTAGCCTTTGCTAGTACAGACAGAAAAAAAAGAAAGAAAAGTTTTTTGGGCTACATGCTACTAGATGGAACATAGGCCCACTTTTTCACAGACTCAGTGATGATCATGGTTCCCCCAGCGCTGGTGATAAATGTAGTCTTAGAAAGCTGAGGTGGGTGGAGCCAGCAGCTAAAGCTGCAATTTCAGTTCTAGTAATGCTGCAGTTTAGAGCAATAAATTCACAATATGGCAGATTCAGATGGAACAAGATTTTAAATTGTTTATAGTGTGTGTAAATATGTACATAGGCTTAGAAGAGAAAAGAAAATGAATATAGACAGTTATATAAAGAAATAGTTTTAAACAATAAAGTCTTTAAAGAGACAGTAAAAGTAATATAAAAAGTAAACCACATAAAATCACACAGAGAGTCTGGATTATATTGTCTTTGATATTTTTAACAGCAGAAACCATTTGATTTTAAAGTTAAACCGATATGTATATTTTAAAGATATCTTGATTTCAAAATTTAGATCTAAGGATATGTTGCTTTGGAAATGAGGCTCTATTTTGTTTTCCATAGAAAGCAAGAGGATATGGATTTGTTCCAGGTTAAGGTGGATAAGATTTCATCAAGCCAGAACTCCTGAACCTTAACAGATGATTCCTATCAACAAAGGTTATAGCCTGTCTTCCCAAGATTGACCATTATCTCAAATTTTCTCAGGATCCCTATAAGACTACCAGCTCTCTCTATCAGCAGGAAGTAGCTTAGAACACTATGTCCACATTCCCCCAAAAATGGATTATGTATATTTGTCTTTGTTAGAGATTGGTTACAAATTGTTATTGGTCATAGTCAATATATTTCTAAAAGAAAAAAAAAGGGGGATAGGATACAGATATGATAGGATGAAAGGGTACATTATTGAATCTACTTTTAAAGAGAACAACTTGCTTAAAATATTTTACATTGCTATGGAGTTCAGTTTATTGATACAAATTTAAAGTTAATTTTGTTATAATGTATGTATATTTCTACTCTTGTTTAAGATATTATGTCTGTGCAGCTCATTGAAATTGTAATGTATAATTAAGAAATACAGATTAATAATTAGTCATCTATGATAGATTTATAGTCATGTTAGTTAAGTTTTCTAGGTATACATAGCTATAATTCAATTAGGTAGATCATCTTCAAACACTTCAAAGACCTACAGAATATGGCATTTAAAATGTTTGAAGAATGTAGACTTTTCTGGACAATGAGATACATCTGCTCCTGGCAGCACCAAATATATCACAGAAGATGATGGGCATTGAAGAAACTCATAATGCAGTTTGCTTTCTTTGTGGCAAAAGTTAGCCACTGGGCAAAAAAGTGTCCTTGCCTTAACTGCTTGACAGTATGTTGTATCAACTGAACATGCAGGACTCATAGGCAGGAGACTAAACTTTGCAAGGTGAAATGGTCTTTCAGGTTGATGCTTCGCAGAAGAAACTGCAAGACATTTTACAGGACACAGAGAGAAGCAACTGAGAGACTCTAAGCCTGTAGGCTGAAGAATGAATGCCCCAAGATTGCAGAATTTTGGGTGACTGTCCAGGTAGCCAGCTGTCTCTGTCATTCTAGAATTTTGGAAGTTACTTACAATGCTCTTCCTGTTTATTTAGATAATATTATGTCCTTCTGAGATCTTTGATGCAGTTGAAGACTAGATAATTATAATTATAATTTTCCTTAGTTATGATAAAAGATAAATTAGATATGAAACTTTAGACTCACAAATATAGGATAGATAAACTATTTTCTTTAATTTTGCCAAATACAAATAGACTAGATATTATAACTGTAATTTTTGCTTGATAACTTCTATTATATGTAATTTTACTATGTTAAAGTTAAAACCTTCTTTTTTGTTTAGACAGAAAAGGGGAAATGCTGTGAGATTATGCTTTTGTACATTGGTTTTATAAAATGTTGATTGGCCAGTAGCCAGGCAGGACGTATAGGTGAGGCAAGCAGATAGGGAGAATTCTGGGGAGAGAAAGGGCTGAGTCAGGAGTTACCAGCCAGACACAGAGGAAGCAAGATGTGAAGGTAGGACCGAGAAAAGTTACCAAGCCACATGGCTAAACACAAGTAAGTCTCTGTGTGTTTACTTGGGTCTGAATGGCTGCAGGACTGGCGGGACACAGGAGAACCTCTGACTGCTAGGAAGGAGGACCATGACTTAAAAAAATAACTCTATATCCATAAATTCTTTTCTTAAAAAATAAAGCAATTAAGATTTTAACATATTTTCTCTACTACTGTGTCGGGGTGGGTGGGTATGGCTGGGTGTATGTATACACATATGTGGGTATGTGGAGACCAGAAGAGAACACAGAATCTCATTTAGCTGGAGTTAACAGACATGTGTAAGCTGCCTGACATGGGTATGTAAAACTGAACTTGAGTCTTATAGAAATGCAGAGATGCCAAGCTGTCTTTTAAGTCCCCAGTTCCTTTATTTTCTTGACATTAGCTGGAATATTTTTTTAATAGCACATAGTGAAAACCACTCAAATGATGTTTTAATCTGGATAATCATAGTGAACAGTCTTAAAATTGAGTCTGCTCTAACTTTTATCACATAGCATTCATTGTTTAGATTCCTGTTTATTTGGTGAAAGGTATTGTTTCCTGTAAAACTGGCAAATAAAGGAAATTGATTTTTCTTATTTATTGCATCTTTATCTAATTGCTTAAACACTACAAAACATCATTGAATCACAGTATTAAGGATCATGCCTATTAACAATGAATTAAACTATCATTGAATTTAACAGAAAAAAATTAAAAATCAAAATTATTCTTTAAAAATCTTTGTATATAACATAATATCTAATAAAATGGTCTTTATCATTCAGTAAAAAAAACAATATTGGTGAGGATATAGAGAAGAAAAACAACTATATTGCTGATCTCAATGGGATTGGTGCAGTCATCATGGAAAAATCATGGTAGTTCCTAAATTCAATGCATTAATGAAAATAGAATACACTATGGCCCAGCTACCCCAATCCTCTGTATCTAAAGAAAACAATACATAAAAGAGATCTCTACATATTCATGTTCTTTGTAGCTTTATTCACAGTTACCAAGATCAAGAAGAATTCTCTTTAATGATGAACAAATGGTTAAAATAATACGCACAAATATTATTATAATATTATATTACTAATAGATTATTTAGTAAAAAATGTACTAAACATGGCCATTTGTTAAAATACGAGTAAAAATGGAAGACTTTGTATAATGGGGAAGATAATCAAAGCATGAAATCTAGAAATGCAAAATTCACAAAAACAAATTGGAATGGGGAGCCAGGGGAAATTAAGAAAGGGAAAGTGGGGAAAT